>NC_137543.1:75938277-76538277 GCF_963082525.1 Nesoenas mayeri
AACTAATTTATGAAGCCTTAAACATTTAGATCACTAACCTTTTTATTGATAAACATCTTGCTGTTTCCTAATTCTACTGAACAAATGACAAATCAAAAATTGCTCATTACTAAATGCTCCTGAGCTCTTCAGCTGACAAAGTATGGAAATATGCCCACACTGACATAACGATTCCTATTACCTGCAAATAATAACATATTAAGTCCAAGTTCTGAAAATTAGTTTTGGAAAGGGAAAAATTATAAAAGCTTCATTGTTATTTTAAAGAGTTGCTTGTAGTTGCACATAAATATCTCAGGTATATTGGTCTGTACTATTCTAGATAGTGTAGAAATATGTAATTTGTTAGAACCTCCTATACAAAAGCAATTTATGATACTAAAGAGCAGTTATAGTTGACGAATGAGAAGACAAGTCAGGATGGGTGGAGGGAAACAGAAGACATCATGTAGAAGCGAATAGCAAAGATTAGATATTAATTTTGCCAGACAGTCAAAGTAATGTTGCTGTATTTCTGCTTTGGGTTTTCTAAGCAGAAAAATGTGTAATTGCTTCTTGACGAGCACGCGCAATAGGATATTTGAGATCCGTGTCTACTGTGTGTGTCTTATGCAGACAATCTATTCATGTGCGGTCAATACGATATCTCCATAGCACTTATTGCAGAGGTGCAGACTGAATACACATCATAGCAGCAAGTCTAATGCAAAATCCTGTATTTTCTATGTCAGTGCTGCAGAGTTCACTCGTACATGTGCATGAACTGTTACTTCCAGACAAAATGAAATGTCTTTCATATAGCCCCACTAACAAGACTGTCTCTGAAATAAAACATGAGGCTGGAAAACAGTATGTGCACGTGAAAATTTTGATAAACAATTTATCTGAAGATGAGAGACAAAACTTGTTCTCAGATTTTCTATTTGTTTTCTATTGGTATAGCAGTGCTACATGGGATCTCTAGGTTGTCTGGGTCCCCATTCTTCTGTATGCAAATAAAATGCCTGTTTCTCTTCCAATAAAAGGTTATTCTTTCAAAAAGAGTAACTTTTTATGTCATATATTTTAGGTTGATTTTATCTGTTCCCATGAGCTTTTGTAGAAAACGTTTATAATAAAAATAAATTTCAGTGTAAGTTTCCCCCACACAGGAACTATGCATCAAGAATTATATGTAGGTTGTAGAAAATATTTTATTACTGGATCTTTAGAATTTGAACTTGGTAGAGGTTGACATAGAAAAGAACTTGCAACACAACTTGTAAACACAAAACAACAGGATCATTTAGACTTTTTTTTGTTACGTCAACAGACATCTGCAACCTCTTGTAAGAGAAGAAGCACTACTTATGAAGAAGTAATCAATTACTCTCAGCAGTAGAATCCATGTCGTTTAGCAGTGTGACACCTTTCTGAAAATACACTTATCTGTTTACTTAGCCACTAGGAGGCAATAAAGAAAAATCCTGCATTTTAATACTCTCACTCCTAATCCAACCTTTTCTCAGTTGGTAAAATGCTGCAGTAAGGATGTTTTTGTATGAATTCTTCTAGGACTGGTAGTCCAACAGATAAATATAAGATTGTGTTTTACCTAGTTGGAAAGGACAGGGGGACTTCTTATCTCAGAGATGACAGGACATCAGAACAAAGGTTTTGGGCAGAGATGTGCCTAGGAGATGTGTCTCCTAGAGCCACCCACGAGTGTAAACTCAGAAAGATAGCATAAAGCCATGTACAATATGTTGCACAGAATTTTCTTGTTCACAGCTTCTATGTAAAGTGTTTATGTCTCTAGTTTATCGTTCAATTTATTTCCTCTCAACCTTAGACAAATAGCAAATATGGTTTGCTTTTAGCTTTTTCTAAGAGATGGTCAAGTAGCTTTCTATTTTGCTTATCTGAACATTTGTTTTACAAATCAATGCAAGGGCTCATTTCCTGTGTTTGATGAGGGTTTTGGATGAGCAGCAACAACAGTATTGTTGTGATCACCTGAAATGTTCCTTGTTCCAAAAAACCTGCTGAACAGCCATGACATCAAACACTATGGTTTAACAGAACTTGCATGCACATTCTGGTTTGGATTAGCAGGTATGCCACACTGAATTTATCATAGTCATTTTCACAGTGGTGGATGTTATCAGCCATTACTTTCACAAGCACGTGGAGTATTGAACAGCTGTGGAAAGTGGATTTTATTTTTCTGTATCCAGAAAAGAATAAACAAAATAAGATATTGAATGGCCCCTACATAGTGAAGACAAAGAAATAGAGAAGGCCTTAACCATCAGATAGATGAGCTGTTGACCGTGTCAGTGATTGGAAAAGGAAGCCTGCAAATGATTTTCTCACCAAGTAGGGATCATGAAAGGTGATGTTTCCTTCACATAGAGTTGCACACTTGAATTCAGTGTCAGGCAGAGAAGTCTGCTGTACTAGTCGTACAATTCTATTTTTCTCTACATACAGTTACATTGTTTTCCACACATAAAAATAAAACACTTGTTCCTCTGAAATTTATTGCCACATATAATCCATAGAGTGTAAATCTGCCATGTAACACAAACTACGTCACAGCATTATTCCATTAAAGGAACCAAAATTGTTCAAAATTTAATGCATGTGTGCATATTGATAGAAAGGTTAATACAAGCCTGTCTTACTATTCCTTCAGCTGCTACTTACTTGTTATTACCATGACAATTTAGCAACATAATACCCTCATCAAAATCTGCTGCAGGAAATAAATCCACTCCATGGGTTAGTTAAAAAAATAAAAGGACAACTCATCACCCTACATATAAAAAGAGAAAGTTGCAGTTTAAAACCAGAAGAAGCCTGATGTTTCAATAAAATAGCATGGTTTATTAAAATCTCGGGCATCATTTGAATTGTTGAAGAAAAGCTCTTCATATAGGTTTAATCCTCAGACAGTTACATTCAAATGAGAAAATGGACAATTTTTTTTTTTCCAGGAGTAGGTCAGTCACAGATTCCTCATTTTGTCTAGCAGTAATTTGTCCAACATATTTTCATGTAGCTGTCATTTTCTAGTAGCTAAAGCTAATCGAAGTTGCAGATGAATTATTTCTGAAGGGCATTCTGCAGAAAAGTGTCTGCAACAGGAGACAGTAAGAGATAGTGTTTCAAACTAGATAAAACGGCATAACTAAGATGGCTTTGGAAATTCACGTAGTTACAGCCACTATGATAGAGATGAACTGTAAAGACAGTTTTACAACTATCAGCAGCCTACTGCCAAATTTTGTTTGTTCATTGTTTCCTGATTCTCATTATGGTCGTACATTGCTTACCACCTTTCGCCAAAAAAGAAAGAAGAGATAGACCAAAAATGGCTTATTTAAACTTGTGTTTGGCTACTCTCAGTGCTCAACCAACTAGACCTGCCAAACAGCTGTTATAGATTTAAAATTCTTACACTATTCTTTCTTAAGTACTAACTTGCTCCAAACCAATCCTCTGCTATTTCTGTTAGCAGAATATACATGTTGAAATAGATTCACTCAATCTAAAGTCTTTTTCTATCTTTTTTGTGAGTATATTTTTGAACAACTATAAACTTCCGGACATTCTGAAATAACCATTAACCATATCTCTTCATAGTCTAGGACATGAGTATCTGACCATTAAGCTGTTCCAGCACCACCTCAATTACATAACTCTTCAGAATAAGAAATGGACAAAATTTAGATCACAGTCCTAGAGTGAAAGGAGTAGCTAACATTTCATTCAAAGTATTCATATTTGCAAGGAATATTTCTAGGAAAAAAGAATGTTAAAACTTCGCATTCTGAAAATTCTCCTTCCTGTAAAAAATCTTGCAGGTTGATTGTATTTAGAAGTACCAGGCACGTTTTCAATTTGGAAATACCAGAAAATGCCAATAGAAGTTTAGCTGAGAAGTTGCAAAGTGAAGCTCTTAGCTGATAAATGTTAACTACCAGTCAGAGAGAAGAAAGCTGTATAGTCAATACTACTCAGTTAGAATAACGCCTCTAGAGAAAGACATGAAGAAATATGTCCTACTGAGTATGCATAACGTAATGCCCAAGTCTGGACTGAGGACTGGAAGAGATGTCTAGGTATGGGGTTGTTTGTTACAATATGCCAAAGGTTTTACTTTGGCCATAAAGATAAACACCACTTTACAAGCCAAGGTAGAAAAGGCAGTGTACCAACTTGGAGACACTTACATATGTTCCAGAATCAGGTGCTGCTGCTACTACAGGGCAAAATTTGTTTTTATTCTAGAGGAAGGGGAGTAGAACACGTGAACCACAGCTCTCAGGTGCATAGAAATTTTTCTTCCCCTTACACTGCTGTCTGTGAAAATGGGATCGCATCTTTGGAACAGAGGGTGTGCAAGATTTCCTGTGTGACTGTGGGAATACAACATTAAACTTCACTAAATTACCATGCAGATAGTAAAGCAGACTGCAGAAGCAGCTTTAGGAGTCAAGGCTAAACAGGAAAAGGCTGTTGCTGTGAAATGCAAGCCTGTGACAAGTGTTTGATTTCAGCCCATGGAGTATACTCATGTGGGCAATCTGCAAACCAGAATTTTGGTTTTGGAAAGTCTCCTCAAGTTTGACCACAAACCCCTGCAGTGCATTTGAACAGTAAGTTTTGATGCCAGCAGTGAAAAAAGGAAATTATTGTAACCATAAAGTTGCCACTGATAGAAGGAAAATAATCTAGTATGTCCTAAGACAGTCTCTACTAAGACTGATTTATGCTTATTTTATACCCACCTTTTCCATCGTGTTTATTCTGTTACTTGAAAACTAAAACAAACAAACAAACAAAAACTAAACAACAACAACAACAAAACAAAACAAAAAAATGAAAACAAAACTCTGTCATGTTTCTTTCTGAACATCTACATTGCTGTTCTTTCTGAACATCTAAAGAATGCTAATGATCTTGGGACCACAAGTACAACTCATTGGAATAGCATCTTTCCAGTACTGTGGCATTTCATAAGGGCTGAAGTCATTGGAAGATATATAGCCCTACCAGCTAAAGACCGCTCTTTCTTCCAGACTTTGAATTCCACATGTTTTGTTAAAAGGCACTCAATGGAAAGCATACTTGTTATGCAGTCTTATTCTTTCCCAGTGATATAGTTTCCATTTCTGACGATGCCTGTTAGCTGGTCAGCTCTCAGTCAGCTTGGCCAGTATTACTATGGTCTTATCAGTTGATGTCAGAGCTATAATGCTTGTTCAAATTAATTGTACACTTCCAAATAACATTTGTCTGCAGTACAGCTCATGTATTCTAAAGATATGAATCCTAACAGAAAAAAATTCATCAATCTCGATATTAAAAGCCTAGTTATGACTCTTACACAGATTTTTTGCCTTTTCTACTATGGATGGGGTGCTTACACCCCTTACTCTATTTTAGTAGATTCTAGGAGGGGTTGAGGAACATAACTAGTAATTGTAATCCATTTATTCTTTGAAGTTTTTCACTGAGACTGTTCAACAAAGATGATTATTCACCAGCTTCTTAATTCTTCATCCAGCAGATCAAAACCAATGCATTACTCTCAGGGCTGGCATGTTGCAATGGTTCATTCATCTTTCTAGTCTAATCTAGTTTGGAGGTCTTTCTGATGAGTTTAGAGAATTCTTGTCATCATAGTGAAAAGATTACATGACTCACCTAAAATATAGTTTATTTTTTGGCTAGTTATTTTTTGAGTTGTGTTCTGAAAAGGTAATGCTACAGGAGACAGCACTGAACATCTCTAAGCTTAGCTCCATGGGAATAATGATAGACACCAAAGGGAGAATCTTGCAGTCAAGTATATGGATTAACCTGATGTTTCCAGCCACCTTATGGTAGATTTTGACATCACAGACATTAAGAAAAACAGATCCTGTAACACCTAAGTCCAGAATAAGTACTGAATCACAATAACCCCTAACTATTTTTCCTTGGGATGTGAACTGTATATCATACTCCAGGCAGTACTAGGCCATGACTTTCCCATGTGCTTCAGTTTTTGTCAGGGAATACAGCAAAGTGTGTAACAGTGTTACGGAGATGACTATATTGGCATTTTCACTTTGAACAAGCTTGATACAAATCAATTTTTGTTTTAGTTTAGGAAGCATAGAGAAACAATATACACAGTATACTGTGTAAACAGTAGTTTCAGCAGTAACGGAAATTAGATACTATACATTTCTATTTTACAATCCAGCACTAGATAACCAGCCCAGGTAAGCTGACCTTGCAAGTTCTCTAGTCTTCTGCATGCTCGCAAGAGTACAGAACAGTGGGAGGAACACAGGTTCTGGTCCCACTTCTCCATCCAGCACACCAAAGCTGAAATGAGTGGGACATTGATCTATGGCCTGTCTGGACAAGGACCTTACAGGTCCCATGCTGGAGAAGAGATCTGGACACTGAGGAAATCGTGAACAACTATCACGCTTTACTTGAATTATTGGTCTTTAAGTCAAATTTAGAATAAAATAGCTCAGTAAAGAAAATCTCTAGGGGAAAAAAAACCCTTTGTATAAAGCTTCCCAAGCTAAAAACTGAATATAATGAACTTTCTGTTGTGCTGGCAGGATTTGATTAGTCATGTCATTATGACTGTAAGGTGATTTTTTTTTCAAACCAGCCAAACAAAATGGATTCAGGTAATCTTCTTAGTGGATAATGGACTTTCATTGGGGAAAGAGCAGTCACAGAGACAGCTCAATTTAAAGAAAGACAATGAAAATGTATTTGACAGTCAAAATGTCTTGATTGAACCATGTGAATTTATTAAGCAGAAGTTGCAACTTGGAGTATGTCATAATGTTTTATGTGATATTAGATCACTCTTACAGAGAATAATTTTTTATCATTTCTAGAATTCAGACTAGTAAACTTCTGCATTCTGATGGAGAAAAGTAATAGGTTTCCCAAGACTTCAACAGGCTTACCTAATGTAAGGTTTATGTTTTGTATTGTTTTTAAAGGAATTATGAGAATTGGTTGCCTCCATCCAGGTTGTGGTAGATTTTGATAGAAGATGTAGTTGGAATACTTATTATTTCTGATATTTCAACAATGACCATCTAATAGAAAAGTTATCCTTTTGCTGGGCAGCAAAAAGATAGAAATTGAATCAGGATCATTTAGCACATTCACATAAACCATTCTTGGTCACACTAAGAAGCTTTGCAAATTGTGTTTAGTGTGCGCATGAGTTCTCTGCTATACCATTTCAGCTACAGCACTCTCTGAGGTCCAGTTGTGACAGTGGGGAGGGTTGTCTATACTACCCTGCTCCCAGACAGGCTGCCATGAAAGGCCATTCCTCAGCTCTGAACAGAGGACAGCACTTTATTCCTTCGAGCAAGGTATAAAAAGGGAGTTTTGGTCATCAATTCTGTCAACTGCTTGTTTCAAGTAGAGCAGCATAGTAATGCAGAAGTAGTGCTCCAGTTCCCAGTCCGGCTCAGGGAACTCTACATATACAGTCCAGCAGTGCTGACATTCCCTATGGATTCTCAGCTTTTGTACTATCAATCTCTTTTTCATTTAAGCAGGCTTACTCTAGAAAAGTTAATGCAATGAAATATCCATACAACCAACATTTTAAAAATGTTGCCATTCTTCACACAGAAAAACATATTAAAAACAGTAAAACAACATTTCAGCGACTGGAGTTATATAAGAGAATTTCCATATTTAGTTCTGTTTATCATTCGCTAAGGATGAAGCACTAAACTCCCATACTCTTTAAATATCATCATCTGATGGTCAAAAGTCTTTTAACAGATCAGAGTAATTTAAATGAATACAAAATTTTACTTGTTTATCTGTAATAACTTTTACTGTTACTTTTCCTATGCAAGTACTACTTTCATCTAAGATACTCCTAAAGATCCAAGGTACTCATGGGAATTAATATTATAATTAGTAAAATCAGAGAGGTGGAAGAGTGTTACACTAATTTTTCTTTTACTTCTTGATTCCAAGAGTAAACAACAATCATAACAGTTAGAGTTCTTGTGTATTTTAATGCTAATAAAAGTTATTTTTAAGACCTGGGGGACCTGCAAGTCCCAATGAAAATATTTTGAAATGTCCAGCTATCCACATCACACAACAGTTGCTATTGAAACCACAAGAATTTCCTGTTAATGAGCTTCAAGCAGTTTTGAGAGGACTAGCAGTTATACCCCCTCTCCTCATAAATTATTTAAAATACAGACCAAATTTATTAACTGTAAGTGGTGGCTCACATGGCAGACAGAATATCCTCCAACACTGCCTCTCCTAGAGCTGTAGCACAACCTTCACCCAGCAATAGTTTCCAAGCACCACAAGTATGCGCAAGTGGTTAGTGACATGACCATGTCTCCAACACACTAGAAGACTCAAGGTACCTGTCTTTGTTAGCTGAGAGAGGGGAACCTCTGTCCTTTCTCTTGGGTTAAGAGCATATACAATAGTCTACTCATCCTTTAGGTGTGCGTACTAAGGGAAGAAGAATGCCCAAACAATATTTTTGTCCTGTGTGTACACTTTAAGATAGATCAGCTCCTTGGTGACAGCCTTATGTTAACCATATATTGACCCCCAAAACAGTCATATTGGCCAAGACAGCTGAGCACTGGGAGACTGGAGCACCTGGTATGGCTGCTGATCTCCTTGTGATGAGAAACTGTCCCACAGCCAAGACTTGCATTATCTTTGCCACAGTTTCTGCAGGCATCAGTCTGTACCCCAGATACTTGAAGAAGCCAGTTTGTAACTGAATGACCAAGTGACGTGACTGTTTCACAACCAGCTGAGGGTTCTGTGACTGAAAGAATGTATTCTTATATAGGTGGATGTCTGCTGTCCAAGGGAAGCTATGAACATATTCTATAATTCAACTGATATGTCAAGACCAGAGGAAAAGAACACCTTTCCTGACACCTGCAGAAGTTAATTAGTGCAGGCCTCGATTCAAAAAATAAGAAATTTGTTACTGCTTGCATATGGATACAAGGGCTGAGTTGTAACAGCAAAGAAAGGATTTGTTGTTTGGCTGGGGATTTTTTTTGTTGTTTGTTTGGAGGTTTTTGGGTTTAGGGGTTTTGTTTGTTTGTGGAGTTTTTTGGGGTTTTGTTTGTTTCTTTGTTTTAATATGAATAAAAGAAAAAGAAAGAAATGTAAGATGGGAAGCAATTGTTTTCTCATTCTTCAACCTCACCAACCCTTTAGTCTGTAAACCGCTCTTACATTCCAATGGCATGTACTGTCTTGCAGAGAAATTAATCAGCCTGTGCAGAATTTCAAAACCTTAAAATAAGTGATAGAATCTCTACCTTTTCATATCTCAGCTCTTTATCTCTATACTTGCCTTCAGGCTACTCCTATCCCTTCAACAAAGTGAGAACAAATCTCTTTTTCTCTGGACAGTGCTCCTTGATGGGTATTTATTGATACTCATCTATTCCCATTTAATTTTGGCCCTAGCTACAAGGCAGCCATGAGTCCTCCATGCCATCTGTCTCTTATTGTCTTGAAGATGTTTCATTTCCACAGCTGTTGAAATTCACCAGTTATAAATTGGCCCGATTCAAAAACCATTCACTTCAGAGATCCTAAATTTAAGCCAGAATCATGTCTGGAATTTCAGAGCAGCTGTACATTCCCACCTACACAGAGTCATAAATCAAAACAAAAATATGATCCAGACACATCTAAACTTCAGAGATTTTGAAAATCGAAGGAAGACTAGCCCAGATTTTGAGATTCCCCTTGCCCTATCCCTCACAAAAATGTAGACACGTGCAGGTATATAGAGGGAAGAAATTTCAGAAGAACTAGAGAATGAACAGCCAATCTTCTTACTAAGTATATTGAAGAGATCCATTTCATTTACATCTTGCCTTGTAAAGTGGTAGCAAAAATTGAAAGAACACTGTTAACTGTTTCTCTCATATGCCCATTTTGACAATAAAAGGTTGAAATGAATCCTTACTAAACCCTCTGGAGAGGTGAGGTCATCAGCACTTTAACATTCCATTGATGACTCCACTCTTTTCAAGCAGCTGCTGATCAGTGAAACTGTTTTTTTTTCTGATAACCTCACAATTAAAACTCCAGGCTGGTCTGATTTGCACATTTTATCAGGCACCTGATGCACATTTTATCAGGTCCATTCAGTCTTTCTCATTTCTTCTCTCTTCTGGAAGTTACTTTAATGTTTGTCCTGGGGTAAGGTGCTGTGGGTTTTTTTGTTTTGTTTTCATCCTCCCAGGCCCAAAGTCTGGTAACAAATCAGGTTCACTGTTGATTTAGTAATCAGAAGGAAAAACACCAGAAGCAATGTAAGTTTATCTTTGGAGTGACAATTCTCTCACATACTTTGGAGATGTTCTTCTGATAAACATGATCCCTTCCTCCACTGACTGTCTATAGTACAGCAAATCAAACTAAGCTTTGGTATTTTAAGTCTATCATTAAGTGATGACATGTTGAGCAGTAGATGCTTGAATTCAGCCATGCTTTTTCAATAGGTTTCAGTGACAAAAGCAGTGTATCCCAGATGGTAAATTGCATTATTTTGGTCTTGTAATTTCAGATTTAATTGAAATTGTAATTTTCTTGTAATTACAACTGTAATTGTAATTCACAATTAAAAAAAAAAAAAAAAGAAGAAGCAGAGCAGGCAAGACTGAGAAAAATAAAACTGTGGCAAAAAGGAGGTTTTAAAATTTTAACAGCTGCTTTTAAATTATAGAAGAAAGTTGGTAGTTAATATTTTTGAGTGTTTCCCATGTTTTGGTATTGCTTTTCTCTTAACTGTTCAGATCCGTACAGGCTTTTACAAAGCATTTTCATCTCCTGCAAAGCAACAAACCTACAACCCAGAATTAGAACAAGGTGAAGAAATACCCTAGCTCTCACAAAAACAAAATCAAAAACCATCATGACAGCATGTCAACTTCAACATACAGAAGAACATAAAATGTAAGCCAAACATTGCGTAGATAACGGAAGTTATTGTTCTGGAGGAATGGAATCAGCATTTCTTGTAACCATTCCTAAATGCTTCACTGCTCGAAAATGCACATAGCCAAATGGAAGCTATTTCAAGTTCATATGTTCTACATTATGACTAACCATGGTAAATTATAGTTGGAATTCCTCATGTGTATCACAGGGTATGTAAACCAGATGACACACACCAAGGCTAACACCTAATTAAAAGCATGAGTGTGAAACAAACAAACAAAAATTGACACCTATTTCACTAGAAGAACAAAAACTAGTCATATTTTGGATCACCACCTTTGACTATGTCCTTACATGAAAGAACTGCTCAAGGAATAATTAATGAAAAAGTTGCAGATGTCTTCTGCTATTTCCACTGGCTCTGTTTAGGTAAAGCAGTCATTTTTAATCTCTTCATATTCTAAATCAACTATCTGGATTTTCAGGCCATATTGAGAAGCAAAATAGATATTTTACATGCAGTTTTGCTGGCATATTATAATCTTATTTGTGCATAGTCACTGTCTCTCGGATTGCTTTTATGTCACACTGGGATGTAAAGTGTGAACTGTTGAAGTATGATCTTTCTTGTTTTGTCTGAAGTATTTGTGTTCTGTATATTTTTAAAGTACATTTTTAAAAAATTGTAAAATAATTTTTAATCTAGAGGGATGGAAGCCTAGGATGTCAGATATTTGTTACATGAAGTATACTGTTAAATAACAACAGTGAGAAAGAGTGACCTAAGAAAAGGTCCTAAATCAAAGTTCTCTTCCTATGTTCTTTACTGGTAGGTACCAGCTTGTTGCATGATTTCTAAGTAATTGTATCTTGATCTGAAAATACCAAATAATTTGTCAAAAGTCAAGCTGCTTCTGGTGTACTGTTCTTCTGCACAGGCAACCAGAAGAACAAGTCAGCAATCCATGGAGAAGAGAGGCTCTTTACATTCAAGTAGTTTACTACCTCAACTATTCATCGAGCCTGATATCACCAAATGGAAAACATTTGCATGTTGTTCAATATTAGTGCCTACTAGAGAATACTGAAATTCATCCTAAGGATATTTCTTGCAATATTTTTATAGAATTTTTATAGAATATGCATTTTTTTTTACCTTAGGAACAAAATGCCTTTATTTTAGATTATATAATCATCAACATTCATATCCAATCACTTCTTTTTAAAAAGCAGCCTCTTTACAGGAAGAAAACTGAATTAATAGAATTATGCATTCCCTGGACTAATAAAAAAGGCATTAAAGCACAAAATCTGAAATTCAGCAGTAAAATGTCTAGCTTGGAGCAAACACATATAACAACAATCATCGTGTCATTACATTTTTGGATAATACTTATTAGGTTCCAAATATTTGTTTGAATGTACGAAAGAAGCCCAAAGAAAACAGTAGAGAAGGAAATAACTTCTAAATAGGAGGTGTTTTAAGAAGGTGTTGTTTTTTTTTCAATCTGCTGAGAAGAATGTTGTCCAGATTTAGTACTTGGTCTTCAAAGAGGTGCTTCTCTTTTCATCAATTACATTAATTACTTATATTAATTTTTACCTGAGGGACACACACACACACAAATTGAAGATTTGCAGCCTGTTAGAAAGCTGACAAAACTCAGGAAATTAATGCTCATTGAATCAGATAGCTTTTAGTCAGATGCTACTTCAAGAACATGTAAGCTCAGTGTGGCATTGTACTCCTTAGTGTAATTTATTGGTGATTCATGAACATCCCAGTTCCTACAGACAAATGCATTCTCGTATGAATAACAGGATCATAGTAGGTCACTGGGTGAATTAGATAGAAGTATGTTAAATTTGTCTTGCATGGAGATGTGGTTTTCAATTTCAAAAAAATATCATCATTCCCTCCATCACAACAGCTGAGGGTATGGAGGCTTCTTCCAGGTTGACTGAAACATCTGAAGACAGATCTGTCACTGATAGAAACACTTAATTTTCTAACTGAGTCACTGCTTATCTTCAGTGTGAATGGCAGGCTAAGGTCTATATCTTGTCTTCATCAATTGCTACAGGACATTGATAAGGGAAAATCAGAAATAGGGCAACCATATACTATATACTTAGCCCTAATGTGTTCCTAGCCTACAGATATTGTCAGATGAGGGATTTCCAGTGCCAAATGAAACTGTGAACCTGTCCAGTCTCCTTTTGGAATCCAGGGAAAATTCTAGCACATACAGCATCTTTTGACAATGAGTTCCACAAATCTATCTCCCCTTGTAGGAAGAACTTTCTTTTTTTTGTTTGTTATGAAACTTGCTCATACTGATCTCATAGACAATGGCTGTGTTTGAAACTTGCTCATAGTAGTTTTATGTGATACCTCCTAGCTATTGGATTAGAACCCATACCTGTTGGAACACTGTTGATTTTGTAGACATCTATCACATCTGCCTTCAGTTACCTGCTTTCCAACATTTTGCTGAGATGTGCTTCATTTCCTATCTGTGATCATTCTGATTGCCCATCTCTGAACACTATTGGTATCCTTTTGGAGGTGAGAGAATCAGAAGTTCACAGTTTCAAGCTGTAGATGAACCATAGTACTCATAGGCACCATTCTAAAAGGTATAGGAAGCAAAACAGAAAAAAACATAGGAACACTGTATAAAAATTTGAACATCAAGATTTTCTTCCTGACTGACAATACTCAATTCAAAGCTCATCATCATTTCACATATGGCATTACACTTTTTTTTTCTGTGTAATCACTTTAAGTTCATCTACAGGGAAACTCAAGTGCTATTTACTGTCATGTCATATATTCCCTGAGACACTCTTTAGAATTGGCCCTCTTTTTTGCTGCTCCAAATAATTTAGTATCATTAATGTATTTTGCTACCACAGATCTCTTATTATTTTTCAGGTTGAAGAGCACAGATCACAGCACAGATTCCACAGTTGCTCTTCATTCTTTCCTCACAATAATTGGCTGTTCCCTTACCTTGTGTGTTTCCTGACTTGTACACAAGCAAGGGTCTTCCCTTACAGCTTGCACAGCTTTGCAATACTAAGCTTACTTTAAAGCAACTGGCTTTTATCCATTTACTTTTAATTCCTTCAGAGAACATTGACAGGTTTATGGAGAACTTTCTTTTATAGACATCCTGTTGGCTCTTCCTCATTTGGAAGAGATCGTATTCATCCATATGCCTGCTAGTTCTATTCCTTCTTAGTTTGCACTTACTCTAATTCTCACCAGAAATTTCTTTGTTTCAAAAGCCAGATGGATTGTTGTTTTCAGGATGACAATCCATCTCATTCTGATGGGGGGGGTTTAGAATGAAGCAAATTACTTGGAGGCAGGAGAAGAGTCAAGAGCCTTCTGAGTTTTAGTACTGATGATGTAAACATATTCAGAAAAACTGCTAGTCTATATTATTATGCAACATCTAGCTTTAGAAGTTCAAACTAGTGATAAAGACAGCTGTATAGGATAAAAATTCTTTTCAGAGACATTGCCTCTTTTTTCAAAATACTAGTTGATCTCATTACAATCAGCAACGATTCTGGCACCACCAAAACAACGAAAAATATGACTGGAAAGTGAAAACAAAATCAGGAAGCTTTCATTCTTTCTGCATTGAAAATGTATCATAAGTTATAGTGTGTATTTAGCTGTGAATCTGACAATTGCAGAATGATCTCATAGTCTGAATATACAAATAATAAGCCATACCTTATAATCTAAAATTCTTCATGAGTTTTTTCATTTTTTGATACATATTGGTACTGGACTCCTTACATTTTGCTCTTTTATGACAGTTCATGTTTTCCTGCTGTGTAGCATCAGCCCTGCTAAAATGAAGAGAACAGTAATCATCTAAACCAAATGGAGGACAACAAAGGTGCTTCTAGAAAAATGAAGACCAAGATAACATGGTCAGAATATCATTTACATGTGCAGCTAGGTGCAGTACAAATAAATAAAGCCTCTGTACTGAAGGGCAAATGAAAAGCAAACAGAGAACAACAATAACCAAACAAAGAAAAAACATCCACCCACCAAAACTTTTCTCTGTTGAGATCCTTTACTTCTCTCTCCAGTGTAGGAAAGTGCTTTTATACTTTGTCACAGTGATTTATTTTGAAACACTAGGCTAAAATTTGCAGAATATTTTAATGAAGTTTTTAATTTCATTGCCCCTAGGATCATGCTGTGCATGAGCTCTTCTTAACTTGTCAAATGTAGCTGATATTAAATTTATTAACACCATAGTAACACTATAATAAACACTGTTGATTTTCACCAGTATAATGATAATGTTAGTAGATGTGGAGTGACTCATAATGCTAGTCAAATGTATGTTCTCTGTAAATCCATAGGACCTGTTTCTGATTGTGGTTCTACAATGACAGTTAATGGACAGTATCTGGGAGGATAACCATCAGTAGCATCTGTTAGAAATCTAATGCACAACAACAGGTTGTGTAACCTAGAAGTCCTATTGTCATGCTTTTAGCAGTCTCATAACAAGACACTTGAGAATCCAAGTATTTTATGCCAAATCTGGAATGACCCAACCCCATTGGATAGGCAGATCTGCAAGCCTCCAATGAAATATTAATAGTAGAAGGAGCAATACAGACTGGGAAACACTGATGCTCATATGTGTTTTATGCTCTGTGACACAGTAGTTAGTATTATGCTGGGCATCTGGGGGATGTCTGACAGACTTATCGATAGTGAACAGAAGAATACGTTCATACATCAATGTTACTCATACAAGAGTATGAGTTGCATCTGGACACAATCCAGAACCTGTTGTTGTCAGGGGGGATATTATTCTGCCTCAAGTGATTTAATCTCAGCTGGCATGTTTACTTACTGGGCAAGCAGTCTGGGTCTCAGACAGCTAATAAGTGCTTGAACGTGATATAGTCTACAATTCAAACTGTACAAGGTGGGCACTATGTGACTGTCTACAAGCTGTTTGCTCTGTAAATTTGTATTGTGTCTTCCATGTAAACAATGCTGTACTTCCATAACCTTGCAAAACTGGTATTTTAATATTCTTCATTTTCAGCATCACTGCAATGATGAGCCTAATTTTTACCTGCAGTGTAATGAACAAGTATAGATATCTTTAAACTACTTCCGAGACAGTGCAATAACATTTTTCTTTGTCACATTATTATTTGCTGAAGAAGGAAAAAACAAACAAATGAACAAAAACCAGACAAACAAAAAAACAACCCCAAAAATTAATAAAAAGAGACTTAATAGCTCAATTCAAATAATAAACTTTTTTTAGTGGAGTTGTGTGTGCCCAGAGAGGTTTTTATTTCCAACAGGTATTGTCTTGTTTGCTTGTTAAACCACCTTACTGATCCATTTATATTATCTCTCTGGGATTTCTAAATCTGAGGAAGGATGAGTGTGTCTAGCACCCTCACAGTTACTGTGACTGATGGATATCTATAACTTTAAGGGTGAACTTAGAAGATAAAGAAGCAATAATTTCCAAGGAAAACCATAAAAACAGTTTTCCCTCTTTCTGCTCTCCTGATTCCTCAAAAAACAGAGATGACATATGGCCTGTCTGATCTAAATTAACTGTAAGAGTCCATCTGCATAGCTTAATTACTTACCATAGGGACTATAAGAATGTATAGAAACAAATTTACCTTTTTTATAGATATAAATATCTATTCTATATGTTCTAACAAACTGAGATATCTTTCTGCCAAATGAGATTTTCAGGTAATAATCTTATGCTTCCACTTGGTCATCAGTTTTCTTATTTAATGAGGGTGTTTATGGTTCTCAGAAAATTTAGGCTATAACATTAAATTACTAATACAGTTTTAAGTTATCCAATTTTAGGTTTTTTTGTAAATGACCAAGAAGCTTCTAAAGTTCTACTTGATGTCCACAATACCGTTGCTCAAGTAGGTTTCTTAATAGAAATAGCTATTTAAGGGCCGTTACAGGAAAAAGCAAGGTTTAAAGCTCTAAGCAAAAATTCCAGTCCTGAACTTTAATTTTTAGGAAACTTAGCAAAGGGAAACTCCATCCAGTGTCCAGGTTAAATTTGATAATGGCCAGTTGTCTGGTTTTTTTTGTTCCTGTGAAGCAGTGGAACAGGCTGCTCAGGCAAGTGGTTCAGTCACCATCCCTGGAGGTGTTTAAAAGGCATATAGGCGAGGTTCTTAGGAACGTGGTTTAGTGCTACAGTTAGGTTATGGTTGGAGTCGTGATCTTGATGGTCTCTTTCAAACAAAATTATTCTATGATTCTATGTATTGTCATTTGACTTAAGCCCGATTTTCCCGTTCTAGAAAATCAGTTATTGTAAGATAAGAAACTATTAGGTTATCTGGTATACTCTACCTTTGGTAAAAGGTCCCTTCCATTATTTCTATTTTCTCTTTGTCTTCATTACTTCAGTTATAGTTTTCCTCAAAATTTGTTCTTATCTTACCATTTTTCATCCTGTTGAGATTATACTAATGATCCTATAGTTGTCTTAGTAATTTTTTTCTTGACTGAGTAAATAGAAGTATGGCATATTCAACTGTCCAGGGGTATGGTACTGACCCCAATTTTGTTAGAAAACTTCATTCTGAGACCACAACCACATAGAATTCAGTGATGATGATTTCTGGCCCCTCAGATAAATCTCTGTGTTGGGTTTGTGTGGCAAGATTTTAACAGCAGGAGGGCTAGGCAGACTGTCTTCACTGAGAAACTGCTAGAAGCTTCCCTCATTTCCAACAGAGCTAATGCCAGCCATCTCCAAGACAGACCCACTGCTGGCCAAGGCTGAGCCCATCAGTGATGGTGGTACCACCTCTAGGATAACATAGATAAGAAGCAGGAAAAGTTACTGTGCAATTGCAGACAGAGAGAGGAGTGAGATTATGTGAGAGAAGCAGCTCGGCAGACAGTAAGGCCAGTGATGAAGGAGGAGGAGAAGATGCTCCAGGCACCAGAGCAGAGATTGCCCTGCAGCCCCTGGTTCAGACCATGGTGAGGCCGGCTGTCCCCTCCAGCCCATGGAGGTCCATGGTGGAGTAGATATTCACCTGCAGCCCATGGAGAACTTCACGCTGGAGCAATGCATGCCCAAAGGAGACTGACTCCATGGGAAACCTGCACTGGGGAAGGCTCCTGACAGGACCTGTGGCCCCATGGAGCAGGTTTACTGGCAGAACTAGTGATCATGACCACTTGTGATCACACTGGAGCAACCTGTTACTGAAGGAAGTGAGTGAAGGAAGGAGTGAAACTGTGAATCCCACCATCCCTGGTAAGACTATTTTCAGTTAAATTAGGTTCTAGTTTGATCATTTTTCGCCCGATTTTGGTGCTGATTTGCTCTGTCTAAATCTGAACTGAGTCACGTCAACCAAAACCAACAACAACAAAACAAACAAACAAAAAGCAAAATCAAACCAACCAAACAAAAACCAACTAAAAAAAACTAACCAAAAAACAAACAAACAAAACACTGCAGGGAGAAACACTATCCTAACCTTTTCCATACCTTTGGGATTAGGGTTTGTTCTCAGCGGAGTCTGTGGTTCAGTCTAAGGTCACTGTTTAAAGAAAAAAAAAGGAATTTTACTCTCTCCTGTTCCACTGGATAATTGCATTAAAGGGAACTTTTCACTGACATGCCTTACCTTTTGCAGAAAAATAAGGAAAACTTTCTCTTAAGAGTGGAAGAGACCAAAGACGTTACCATCTGAACACAATGGTTCCGTTAGTGTATCAGTTTGTTCCTGCTCTCCCCTGTGTGGCAACAATGAACCTGTGAATTTATTTTCCTGTCAGACTGGTGCTACTGTCCTACATATACTGTGCCTCCTGGCTTTGGGATGTACTGGAGTGAATATATCTTATTTTTCAGAGACCATGGGTCCACTATGAAATGTTCTGTTTCAGCACATATTTTTATACACCAGAGATAGCAAACTGAAAAATTCTCAAATAAAAGCTTCCATATGATGCAAATCTACCACTTTCTTGTCTTAATTTTAGAAAGGTCTGAAATGTCTAATTTTTTATTTCTGTGATCATTTGTTGATACTGCCTAAGCTTTGGAATCTGGTTGCTGCCCTCAAAAGTACATCTGAGAGTTCCTCATGCTTTGCTCACTTTTCTGCCAGTTACTGAAGAGCATTAATATGGTTTTAAACAAGTTGGTAGAAGAAAGTTATGTCCCTTGTCACACAATGAGTTTTCTTCTAGAATTGTCTTACTTGTCTGTCAAAGTCATTCCACCATTTTCAGCTTTTAGCAACTTCCTGTTGGGCTCCTAGTGTTTTGTTGGGTTTTGTTTGCTTGTTTATTGGTTTGTTTGTTTGTTTTTCTGAGAAGATACCCAGTTACAGATTATAAGTATGGTGCAAGAATTCTCTCTATGCATAATTTCAAATTCTGCCAGAAATCCTTCTTTCATTCATGGGAGTCACATGCAGAAAATTGGAGCAGGTAGTTAAAAGAGATTCATGGCAGCATGATGATGCTTGTACAAAAATAACATTTAAAGCTATATTTCTTGGCTTTGTTCTTTTTTTTTAAAATAGTGCACTTTTGAGGTACTTTACGGGGACGCTCAAAATCACAAAAATCAAAGCCGTGGAATGAAATCTTGTTTAAGTTTGGTTGTTTTATTTTGTGGTACCCTTGTCACATAATGTTTGGTCTTGAGAATCTGGTTTGCTCTTAGATACTTGAGTTAAGCTACCATGAAATTCTAAAAGAACAAGGTTGCAATGCCTGTACCACATACTTATAATATAATACAGGGGATTTGACATTACAGTCATCTACTATACACAAATAATTGCAGCTTCTAGCAGCCCTGGATTTAGTCAAGCCTATACTGATTGTTTTGTTTGGCACCAGTGTAGGAGTCCAGGAAGCTGGAGTGGCATAATTTTGCCTTTCCCAAGCAGAGTTTAGCTGAACCCTGAGTCCTAAATATCAAACTTGTCCACTGGGCATACTAGACTTTTTTAAGCTCACTCAAGGCAGTATCCTTGAAGCTCTTTCTAACTTGACAGAAATGATGATCTACTCTATGCTATTAAAGCAGTGATTTAAAATACTTTATTTTCATTTCATTGTCCATGTTTTTACTGCTTTGACAGCAAGCAAAGAACTTTGTGCGAAGGAAGGCTAAGTGACCACTACAGTATTTGAATATATTAATGAATGGAAAAAAAAAACATGTTTCCTCTCAAGAATTGTTTCATATTTTAGTCTCTTCTACTCATCGTCTGGCTTTGAAATGTCTTTATTTTTAATAGCAGTGGGTCTTCTAGTTTATAAGGATTGTTTTTAACATTTTCAGCATAAATTATGGTTTCAGCATGTTAATACTTCCATTAAGTATATTGGGTTCCATAACTTTCTATGTCATATTCATCTTATTAAAGCACTTCCTAAATAAAGTTTGAAGGAATGTAATTAACGTGTGCCATATGTTTGTTTTCCCAACCTCTTTCCCATAGGGAAGAATGAATGCAGTAGAATATTTTTCTTCTCATCTTATTTAATTAGAGACACACAAACTATTCTGAACTTCTATAGGAGAAGGAAATATATTTAAAAAAAAATTGTCTTCCCCTGATTCCAGAATTTTTAAAGTGTCTAAAATTCTCTGGTTTACATTATGGAGGTCTCAGCCAGTCCTGGTCTGAAGTCTGTTCCCTCCCCAAGTAAGCTGCATCACTTTTGCCAGACTGATAGAACGGGTGGCCACAGCTTACTTCTGAATTGTGGTCAAACATTTTTCATACTGATGCCACTTTTAAATATATAAATAACTATTTGTATTTCCTTACAGTAGACAGAATCTCACAGAATCACAGAAAATCACCTGCAAAGTTCCTAATATTGCTTCTTTGAAGAGCATAATCTCCATGAACAGCAAGAATATGTGTGTCTTTATATCATTCAGTCTACACTGATATCTTTGAAAAAAGGTGCAGCCTAATCCTCACTCGTTAAAAGTGTTAACTATTATACTACTCAGAAAAATATACCCAAATGCAATAAGAAAATGTAAACAAGCTGACGTGGTGCTTTTGTTACCTGCTTTAGTTTAGAAGGTAATGCTGTATTTTTTATAATGTAAAGAGCTTAAGACTCTTTATAGTTATTTTGTTGAACCAGTTGGACAAACCCACACTTAATTTTATACAACATTGATGTGAATAGAAGAGAATATTCTACTCTAACCCCAAATGCAACACTGTCAGGGAGAAATTCAGACACAATCTTAGTTAGAGACTATTAAAGCTGTGACACTGCCACGTAATGCAGATGTGCAATTGCACTCTGCTATGTGGAGCTAACAAACGGAGCTAAAGTCTCGTACATTATCTCTTCCCCCAGATAGATGAACAACAGGTGCCTAAACCTTATTTCATTAAGTGCTGACTATCACCTAGTTCAAGTAACTTTTTCTCAGTGATTTTATACTGCCACTCTGTTTGTCCTTCATTGATTTCAGTGACTGATTCTTAAGCTAAATACTGAGAAGAAAAGCCTACGTATTTTGTGAAAGGTTGCAATACAGGAAGGGTAAAGAAGGAAATACAGTAACTTAAA
The DNA here is from genome assembly GCF_963082525.1 of Nesoenas mayeri. Lineage (NCBI taxonomy): Eukaryota > Metazoa > Chordata > Aves > Columbiformes > Columbidae > Nesoenas > Nesoenas mayeri. Next base: position 75,959,903 of record NC_137543.1, read on the forward strand.
GAAGAGTTTGAAAATCCACCAGCTAGAATTGCTTTTTTTGTTCAAGTGCCTTTTTTTTTTTCTCTACCCTTGTATTTAAATGCAGCCCACAGTGGAAATCAGCGCACTCTCAGAGCTGACAGGTTTACTTCCGCTGTTGCCTGTTAGACTGGAATTAGACAGATCATTGAAACAGGCTAACATCTTCTCATGGCTCACATCCAAATTGGTTATTTGAACAAAGGCAGAGAATTGTAAAAACAGTTACTATGAGAATAGGCTTATGACAATAGACTTACTTGGATCTCTGTCTTCCTTGGCATTTTTTGTCTCATCTTGCTTTAATTTATTGCACATTTATTTCTTTAGCATCAGAATCTGCTTTTTCTTTCTTTATGTCAGCACTGCTGTCACTGTAATGGTTGTTCCCAAGCATTGCACATATTTTCATTTACAGTTAAGACTAAGGATTTGCTTTCCAGTCCTTCCTTGGAGAGCAGTAATTTTCAATCTGATCTATAGTCTTCTGGTACCTACAACAAATGAATATTAAATATTTATAGACTTAAATTTATTATAGATCAGCACCTCCACTGGAAGAATTTCAGGCAGTGAAGATGAATTATTTTTAAAATCACAGCTTTAGTGACTTTTCTATCCACATTTATCCAGTTGTCTACCTTACTCATCCTGTTTCCTCAGCTTGCGTAGTCATCCCTCCCCGTTATGCCACTTTACCTGATCCAGTTCATTACAACCAGGTTTTATCAGTTTACCATTGTTACTTTGATTTTCATCTGCTTTGCTTGCCACCGAAGAACACCTCTTTATATTCATTGCAATTAAGCAATTGTTATTTCATTTATTTGTGTTTACCAAACAATTGATTTTCGTTATTAGATACCAGCAATTAACTTCTACTTTATTTTTAATGAATATCTTCCGTTCCTGCTATTTTCTGATTGTCATCTAACTGTTGCTTATTAGTTACCAGTAATCACTTATAACTACCTTTCTTTTCTGGTATCTATCTTTAGCTACTCAAGTTTCAACATTTTGCTTTGGAATTTGCATTGAAGTTTCTACAATAGCTACTTCAGATCCTTTGCTGCTGTCAGCTCCATGGATCCCTACCTGAAAACCCTTTGCTTTTTCATCTTAAGTTAAGGCAGAATGAGGTTTACCTTCTTTGCTATTTGCTGTATAGAAAAATAGGACATGTGATACAGTGAGTACTATCTGACATCAGGAGGTTTTTTTTCATTTATAAATGCACATAAATACTTGAAGGGAGAGTGCAAAGAAAAAGGAGCCAGACTCTTTTCAGTGCTGCCCAATGAGAGTACCAGAAGCACTAGGCACAAACTAAAACACAGGAGGTTCCCTCTTGTTGTCCCTGAAACAGGGATCTTTCCCAGTGTGCATGCAAATGGGCCAAATTTTAGCACACAGAGATGAGATATTGTGTATTACAGAGTTGCGTAAGTCTGGATGCTGGAATAAAGCCAGCATGCCAGCAAGAAAATCAACAGCCATTATATACAAAATCTTATCACTGCATTCACACCCTCAGGGCAGTTGTAAAAAGCCAATTGGTTACACATTTGAATATTGGTTACATAATCATTTTAGCATATAATGAGGAATGCTCAGCTAAAGGACACTTTATCCAACAGTCTTGAGATATACCTTAAAACTAGACTCAACTAATTGCACAGGGTCCATAATATCCGAAGCTGCAAGGCCAGATGTTTCTGATTGGGTGCTTTGCAAGTCACTCTCATCTTTATTAGAGGAGCAAGCTGACCTAAAACTGAGAAGATTTGCATATCTTTAGGTTAGTAATTGCCAGCAGGATTCATTCTTTTAAGTGGTAATGACTACACTCTGAAGATCAGGAAACAATTTTTTTTTTTTTTACCAAAAGAATGACCGAGCCCTGGCACAGGTTGTCCAGAAAGGTTGTGGAGTCTCCTTGTTTTGGGATATTCAAAAGCCATCTGAACATGGTCCTTGGCAATCAGCTCTGGGTAGCCCTGTTTGAGCAGAAGGTTGGACCAGATGATCTCCAGAGGCCAACCTCAGTCCCTTTGATTCTGTGATTATGTGATCAGCAGATATTAGTTTATGCTGTGGACTACTTCAAAAATAAAAGGACTTTTATCAGCAAACTTTCTCCCTTCCCTGAACCTGCTCACTCTTCTCCATGAAAAAGCTCCCTAAATGCATGTCATTTCCAGTACCTTCTTCGCTTTATGTATCGCTGTCTGACTCATTTGAAACACTTCAGAAATACTCATAATCTTAAAATACTATTTTGTTCCCTACTTGCAACGCAAAACTCAGGCAGTTGAAAGTCAAGTGAAACTGAGTTGCTGCAGTAAGGATGAATGGAATCTGACTATAGCAATGGTTGGTTTAGAAAGCTACTTTTGACATTAAATATGCTTTCAGAAGTTTTACTTTTGGATGCCCAAATCCATGGTGCATATAGAATATATAACTGAAGACAGGAACATATTTTTCCTATGAGTGTGTCTGATAGACAAGAATGGGCTTGATAATTTCCAAAGAAAACTCCTTTAGAAAGTGCTGATAGACAATATTTTCATTTGCAATAATGTTGCATTATGTTTGATGCTTTCAGACTGAGCTTTGTCAATGGTAATTTATTAATGGAAGGAAACTGAAATCACAAGATTTGGTGAAGACTAACACAGAGAGGAAATATGGGTAAAAACTGAAATGACAGGACAGAACTCTTAATTGTCACACAACTGTAATGTGAAGAGAAGCACAACAATGATCTTTCATTGTATTGCTCAATGTATAACCATAACATTCACACAGTGAAATTCTGCTCATTGTTGTGTTTGCACATGGAGATCTCCAACATAGCACTGAGATATATCACAAAATAAAATTATCAAAGCATATTAATATTTCTCCATACTCAAAATATTTTCCATTTGAAATTTATTTCCCCCAGATTAAATACAAATATGCAAACTTCAGTTCCTACCTTGAATTAACTTCAAATGCTTTATTTAACTGACAAAGTACAATGCCATAAAACAAATTACTGTGATGCATGGTAGTGGCAAAAATGTTACGGCATTAGTAATTTAACTGACATATTTTCATTCAAACTTAGAAAAATAAGTGTTCATGGCCAGGGAACAAATGAAGGATGCTTCATCACATAAAGTTAAAAATAGGATAGCATTTTAAACAACAAAGTGGCTCTTTGAATTAGAAACAGACAGATAACGTTGACTGCAGGTGTTGTGAGAAGCTATAACAAAGGAGTATGCTTGCTGTGATGCTCACTGTTCAAGCAATGCTGAAGGCTCAGCAGAATTTTAGAATACATTTAACTATTGGCCAGCCCTCTGCACACTGATCCACTTCTGGCAGGTTTATTTTGAACACTTAAAACCTCTGAGTAGCTTAAAAAAAGTTTTCATATCTTTTATTAGCCCTTGCCACTGTTCTTTTCCTCATTTCTGAGTCCATCAAGGAAAAAAAGAAAAAAGGTCTGACAGTTAAGGACAGAAGAGTTTTATCTTGGGCTGCTGACATCCTTGATGTTTGCAAATCCAGCGTGGTCAGAAATGGGTGATTTTCAACAAATGAAGAGTGGCACTTTCCTTCCAAATACTCTTTGCTATAGCATGAAGGACTTGTTTTCATTTCTAGTTTTATCCTTTAGTCCTCAAAATTGACAGTTAAACATTATCAGTTGATGGAAAAATAATTTTCTGCAATTTAACTCTGAATGGTATTTTCTTGTTCCTCTAAGGATTGTACAGGCAACATTTTGGCACAAAGACAGCCTGCAAGTACAACAGTTGTGGGTGCATAACAGAAAGGTTTTCCTGAAAACATGTACTAAGTATTAAAATCTTTATTTCAGGAAATGACTAGGTACAAAAATATCTAGGGATTTTGCTATGAATTCCTCTCAAAATAAAGTAGATGAAGCTCTGCTTGAAATATCTCTCACAACATCAATGAAAATTAAAGAACCCCTTTACTCAACATTACTATGACTTCTATTCTATTTTAATATGCACCTTTTCCCATTCTTTACTTCACTAACACTCCCTTTCCTTTTTCTAATCATAAGCAATAACTTTTATGGTGTGGATGGGTTTTGATAGATTAAGACCTGTTGCTGAATTAGTCAGGCTCAAAGGTATCTCAAGGCCACTTCGAGAACAGAGTCTGCTGTGAGAAAGAGGGGCGTTCCGCAATCACCCAGGTCCTGGCGTGGCATGAATCATCGGACGTATCATCAGTGAGACTCCAGAGCACGGACAGCCCATGATACTCATTTAACGAATCCATGCTTGGAGCTTGGATGCATGATTAGAATATAGTTACGTATATAAGGAGACTTGTTTCTGTAATAAATGGCTTAGCGCGATTCACATTGAATCGACTTGTTTTGCTTAGTCCTTATCTCACTCTACATTATGGCTCATGAAATTTCCTGCAAAAAACCTAAATTGATTTCCAAGAACTCTTTCAAACATCCGACACCCATCTCTTAGAAACTTTGAGTACAGTCTTGTTTTATTCTGTTTCTATTCAATGGAAAAAATAACATTGCTTGTCCAAAAAGACAATAAATGGAAAAGGCTTCATATGAGATAAAATTGGGAGAAAGACCACTACATCAACATTAGTATTGAAACACAAATAGACAGAATCACAATTTTGAGTTTCTCCCTTGACAGGTATATATTTTGTGGCTTATCTACACATTTAGGTGTGTATTTGACTGATTGACATGAACTATTTGCAGAAGCAGGAAGGAAAAAAATCAACCCTTTTGAAATGAGATTTGTAAAGGCCAAGTTTTTTCTAATCTTAGAACTATTAAACTTGTGCCAAGACTTATGCTTACCTAGTTCTCCTTGACTTAAATAGCAAATTTAGTTTCAAAAGATTTGTGAAAATAGCTCCTTTTATGAGTGTGAAGCAGGAAATTTTGAATGTAGGAAATAGGTGAAAGTCACAGGTGTCACAACACATATACAAACCTTTCAAATTATTACAACATTTTTAGATCAAAATTCCTATGAATAAATGGTCATTGTGCACAGAATCAGATCCTATTTGGCCTCGACTTTCACCAGTTTTGTCCAAGTAATTTTAAGGCAACTTTCTACTGCCATCCACTGATTTCCAGGTGAGATTATGTGTTTACAGAGCTCATTAATGTGTAGCATACAACTGTCTTTGTGACAAATACAATCTTCTTTATGTCTGATGAAACACTGTAGGGTTTTCTACTTACTTATTAGGCTATCTAGCACAGAGAGATCAAAATGTGAGTTTGAGGGTGAAGTTCACAGAGTAGCTGTGGAATCAAATCCATTACTTAAAAAGTGGAACTGAAGTTAAAAAATACTAGGGGAAAAGCATCTACAAGCTTCATGTCTCTCTGGATTCATGGTGTCTTCATTTCCAGGTTTAGTTTCTATCCATTCAGTGACTTCATGAGTTGCAGCAAATCTTATCTCATCCCATCTGATCTCTGTGATAGTCTCCTTTCTCACTTCACTGCCCTGGTTGTTAGCTCCCTGTTGCTCTCAAAATGTTGTCTCTTGGTATGAACTGCAAGCCCCCATGGTGCGCTGTGATTCTGCTGCCTCCTTGGTAGGCTCTCCAGTCTTCTTCTGCAAGCGCTTTCTCCAACAATTTCATCCTCTTTCCAGAGAAGTCAACTCAAACCAGTTTGTATCTTAAAGAGACACAATAGAGTTGCTAACACAACAACAACAAAAAAACTGTCCCAAATTTTAATAGAAGCAGATTTCACTTACAACCTTAGTCAAAAGACCATTCATATCAGCTGATAAAGAGTCATTTCTATGGATATGAAACATTAATTTTACGTTCATTTGAATAATTGTATACTGAACTACTGAGTTGTTTCTGGTAAACAAGCTTTAAAACAGTGAATGAAAACTGATCAAGTCAAAGAACACATGCAGTCCTGCACACTGAAGTCACTAGAACTTTGTAAATAAAAGCCAGAAATAGAACTCTGCTTTTAGCAGGATTTATTTTTGCAGGGGAAGGTGAGGAAAATCTGCTATGTACATGAGGTTAAAAGACACATAAAAAAGAAGAATGTGGAATTCTATGTCCCTTGAGATACTGTTACATGATCACTAAAAATCTCTCTGAAAGCTAGAGAAGGAAGGAAAGACAGAAAATTAACAACTCATTTTTAGTATTCCACTCCATAAAGATTTAGTTTATCATGTGGTTTGGCTGCAGATTTTACAACAAATGTTAAAAATGTCTTTTAAAGTTCTTTGTTTTCTGTGGAGATTTATTTTGGTGAAGATTATATGACATACCAAAGTGAGCAAAGGCAGAGAAAGAGAAAGAGGAAAGGAACAAATTTCTGAGATAGAATAAAGATCTGTGTATGATCCAGAAGTAGAACATAATGAAAAGCAGAGACAATGAAGTACTGAATGGTTTTATGATGACTGAGAACTCTGAGACTAGCTAGTTGAGGTTAGAAAGTTAATAGTATGATATTGCTTGCTTCTGTGAGGAGGCAGAATACAGAGTCTTGGTGGTGAAACCTTGAATGTTTTCACTGCACTAGGGAAGATGGGTCATAGTTAATCTACTGCATACAAACGAGTTTGTAAAAGTGGCTGACAAAGCTGGGAGGTGTTTAACGCAGGTTTTCTACAGAGGCAGAAGAGTGCAGGTAGTGGAAAAATCCCTAAATCAGACACAGTGCAGGAAAAGGCTTGAAAAGTTTCAGACACCTAGAGCCATAGAGACAAATTTGATAGAAATAGAAGAGAGGAAAAAACAGACGTGCTTTGTACCAGACAGTATTTCAGTATTTCAAAATTAACAAGCTCAAAACGGATGGGGCTCTGTGATTCTGCAGAACCTAGGACTCTGCCCTGGCAGAGCTCTCAATCTGAAGGAATACTTCAGAGTGGTACAGAAACAAAAATAGGAAAAAGAACATAAAGCTGAAGACATTAGTTTAAGATGTCCTCCCTTCCGTTTTTAACCTTCAAATAAAGAAGGTTTTCAGAAATCTTCTGCAAAGCCTAGCTTTCTGAACATTGTGTCCTTCATCTGCCAGTTGATCCAGGGGTACACTATGAATGGGAGACTTATGTCCGGGAGAAGGGAAGGATCTGGGAAACAACCTTATTATGGGCTTTATAGATTTTTATTTAAAAAAATAACAATTTTATGTTGATTTGATTTAGTAGGAAATAAGACAAGAACTGGAAGTACTGTGAGAAAAAAGGTATGGGAAATGCTTTCCTGCCTTACAGTTGGTATACTTGTAACACATTAATTGATATTAAAGCTGAGGTCCAGGTAAACCTATGTCAAGCCCACAGTGATGTTCCAAATGTACAACATGAAAACCCCAGAAAAGACTCTCTCACACTGATTCTAGTTATGAGAGCTAATCCTACTCTTATGGAAGATAGTCAGTGACAAATTTCCTGAAAGTGTCCACAATGCAGGAGGTTCCTTTCCTTCTTCCTTCTCATCTCACATTTTTACAGAAAACATATTGCTGATTTCTTCTAGAGAAAAAAATACTGCCTTTTATTACTCTCTTTCTGCACAAAGAACAAGCAGAGTTAATTGCAAGAATAAAAAGTATAAATCTCTTTTTTATTTTTGTATGAGACAGCAAATGACTCCCATTTGCTGAAAAAATGACAATGCTGTGGGCCAAATGGACTCCAACACAATATTGATTAGGACTATTATAGCCCATCAAGGAATAAATGGGACAGCAATTTCAAAAATGCTCTTGTATTTTGTGTGATAGAAAGAGAAAGACAAATGATTTCACACAGAAAAAGCCAAAGCAACTGGCGTTGCAGATAAAAATTACAGACATTAATATGGATATGATATGGCCAAGGAAACTATGAAAAATATTTTTTCAAATAATTTTATTCAGTTAATTTATTCTTATAGACACTTTTGTGTGTGAATTAATTAATACATTCAAAAGCACTTTTAAATAAATCTGAATGTTCAAAATCAAATGTGTTTATAGATTCTGTCCAAACACTTGGAATATTCCCAGCTCCTCTGGAGCTGCGTAAAGCCTTATGCCTTCTCTTTTCATCCGCACATCACCCTACAGGGAATACAGCATTCATCAGAAATGGTGCAATGCTTCCTGAATTGCCTTGGCTTCTCTCCTGTTAACAGAATTTGTGATTGCTGTACAGTGAGCTGGGGATTAGGTGGAGCTGCTCCTCCTGCTCCTTCCTGGATGCCCCCTTGGGCAGGTCGGTGTTCTCAGCCTTGCCTGCAGCCAGGGTTGCTGGGGGCAGGCAGGAGGTGCTGGCAAATTGGAAGCACCCAAAGCTTCATGTCTGGGACCCAAAGCTCTAAGGCAGTGGTGTCAAACTCATTTTCACTGGGGGGCCACATCAGCCTCACGGTTGCCTTCAAAGGGCTGAATGTAATTTTAGGACTGAATAAATGTAACTACTACTCCTGCAATCACAATCAGCCCTTTGAAGGCAACCGTGAGACTTATGTGACCTCCGTTGAAAATGAGTTTGACACCTCTTCTCTAAGGGGTCAGTTGTACCAGCTGTGTTGAGACCTTATCCCAGCAGTAGATTGTACCTTTGGCTCTGAAGTCGATACTGCCTTAAGTTGGTGAGAGGCTCACATTAAGTCTAGTGGCAGAAAGCAGCCTTCTTTACGATCTGCAGAGGGAAATTTCTAGCACAACAGGCACCAGTAATGCAACCTGGCCTTTTGCCTTGAACTTTTCCCTTATTTACATCAACATTTTGGAGACTGTTTTCTGGGGGCTTTTTGTAGCCAGACATGTGATAAATTACTTTTCTTTACTTATTGGTGGTTCTGTACCACTCTGCTGTAAATATCAATGCAAACTGCAACACTCTCACTCATTCATGTTTTGCCTCCACTATTCCTTACAAGGAGGCAGCACTGTCACTACAAGGTACTTCTTTGAACTATCTGAGATCAGCAGGTGTGCTTATTATTGCAGGAAAAAAAAATATCTTTGTTCATCTATATTACAGACTGACAAAATTTGAGCAAAATATGTAAACAGCTATTCCAGTTAACAAAAGTCTCAATCCTATTTATTTCTCTCTAATTACTATGTTATCCCTTTTCAGTACACTACTAATTCTCTGAAGTAACATAGGAAATTTGCATATAACAAAGTATTACATTCATTATAGGCATAGTAGGTTTCATCCGTTAAGAGTATGCTCTCTCTCTGCAACTATCAGCCCTTGCTCTGTTCCACAAGACTACTCTAAAGTGAAAATTATTGGAGATTATTAGAGTATGAACTATTGACGTCCTTCTTCTCACAGAACATAGTTTGACTCTGTGTTTTCACCAAGGCTGCTGTGGCAAATAAATGATTATATCAGTTTTTAGATCACAGATTTTCTTTCCATGAAAGGGGGTAGACATCCAAGATAAATACTTCTCTTGATCTAAAAAGTGCTGCTGTTCGCTACTTTCCCTTCAAATCAGTATGATTCATAGAGTATTACTATCTAAGAGCTGAAGACACAATCCGAGAGGTGTTGGGCTTTATACCTTTTTAAGATATCATTTAAAAATCAATAAAATTTGGAATTACAAACACAATCAGTACTTAAGAAAGGACAGTCAGTAAAGAACAAAGCAGATGTCTGTATAACAGTCATAGCAAAGTTTTGCTGGATCCCCTTAGGTTAGCTAAGAGACAGGTCTGAATACTCAGTGATAGCTGACAAATTAACTCGATTGCAGCTTACAGACACATATACACATGTGGTTTTGAGCATTTTTAAAGATAACCACCTTCTTATAGTGTTATTTGAAAATTATAAAGGAAGATAAATGCTGGCTCAGTGATTTCAATTAAGAGATACAATTCACGAGTTGGTAGAAGCCATTCATACGACACAGTAAATAAATATCACAGAAGGATTTTAGAGTAATGCAGTGATACATACAGAAAGAGTTAACAGTTGGCAATATAACTGAGACACAAAATCCATACCTACTCCACAGATAAGCACAAAAGGTCAAAGAGATAGTCAATGTTCTTCACCTAAATTAAATCTCCAATAAATTCTATAATAGAAGTAAATTCTAAACAAAAGACTGAACATCTTGCCCTGGAAAGGCACTTAAACATCACTAGAGGACACACACGGGGAGTACTGTGAGCATAGCAATTGCCTACAAGGTCTGCAGCACATTTAAAAGTGACTGCAACTGGGCTGCAGTACGTGACCAGGGCTTTGGCTAGCTCAGGTGTGGTGCCAAACCACGGAAGTTCAGAGGAAAGTGTGTGGATTTGCAGGGCAGTTTCCTCTTAGAGCAGCCAGGCCACCTGGTATTGCTCTATTGTATCCACCAAGATGGAGGCAATTGCCCCTTAAATCCTGTATGGCAGCAAATTACTTCAAGGAGACTTTTGGTGGCTGTGTTCAGTGAGAGATTTGTGCCCTGATGGTCTTCTATAATGTGTTTGTATTGTACCTCTAAATTCTGCCTAAAGAGAGGAGTCAGGTGAAAAGTTACTTTAAATCTGTAGTAACACTCTCCCATTAATTAATGACAGGTGTTGTGTTTTCTGGAATGAGTAATGCAGAGCTACAATCACTAGCTTTAGAGATACTCAAAACCTGAGTAGCCAAGACTCTAAGAAACATCATCTGAATTTGAGTTTGGATTAAACTTCAAAGCTAGCCCTGCTTTGAGTGGAGGTTGGATGAGATGGCTTCCAGAGGTCTTTTCTAAACTAAATTATTCATGATTTTGAATGTAATTTCTGGGTGGTAAAAACACTATATTTTTTTAACACACGCTTTATTTATCTTTAGTGTCAAGCTCAGTAATTCCTGACTCAGTTAGAAAAGTCCCTGTGGTTAACTAAGAAGTGGCTGGGGAGATATCTCAGGCCTCACCTAAGCAGATTGGACAGTTCAAGTCTTTAACAGAGCATCTTATTTTTGTTGTTCTCATAGCTGCTATTCCAAGCTCTAGAATTAAATTGTAACTCATAAAAGAGTTAAAAAATAGAAAGCAGAATTTTAAATAGTGTTTTATTTTCTAGTCGCTAGTATATTATAAACTAGTTGTTCATTTAATAATGACTTCTCCCTCAAGGAAACAGCTGCATTACAGCTGATGTAATAAATTTACCCGTTTTCCAGTTGCTCATGAAGTGTTCAGATGGAACAGGAGAGGAAAAAACTAAGAAAATTTTGGAAAATATTTTATAGAATACATAAAGTAATTCTTATAGTTTGACCATAAAAAATAAAGGGCACAGACCTTTTCTTTTCTTCGTTTTTTAGTGCTTGATTATCTTAAAGAAAAAGTTCATGTACCATTTCCTCCCTTCAACCTCAGCATAAAAATGCCTTTCCTTTGATTTTGTACTTTTTTAACAGCATAGGCCTCATTCTTTATCTCAAGTGTAGGTTGGGAAGCTTTTATTTTTGTGAGTTTAATTAAAGACCAACTGAATTTCTCCTTGCTTCCTTCCTAAATGACTATTGAATGGCTTTGTCTGGGTATGAACCTTATCTGCTCCTTTCCTTTCTTCTGCCTAATCAATCATCGCGTGAGTGCAAATGCTGAGAATGGCAGATATATCCATCATTCTGCTAGAGCTTAACTACATGGGCTCTGAAATGCCGGAGGAAGAAAACAGGTGACATCCAAGTAATATATATTTTTATGGTGTCTGTCTTTGACAAATATTAATTACCCATACAACAGTTTGCTATCTAGTTTATGATATCGCCAACCTAGGGTCACATCTTTTTATCCATTAGAGTGATGTGGGGTGAAATTCCAATCAACTTTCAACAAAATTAAAGGAAATCAGTGCTGGGAGGAGAGGTGGGATGCACAAAGTGATTATGAATTGCAAGTTAAAAGCATGAGCAGCGTGCTCAACTCCACATGATGTGTCTGCTCTGCTCTTAGCAAACCAGACAAATGAAATTATGTTTCTCCTGAAAAGCCACACAGAAATTCTTCCTCTTCCTTTTACATTTGCCTGCTAGATTCTGGTGTTCTAGCACTCTCTTGATAGAGTGCATGTATGCTGTGGTTTTTTTTCAATTATTTTATTCCCATTACCATTTAAACTAATTTTCTATCACCTGATTATAAAAAACACATTTATAATCTCAAATTATCTAGACTGCAGAGTCACTTCTTTCGCAAATGTACCTTGAGTGATTAAACTAGAGGGAGAATTTTGCATGGAATAAGTTCACAAGCACTAGTTCTCCAAGTGTCCTACATTTGCAATCATAACTTCTTAGCTAAAGAAATGGTTACATTTATAAACAATTCTAGCAAGGCATGCAACATGGAATATCTAACAAATGAAATAATTTCGTTTTTAATTGTCGTACATCCTGTTCAGAGAAATAATGATTATTCTTTCTGAGTATCATCCTAATTATCTGATTCACTTCTGTTTTTCTAAACATTTGTAATAATTTCAGCTTTGGAAAGTCTCCTAATAATTATCCTTTGACATCAATGTAGACTGTAACGTGTAAAACTAAATAGTGTTGGACTCAGAATTACTTTTAAGGAACCTCCACAAGTATCTGTTTGGGTTTTGGGTCTTTAAGTGCTTTCTTTAACCAATTTCATATTCTTCTGATCTGTGAATCTAATTTTCATATGTTGTACCCTGTGAAACTACAGAAAATGCCTTGCCACAGTTGTTTCTATTGTATAACATAAATTATAAAGTTTTGTATCTACACTTCCTTCTAATTACTCACTAAGGACATTATTTTTTACTAAAGAAAGAATTTGAGTCTCCTTGTAAGTAAAGAAATTGACTTGAGCAATCGCTTTTTTCTGTAAAGTCCCTTTCTGTTTGTGGGATGTCTTTAGGCACTGCAGATTGCCAACTTGAAAAAAAAACTAATTTAGACAGAATCAATCATTCATATGCTTTGTTACAGAGAATAACTGTAAAACTTAGCTGGTTTTGGGTAGTGATTTGTGAAATACATCAGCTGATATCATTAGAGTTGCCTAACCAGACAAGCATTTTGGTTTTTCTGATGTAAGTTCCTGATAAAGGTATTAAGCATGTGTTTTCTAAGAATATATTATTTGGTGACTGTAAAGCAAAGTTCCTTTCCCTCTTTTAGTCATGTATTCATTGTTTCTCCTCTTCTTTGTTTTTTCTTTCTAGAGGGGCTTCTTCTCAATCCATCGGTTGTTTCTTTCCGTCATTTACCCATGTTACTTCTTTCCATTTGCTAATCTTGTAGCTCATTAGGATATCTCCTTGCCATGTTTTTTTCCACATTGTACTCATTCAGCAGGAAAACACTTTTTCTCCGTTCACATTATGCATTGGTAGAAGTATTCTCATTAGACTTCCCAGCAGATGGCTGTTTATCCACAACATTTCCTTGTGATTTTTTTGGATGCCAAGGTTTGCTAAAGCTCTTGCAACTTCACTTTGACTGGACTCTCACTGTTACTGGTGTCAGTGGTTATGTTCCTTCTTCCATCACTCTCCTTTCAGTTTGTTTAAATGAAAACAAAGACAGATATCTAGCTAGATCTTGGAGCTGCAGACTGAAAATGCTCTGTCTAGCACAATGGGGAGAAACATGAGCCCCCTCCCACAAGCAAATACTGGCTCATTTCAAGTTTTGCTCAGTCCTGGATTAAAGTAAGCCAAAAGAAGATTCGCATGAAATGTAGGAAAGCATTTGCATTTTTATTTCCTTAGAGCCTCTTCTGATATGACTCTGTCTATTTGTTTCCTCTAACATGACATGGTTTAGTCCATGTATGTCTTTTCTCATGTCCTTGCTTTTATCTTTGCCAACATGGAGGATTTATTAGTTTGACTAAAAATAACAAATACAAGCTTTTAGCTCAGCATGAAATGTTTCCCTCTCCCTGGAGAAAGAGCACAGCTCTCTCAGCCTTTTCCCACAAAATGAATTCCCCTCTGGGACTTCATTCTGGCTAGTGATGTGTAGATTTACAATGTATCATGTATGAAACTATCAGCAGCCTGTGCTTGGGAGAAAGGACGTTATCTTTGGAAAAGGAAGCTTGGTTCTCTTTCTATTCCAGTGGTGCTGGGAGAGGCAGAGGCACTGCAGCCCTTGTTGTGCCGGCAAAGGCTGTGGCTATGCTGCAGGTTGCAGACTCACAGGACATCCTTCTCAACAGCGGCATGGAGACTAATGACCCTTTTACAGCCTTCCTCCCGTTTCCTGATGAATGTACATACAGTGGCACTGGGGTTTGGAAATGAGATGGAAGGCAGGACACATAAGAGCCAGACCTATGAAAAATCCGTGTTATAAAATGGAGGAGACTAGAAGACATTAAATTATGTTTGTTCTCTACTACTTACTATGAGGTGGAAGAAATGAGCAAAAGTCATTGCTCATCCAAGACCCTCATGAGATTTAAATCCTTGGAAAACTCATTAAGTGTTATTGCTTGGTAATGTGGTTCTATCCTCACTTCACAAATGGGGATCCAGGGTCTTGGCAGCCTGTATATCAATGGGTTTTTCCAATGTAACTGACAGCATGAGAGGGAAAGTGAGGAAGAAAACAAAAAAATGCATACCTAACTCTCACTCTGACATGGAATCAGCATACAAATAGATTGGACAAGAAGGTCTGGGAGCTGGAGAGTGTTCCCATGCCCTGCAGTTTAGGTATAGCCTAAGAGTAAACCCTATAGCTTCAAAGGACTTCTGTCTCATTCACTGACTGTAGAGGCCCTTTCCACCCTTAACATAATTTTGTCTTATAATTTTGTGAAGGTGTATAACCCAGCCAGCTGGAAAGTACATGGAGAAAGATGGGGCTTTCGTTTAAGTTCTTTTGTCTGCCAATTGGCTTAGAGAGTCAGCTTCTTGATTTCTTTATTCATTCTCAGACATAATGAGTGTTTCGACTATTTAGGAAAAAACAGGCAAACAAACAAAAAACCCCTCAGAATAGCTTCCAAATGTAGCCGTGAACAACACACTGAGACACCAAACAGTCTGGTGTTTGTCTTTCAAGTGGGACATATGGATCAGCTTTCTACTTTTAGTAAGATGCAATGGTGATCTAAGCCCAGAATGATACTCTCGATATTGGTTTCTTGCGTTAAAAAACCCCACATAGCCATCCCAGAAAATCTTGTTCTGCAGCTGATCATTTCTGTAAGTTAGGTACACTTTCAACATGCAGGTCTTCATTTGAGAATATCACCTATGCACAGGCAAAGTTAACAGTGTCACTTATCTCTGTGCTTACAACTCTACAAGGACTTTATGAATGTCAGTGATGACTCAGTGTTGCATTTTGACATCAGTTTCTTTTCAAGTCTGGTCTGGATGCTTTATGTAAATGCATGCAGTAAATCTTTAGTGAAGTAAGGAACATGTCCCAGATGTGTCTGATTCTAAGTGAACAACCTTACCTCCAAGACATTCTCCTAATTTGGAAAGAGGAGAATTTGCCCTCTACAAAAATGGAGAAGGAAACAAGGGCAAAATATATCACAAGAAAACATACCATGTTTCTCAGTTCTCATTTGAAGCACTTAATTCTGAACAAACTCATATTGTTCTGAGAAGCAACTGCCTCGATTAAAAAGTATTTTCTTCCACAATTCACAACCATGCCTTTTTCCCCACTGTGAAAATAAACCCAATTTTCCTGCTTGTCTCATGAGATCTTTGGATGATGACAACAGACTGTTCTGTAAACAGCTGTTCCAGTGCCTGGTGAATTAAAAGAATTTGGAGGTACTTCAGTAACAATATCGACATTCAGAATAAGAAAATCACAGCCATATTCTTTAAGGTAAAACTGAGAGTTCAGCTCAGAGAGTCGAAGTAAATTAGTTTCTTTGGTAGCTGCACTACAGCTGTTGTAAATGCAACACAATTAAAGTCTGAATTAGAATTTTCCATAATTGTACTTTGTTTTCATTAGGATTTATGTTTGCTCTGCTGAGTTTGTTTTAAGTAGGTACACACGTATGGAATGAAAATAAACTCTTCAGTTCGTTTGCCTCACATGTTTAGTCAGTCTGCTGGAGGATCTCCAGCAGCCTTTCTGAAGTTAAAAGGAGGAAAGCAAATATTAAAAAAGGATATTTTTTCCAACTTTTTTTCTAAAACAACTTGATTAATCATCATCTAGTTTAAAACATTTATTTGTCACTTATTTCATTGTTTCATTTCCCTGATGGTTTGTACATCCTGAGCCTCCATCCTTTGTGAGTTCTTCTGAAGAGTGATGTTGGTCTGATTTTGCTACCACAATATTCTAGATCTTTCTGGGCTCCTCACACTGTTATTACTTCATTATCTACAGAGATCGGGGGAAACAAGAACTTGCTATTTCTTACAACATGGGGAACCTCCATTTCTTCAGCTTAGTACACCTACATCTGCAGCTGCATTCCCCTGAAGAAAACTGGAAATAGTATCCAAAATGGAGAAAACAGACTTGTTTCTTGTTTCTATTCCCACACCATATGCTTCATGCTGTACACAGGATGGAGGTAGGAGATCTGGCAGCAAAAGAGCTAATTCCTAAGAGAAGCTTTGTGCCATTGCGTCACTGAAAACCTGGACAATCAGTGGGACAATTCTGATGATTCTGGCCTCTGTTCTTGGCTACCATTAACTACTTCGTCTCTTCTCTGGTACAAAGCAGTCCAAATTGACTTACTTACAAGCGGAACATTTTCCACGCAAAGATTTTTCTTGCATCTGTGCCCCAATTTGCCTTCAAGCCAAGTATGACTGTCAGCAGTGGAGCACAGCTGACATATACCACATCAAGCAACCACCTCCTGTTAGTTCAATCATGGAAAGTCTAGACTTCATTTTTCAGTAGCCACTGTGGTGGCACAAGAACATGAGCCTCCCCATCTACTCTTAGCTTTGCTTCCTACTTCCATTGTCTCCCTTCATATTGCACATCTGACAGAAGACACAGTTTTAATCCCAGACCTCTTGTCCTCTTCCTGTTCTCCATATAATCCCTGAACTCCAGGTGTTTCAAGGTCATGTGTTTCACTGTTCATTAGCAAGAATCAGCTTTCTCTCTCTCTTGGCATTGACACAGGGTAGGGAGAGAAAATGGTCTTTACACTGTATAATGTAAGACACCTTTAGAGGCTAGTCTTGCTACAATGCATGCATACAGCACGTGATATGACAGGCTGAAAGACAAATGAGTGGAGGAACTTATCATAGGTATCCTGTGGTACCTATCAGGTCTCCATAGGCTCCAGGCCCAGGCAGATAAGCCTCCAAATTAGTACGCTTACATCAGCTCCTTAAAGGGTAAATGTCTCTCGTGTTCACCATGAGTAACACCTCTCTCACATACATTGCCACACCACTGTCTTACCCTTTAACTAACATTGTCAGTCTGTTTCTGTGGAATTGAGTAAAGGTGTAAGGCATTACTCACCTCTCAAGTTTAGGTGTTCCAAGTTCAGCCCAGAAAATCCTACCTTTAAAACACCAAGAACATTTTAGCATAAATAACAAAGCTGTACTTTTTACAAATTACCAACTTTTTTCTTTTTTCTTTTTTCTTTTTTTTTTTAAACTTTTTAGAGATGGTCAATCTTCGCAGCAAAAGTGACTTCTGAGATACTCTCTGTATCGATCAAAACCATTTTAAATCAGCCTAATGCTTCCTGCTTATACAGAAAATATTGTGCCTGGCTGGTACACATGGGAAAGTACTTTCAGAGAAGTTATTTGGGAGTTGTCTGTGAATAGACTACATGGCACTCTGGAGTACTCTCCCAGATAAATATACAGGGAAGACTGTGGAATTCAAATGTCCTCCAAATTGCCAAAAGCCAGTTAATGCTAGACATCAGCACAAACAACTGTGAAACACTTGCCAGAACACAATGCATTTTTTACCACTGAACCTAGCAGTACTAAATCAGCTGTAATGTTGATCATATAAAGTAAAAAGTAAACTGGCATGCTCTGAGTTTTCCTATTATCCCCAGTGTGTGTTACACATGGCCAACAGCACATTAAAAGAATCTGGCAGAGCAGAAAGGATAGTTTGAGCCTAATATGATACCAAGAAATTACCTCACCATACCATTTACAGAAAGTGTCAGGATCTTAAGTACTATTTTCCTCATTCTTAAAAATTAAAAAAAGTGTGCTATCTTATTTTTGAAGGTCTGTTGTAAAAATAATTCCTTATAACTAGCCACTCCTCAAGCGAATATAAATATGTTTTACTGAGACAGGCTTTCATTTAATAAACATTGATAATGTTAATATTATATTAATAATAATAGTAAAAATGACAAAATTAATATTAATATAGTTCCTATGGTTCTAAAAAGCCCCACTATTTTTGAAAGATGGGTATATCTTCTCCCAAAGATTTTCTAAAATCTTCATTATGTTTGTAATACAAGCATTTTTCCAATGAGAATGTTCTCATATCCTGGGTAAGTCTGAAACTTTTGTTGTTGTTGTTATGGAGAGATGGGAAACTGGAAAATAAAGACTGCTTGCTCTCTTAGGTTCAGATGGCATTGAAAATCTGAGTGCTGGGCCCTTTGACATTCTCTGAAAATGATTTCTTTGTGTTCATTAAGAAGAGAAAGATGTTTTTTGCAACAGTAACTTTCTTTTCATTTAACTGTTCTTACATTTTCTCAACAGTTCTCCAGTAGCTCCACTCCCAGTTTACAACTTAAAAGCCTAGTGAAACACTCTTTATAGGGATTTGTAGTAGATAGCATTCAGTGCTGCTTTTTTTTTTTCATAGAATCATTTCAGTTGGAAGAGACATGCAGGATCATAGAGTCCAACCATAACCTAACTCTAGCACTAAACCATGTCCCTAAGAACCTTGTCTAAACACTTTTTAAACACCTCCAGGGATGATGACTCCACCAGTTCCCTGGGCAGCCTGTTCTGATGCCTGACAACCCTTTCTGTGAAGAATTTTTCCTAATATCCATTCTAAACCTCCTCTGGCACAATCTGAGGCCGTTTCCTTTTGTCCTATCACTTGCTACTTGGGAGAAGAGATCAACACTCTCCATGCTACAGCCTCCTTTCAGGTACTTGTAGACATCATAAGGTTTCCTTTTCTCCAGGCTAAACAGCTCCAGCTCCCTCAAATGCTTCTCATCAGGCTTGTGCTTCAGGCCCCTCACCAGCTTGGTTGCCCTTCTCTGCACTCTCTCCAGCACCTCAATGTCCTTCTTATGATGAAGGGCCCAAAACTGAACACAAGATTGAAAGTGCAGCCTCACCAGCACCAAGTATAGTGCCACAATTGCTTCCTTAGTCCTGCTGGCCACACTATTCCTGATACAAGCCAGGATGCTGTTGGCCTTTTTGGGCACCTGGGCACACTGCTGGCTCATATTCAGTCGGCTGTCAGTCAAGCTCCTCAAGTGCTTTTCTGCCAGGCAACTTTCCAGCCACTCTTCTCCGAGCCTGTACTGCTGCCTGGGGTTGTTGTGACCCAAGTGCAGGACCTGGCACTTGGCCTTGTTCAATCTCAAACAATTGGCCTCAGCCCAGTGATCCAGCCAGTCCAGATTGCTCTGTGCGGCCTTCCTACCATCCAGTAGATCAACATACCCACCCAATTTGGTGTCATCTGCAAACTTACTAAGGGTGCACTCAGTTCCCTCATCCAGATCATGGATAGAGAGGTTAAACAGAACTGGCTACAATACTGAGCCCTGGTGAACACCACTCATGACCAGCTGCCAACTGGATTTGGCTCATTCACCACAAGTCCTCGGGCCCGGCCCTCCAGCCAGTTCTTCATCCATCGCAGAGCACACCCATCCAGGCCATGAGCTACTAGTTTCTCCAGGAGAATGATGTGGGGTACGGTGTCAAAGGCTTTACTGAAGTCTAGGTACACAAAATCCACAGCCTTTCCCTCATCTACTAGGTCGGTCATCTTGTCATAGAAGATCAGGTTGGTCAAACAGGACCTGCCTTTCATAAATCCGTGTTGACTGAGCCTTATGATATGGTTCTCTTGTGTGTGCTGTGTGATGTTACTCAAGGTCATCCGCTCCATGACATTCCCTGGCAGGGAAGTTAGACTGATAAGTCTGTAGTTCTCCGGATCCTCCTTCTGGCCCTTCTTGTAGATGGGCATCACGTTAGCCAGCTTCCAGTGAACTGGGACCTCTCTAGCTAGCCAAGATTGCTGATAAATAATGGAAAGTGGCCTAGTGATCACCTCAGCCAGCTCCCTCAGCACCCTTGAGTGTATCCCAGCTGGCCTGATAGACTTGTGGGTGACCAAGTGGTGTAGCAGGTCGTTAAACATTTCCCCTTGGACTATTGTTGCTCCATTCTGCTCCCCATCACTGCCTCCTGGCTCAAGGGGCTGGCTACTTGAAGCACAGCTGTTCTGACTATTAAAGACTGAGGAGAAGAAGGTATTTAGTACCTCAGCCTTTGTGTCATCCTCTGTCACTATGTTTCCCTCTGCATCCATCAGGGAATGGAGATTCTTCTTAGCCTTCCTCTTGTTGCTAATTTATTTATAGAGACATTTCTTGTTGCCTTTCGCAGTGTGTCCAGGCTCAGCTCTAGTTGGGCTTTGGCCCTTCTAATTTTCTCCCTGCATAATCTCACAGAATTCTTGTATTCCTCTTGAGTAGACTCCCCCTCCTTCCAAAGGTTATAAATTGTCTTGTTATTCCTAAGTTCCAGTCGTAGCTGTCTATTCAGACAGGATGGCCTTCTTCCCTGCTGGCTTTCCTTCCAGCACATGGGGATAACCTGCTCTTGTGTCTCTAAGATTACCTTCTTGAAGACCAGCATTCCTGGACTCCTTTGTCCTTTCAGACAAAGAGATTTTGTCAACCAGCCTTGGGAACAGGTGAAAGTCTGCCCTTCAGAAGTCCAAAGTAGCAGTTCTGCTGACCACTCTTCTAACTTCTCCAAGGATAGTAAACTCAATTATTTCATGATCACTATACCCAGGGCAACCTCCAGCCGATGTGTTGCCCACAAGCCCTTGTCTATTTATAAACAAAAGATCCAATGTGCCTCCTTCCCTGGTAGGCTCGCTAATGACCTGTGCTAGGAAGTTGTCTTTCATGCACTGCAGGAGCCTCCTAGACTGTTTCCTCTCTGCCGTGTTGTACTTCCAGCAGACATCTGGTAGGTTGAATTCCCCCATAAGAACAAGGGGTAGTGATTAGGAGACTTCTCTCAGCTGCTTGCAAAATATTTCGACTGCCTCTTCATCCACGTCTGTAACAGACCCCCAATAGGATGTCCATCTTGTTGCCCTTCCCCTCTATTTTCACCCATAGACACTCAACCCTATCATCACCCTCCTCAAGTTCCAGACTGTCAAAACGGTCCCTAACATACATGGTTAACCCACCTCCTCTCCTTCCTCACTTATTCCTTCTGAAGAGTTTATAGCCATCTATTGTAGCAGTCCAGTTATGAGAGTCATCCCACCATGTTTCTGAGATGGCAATTAAAATCATAGTTTCTCTGCATTATAAAGGCTTCCAGCTCCTCTTGTTTGCTGCCCATGCTGCATGCATTCATATAGATGCACTTCAGCTGAACCCTTGATTCCATGGGGATGGCAAACGGAAGGCCCTTGTTAGCACTACCCTCAGATGCTAGCATGTCACCCTTGGGTATGCCTCTGCCACATCTGGTTTCCTTCCCAAATACAAAAATATTTGGACTATTATAGTGTATCAGAAATTAAGAAAATGCAATCCAGAGCCTATAACTGGACCTAGAATTAATAAATAAGGATTTACAGATAGGAAAGACTTCTCATGAAATCTTCTGGCACTGGCAACATTAGGGGAGCACATACTTCGTACAGGTTTCATTAACTATTCTGAACAATTTGCTTTCAAAAGCAAACAAATTATAAACAGATACTGTTTTCTCTCAATATTGTTTATACATAGATATTCCTTCAAATTTACTAAAAGAATATGAGAGTTCATAGCAACCTGAACTTAATTGAAATAATGTTTATAAATACTCTTCTGGTAGCAATATTCATCTTTACAATTTGCAATCTGTCCTTATTTGCAAACTCTCACAGAGCAAAGAGACCAGAATTTGGTTCCTTGTAAAATCTCAGCTCAGTTCTTTGGTGCCAATGTTTATAATTCTCTTATAGTGCATGATGATATACTGCTTTGTCTACATCACTTCAGCTGCATCAGGGCACAGAATAAATGATGCTTAATTACCGATGTGCTACTTGTCTTTTTTCATTTTGCAGAATATAGTCCCAGGTCTTATTTACTGCACAATATCCAAAACCTGCTAAAAGACGGAAATATTATCTTCTTCATAGGTTCTTCTATTACACTTGTTACTGTTATCTCTGAATATTCCCGTAAAACTCCTGAGAGTTTATTATCCTCACTTTTTGGCTGGAGAACCAAGGCATGGATGCATTAAAGTGAAAAATAAACATTAATTTAAAGTGGCCAACTTGAGACTTCAGGAACCTAACTTTTCAGAACATTAACACTACAAAGCAATGTGTGTTCAAGACTCCACACCACTGACTTGTCACTGTGAATAGTACTGGTGATGGAAACATAAATGAAATCCTATCTCCTAGAACAGACGCTTCTCTTGAAACCATGCTTTTTACAAACATGGTTCTATTTCCGTACTCACTGAAATTTCATCTTGACAGGAGGGTTGAATTTTGAGAATGTCAAATGCCTAATTTGAGGTTTGATCATAGTATGGTGCTTTAAACTTTTAAAAAGATGATAGACTTCTTGCATGATAATGTAATCTAAAATTTAACTACCTATTTAAACAATCTGATATTGCTTGTTTAATAAAGATTGACCCATCAAAAATTATCTAATCTGAGCAATATACACTGATTTGGAACAAAGCTATATTTTAAAATTTTCACATTCTTTAAATAATTGACCTTCTTGTTGTCTGAGTTGTGAGTACTTGGCAGTTCTGCACATCAAACAGCATGAGTCCAGCTGCACTGATACTTATCAGGAGACAGAAAACACAATCAGAGAACACCTGTGAGAAGTTTGGGTGAATGACCTGCCCAGGATCACACGGCGACCTTTTTGGCAGATATGCATTTAAAATCCAGACTTTTGGGTTGATTTCAACAGCCTCAGCCAGGACACCATTATTCAGTCTTTTCCCCCAATTCCTCTTCCATTCTCTCCACACCTTCCTGCTTTTGTTACAAATACAGTAAAGAACCTTCAGAAAACATGCCTGTTTCATTACATACTACTAATTCATCCCAAAAGTAGAACTTCGTGTGTAAAGAGAGACTGGAATCCATGGGAAAAGAGAAAACGAAATCACACAGTTCAAATTATTTTCATGCTGCTCACGTACAGGGATGATATTCTCAACGAGCCAAAGAAACATGGTTTAGATAAAACTACTGAAAAGCAGATGGAAAGCTTAGTAGAAAACTGGATCTATCGTTTGGAGTTTAAAGAAAGGTGCAGTTTGATGCAGATGAGTACCAGCTGAAGTAAGATCAGTCAGATATAAAAATATAAAATGAAGAATGGTCCAGACCTAAATCCTTAGATCTTCTTCCCAGTTCAGTGACAACCTGCACTCCTCAGACTTCCCATCCTGACACCAGCTTGATGACCGAGCCATTCCCACTTCAGCCATACCCAGGGTCCCCCTCACAGGCTTGCCACATGCTGCCAGCAGCAGGGTTGTTGATCAACCACTGCGTTTTCCACGGTACTGGCCCAGTATTTCGTCCTTCCCTGTGTGGTCACAGCTCCCCACAGCACAGGCTGGCTGTTGTCAGATTTGTCGGGGTAGCAAATAGCACACCCCTCATGAAAAAGCTGTTGTTCTTCCCAAACAATATTTCAAGTCCTTAGTCCAAAAAACTGAAGTGGAATAGCACAAGTAGAACCATAATTTTGATTATTCATAAGGTGAAAAAAAAAAATCTGAATTTTTCTCTGGCCTTAGTTGCAAATGTTCCAGGTTGTTTTGTCTGAAACAGATCCTGGATGGACATTTCAGCTTATCTATAACCACATGTGTGAACAGCTTAATTGGTAGGTAATGTCAGAGCTAGCCGGTGCTCCTAGCAAAATTTACAATATCTTTTTATCGTGCTCTCTAATCTCACTTCTCAGAGCTTCTTAAAGAGGTATTTCTACCTTCATATTTTATAAATAATTTAACTGAAGTGAGAGAAGTATGTTCATAAGCAATTAGTAAATGTGTGTTGTAAACAGTGTGACACTGATGGAAAAGTTGGAGATAGAAACTGGAAATTCAACAATTAAATTATTTAATTGTGATTCCCTTTATATTGCTCTCTTATCCACATAGTAGAATGCAAAATGTCATCTTTTTGCCCCCTTATTTGTTCCTGCAAGCCTTTCCTGAGCTGATATGCCTCCATATGTATGCAGCAGAACTGAAAAGAGGTAATGTTCACATCAGAAAGAATCAGCAGGACTCAAATGAACACTGTAGCCCATTTAATCGACTTACTTTGTAAGATGACTAATTCTTGGTCTTAATGTCTTGTTAAATACACAAGTCTGTTTAGTGAATTCAGTTTGTTGTTTTTGTTGTTGTTGTGTGTGTGTGTGTGTTTGTTTTGTTTTGTTTTGTTTTGTTTTGTTTTGTTTTTCTTGTAACTACTGTGTCACAGAAAACATACTTTGGTTGCCACTTAATCTACAGACTGAACACCAAGTGAATGTTAATATACTGCTGCAGTTCACCATCCGTAGTTCAGTTGCTTCAAAGGCAGGCCTTTCCAAAAATAAGTGTACCTTCTCATATATCTTGTTTGCAGTTTTATGGTTTATCCCATGGCTTTCTGAAATAATGGTAGTATGATATTCTTCAGTCATCTTCTTATCCTAGATGGTTTCCCATGAACTGAATAAATGTTTGCATAAGTAATAAATTTGCTTATTTTTCCCATGCCTTTCTGAGTACTTCTGGCTGCTCTGTATACTTTACGGATAAAGTGGCCCATTAATTTAAATGGCTTCTAATCTCTATCATTCACTCATTTTACATCTAAGTTAAGATCATATTTTTCACATACCCTGCTTGGAAGCCTAGTCACAGATTTATGAAACTTTAGCCTTTACCTTTTACCTTCACCTTTATATTTTGGAAAAATATAAAATAAATGTTTACTATTTCTAAATCTTTGGCAACACCATAATAGTGATAAAGACAGTGGTTTTACCAGCCTTTGTCTCCCATACACACACTTCACCAAACTAACGGGTGCTTTCCTGTCTCTTAATACAATAGCAATTTTTTCTTTGGGAAAATATAATTTACTTTCATTATACAGTTCAGCTCCTTACTCTAGTTAATCTATTCCCCTTACAGATCATAACAAATACATATATATATATGAAAAATTTGGTTTTGTTACGCAAGAAAAAGAACCTGGTGTAGGATTTGATTTTTGTGATGTATAATGTCTTAAAACAACATGTAGAGGACTTATAATGTTAACTACATGACATCTTCCACTAATAGAAACATTTTTGTAGTGACTCAGAAGGAAACTGATTTTCTCAATCAGAAAATCTGCGTGCTCAGGTGGATAATTAAAGCAGGGAAAGGTGTAACATTGAACATTTGTTTTACAGCTAATCTGATAGGACTGTGTATACTTAATATTTGAAAGGGAGATTCTTTCATCACCATTAAACTACCCCAAGGCTTCTGTAGTCCTCTTCTAAAAGACAGTAACTGGAGTAGATCGAGGTTCCTGTAACCAGTGAAACTAGAAATCACATCAAGACATAATATTTTTAGAAGAAACTCAAACAGTGTATACAAAGTTTCATTTGCTTTTATTTCCTAGCCTATTAAAACATATTTTCATGCTTCTAACATTATTTTTCCTTCTTTCTTCCACCCACCTATAAATACATCAAGATTGGAAAAGGAAAAATACTTTATATTTCACATGAATACAGAGCAAAGATTTCTATCTTCAAACCCTGTTTTCTGTGAACTGATTAATCATTCCTTGCAGATAAGATAAAAACTCAAAATAAACTAACAAGTCCCAGCCAGTGTTGCATTAGGAGAGACTATTTGGTGTTCTGAGATTTAAACTTTAATGAGAGTATTGACTGTGATGCCAGGTCCTGGTGAACACAGAAGCAGTTCAAGCACACAGAGATTAGGCAGCATAAAGAACTCTTTCATGAGCTGGCCAGACTTGAAGTTTGATCAGGACACACATGTATACCTGAGCAGATGGGACATAAGGAAGCAGCAGCTGGCCTTTGGAACTTATTTTGATTCACTGGAAAACACACCAATATATTTTTAACTTTCTAACTGGCTGCAGCTTCCATCAAACTCAGAAGGAGACAGGAGATAGCCCCGTGGCTGGTAGGTTGTCTCTGAACCTGGCCCAGTGTGGTGCACCTCCTGGGAGGGGTAATTTATGACTTGTCGTAGGCTCAGGGCTGTGTCCACCAAATGTCCATTTAAGAGAAGCAAATCAAACATATTCTAGTAAAAACTAATGTAAATATTTAATTGCAGTTGAATCATATTTCAAATCTTAATCTACTCTTCCTTAGTACAATTGCCTGACTATAATGCAAAGCAAGAGTATAGACTCTCTTGGGGTAATTGGCTGGATCACATTTTTTTAAAGTTCAATTCTGGGCAGTCCCAACCTCATAAACTAATTGAATTGCTTTCCACAGCTTGGTTCTCCTCAGGGCTTTTACCTCCTCAGAGTAGTTATAAAACAAAGTTATTTTAAGGAGAAAAAAGCCAAGAAACAGAGAAAACAGCCAAGAAATTAAAAGAAAAGGCTTGTCAGTTTAAGTAAGTACCTGGGTATGCTTCCATCCAAGATAAATGTGCTGAAATATCACTCATATAATACATATCTAATGTTTTGAAGCTCTTTGCTACAGGAGTTTTTGACTGCATGGGTTGAAAAAGCAACCAGACAAAGCTGTGAGAGAAGAATCCTACTGAGACTTTTCAGTCCAAAGTCAGCTCTGTCCCAGGAAGTCCCTGACAAGTCGCTTGCCGGAGGCCAAGAGGGTGTGATGGGAAAGTAACATTATATGTTGGCCTTGCCTTTGTCCTCTAACCAAGGCATCTGCTATTGGCCATTATCAGCTGCAGGAACACCAGGGTAGCTGGCCTTCTGGGTAGAGTCAGTGTAGGTCATATCATGTATTCAGGCAAACAAACATGCATACATACATAGACAGAGAGAGAATATTGGTATTGTTCAAAATAAAAGCAATAATTAAAAAAGCACATAGTAGTCTTCTCTTTCAAGGTCTCTGGTGACTGGACGGAGGATAAGCATAGGAGTGAATCATTGGTGAAAGCAGGAATCCCTAAAAAAGAAATGTCTCCAGGCAAACTTGATTCTTTTTATTTTTTGTTTAAGAAAATTGGTAGCAAAGCTGGAAGGGTCTATGAAAACTGTTTGGCGTTGTTGTCATTTAAATCATGTCTGAAAATTAATTCATATCCACTCTGTGTAAAATCACAGGCATATAACTGAAAACTCTTTACACAAAGGGACTTGACAGGAAGCAATGTGATGCAATGGGAAACACATGTGTTGGGAATATGGCAAGTTAGCCTTAGTGATTTAGGGAATAGAACATATAAAAAAATTACTGAGATTCACTCAAAACAAATGGACAGAAATCGCAAATACCTCTGAGAGCAGAGGAATAATACAAAGGAAACTAGAGATGACCAAAATGTGAGAAGTCAAAAGAAGATCTAAATAGAAAAACTGTGATGTAATACAATGGGAAATTATCTGAAACTCAACTATTCAGTCAAAGGAAAGAGAAATCTGGAGAGAAGTGTAGCATACTGCAGAGGAAATGAGGGGTGCTGATTCAGACTCCCACTAGCTAAAAAACCAGTTTGTTATTTTTCTCAGTCTGACTCTAAATTTCCATTTTGAAGTTTAGTTGCATATTCTCTTGAACAAAAACTGAACTAAACGAAATATTTCTTACTACCATTCAAAATGCTTCAACTAAAACCTGACATGGAACAGTGACCATTTTAACTTTTGAAACAGGTTGACAGGAAGCTGAATATGAGCTATTTCCCTCAAGTATAATATTTCTTTTGCACAGTAGTGGTCAAGTCGTGTTTGTGGAACTGTATCTATTGAGATGGAAAGACCTTGGCTTTAAGTAATTAACCTGGATGTTTTCTTGCTTACTGTAGAATCAGCACATGACTAGCAGGAGGAATGTAGAAATCAAATCAAAACAAAAAAAACCAAGAAGACCTGCAGCTTCAGAGAACACTGGCTTTAGTCACCCAGTTTATGTGTGGGCCTTCCTGACAGCTCTCACTGAAGTTGATTGAGCAGCACTATGTCCAGGGGGAAACTGGGGTGTCTTTGCACCCTCTGAATCTTTCATCAGCTGCATTTAGTATTTTGAAAATGTCTGTGTTCTTAGTTCACTGTGGAGTTCATGTGTTCATTTCAAGTGGGTTTTCCCATACTCCAGACCTGATCATTTCCAAGCAAGGAATGGCAGCTGAACCAACATGGGAATGCACAGTGCACTAAAAATCCCTCTGCACTCAAGGAATGTAGAGCTCAGCATCTGTCTTCCATGTTCCTTGTATCATGCTCCTATATCACACCACCAAATTTCTACAGCAGATCTTCTGACATGAGCTTGGTGTCAGTTCATGGATCAGATCAAATGAGGAGGGTGAGGGAAATCTTTGTCTCACACTGACAAGAGGGCTGTATCACACAGGAGAGGACACTGTTGTCCAAGTTCCCATCCAGCCACCTTTCATGATATCCTCCATTGTGTCCTGTTGACGCTTGAGGCTGGATTCCAAGCTGCAGCAAGATCAGGACGGCAGGAGAGCAAAGGGTTTGTCAGTAAACATGGAGATCAACATCACCACCTCCAGCCCTTCAGAACAGCTGCATTCTAAAGGTGGTCAGCACTTGGATGATCTGTGATTGCTGTTAATTCAACTGAGGCCATGCTCAAAACAACTGTGCTGACAGCTGGAACGAAAATTTGCATTTTTTAATCTCCTCCCCTGCACTTTCATGGTTCCACAGGATTTTCATAATCTAGAAAGCTCAAAATGTATTATTTGCTACATAATTCAAAGCAAAAGGAAATAAATACTTGCACTCATTATTTTCTCCAAGTTCTCAGGTGGAGAAATAGAAAGTGGAGCAATCTACACTTTTCAAAAATGTCAATTACAGCATTGTCCTTTGAGCACCCTCACAAATCTTTTCATTTTCTTCTGCAAGGTATAAGTACTTTTGGGAAGTTAGGTAACTGATTTCCAGTGTGAAATAGTTCACATTCATTGGAAAGGACCAGGTCAATTATCAGCCTATAACTGGCTTCTATGAGAAATAAATGGATCATAGCTCAACTCAAACTGCTTCTAAACCCAGAAGTTTATCAAATCAGTTCCATGATTTAGGAATACAATTAATCAAAGGAATAGGTGTGCAGATATAAGACAATTCAGTAGAGGCTTAGTAAATAATGAACATTTCCATTCTGAACTAAACTACCTTTGCAGACTCTTTCCTAGAGCAGAGTCAGAACACCTTTACATGACTGAGGATGGATGTGAAGCTACTGTTAGACAGAAAACTCAAAATAAAAATAAGACCATACTTAGCTTCCAGTGGCTGAGAACATCACTGGCTTCAACAACTCTTTATGTCTCTCTGTTCTTCATCACACAAACTCTCTCCCAAACTCCATTCCCTCCTTGAGTGCTGTGCATTGTCTCCAACTCCCTCTGTCTGAGGCCATACCTTAAATTTTGTGTTACCACTGGCATCTCCTCTTGCTGCAGCCTCCTTCCATGCTGCTCTGAGCAGAGGCTGTTTGCATTGTTCTCACCTCTCACTCGCTCACCACTCAGATGTTCCTCTATTTTTCACAGGTGCATATATCCCACTGCATGCTATAAACTCTGCCCATCTTTTCTGCCTTGTCCCATTTTACCCCTTGCAACAATACAGATTATGTACGCCTCATTCTCACCTCCCCACCACCAAAGATCCTGTATTTCTCCTGCTTTAATATAGGTGGATTTTAGGCTGCCAACTGCTCCATTGAACCTGTGTTCCTCCTGCTCCTCTCTTTCCATATGGTCTTCCTTGTTATGCTTACTGCTGCCTGAGAGACAATCCTTCTCAGTACAGCATATTGATGATTTTGGAGAGATAAGCAGAACAAAACGCTAAACACATTTATTGCAAAACGTACCAGCTGCTGCCAACAAACAGCTCTTTGTCTTACTGACAGTCAGAGGTGGTCTAAAGCCACAGTTCTACTAAGTACTTGCAGAGGCACAACTTTTTCCTCCCCATTTACTGTCCTCAGTATTACAACTGATAACACACTCAGCAGGTTTTCTCTGAAAATGCGATATTGGCTGAAGTGTGGAAATTAATATAACGCGGTGATAAAAAATTGTCTTGTCACATATGTTCTAAGAAAGAAATACCACCAAGATTAATGTGAGACCTCATAAACTTGACCAACTATGTACAGGCTGATATGAGACAGTTTAAGCAGAGCTACAGAACCAAGACTTGACATGCTCCTGCACTCGGATGACAAGCATAGCTAAGACTTGCTCATTTCTATCATTGCTGGGAACATGTAAAATAGTAATGAAAGGGGCTACCAAGATCTGAGGGACTGATTTATGAAAAAATTAAGGGTAGGACCGTATGTACAGCAATTAGAGTATATTTCAGGATCTAAAAATAACAACATAAAGAGCTGTCATTTAGTATAACTAATGAAAAGTATAACTGATGAAAAGTATAACAAATGCTAAATAAACTTTCTCTTCAGACTGCCTATGCAAGGTGACACCTACTTACATGCAGAATAAGCCGGGGTCAGGGTCACTGTCTAGCATGTCTAAATTTAAAGTCATCTGTGGATGTCAAAGGAATGGTTTTTTGATAGATAAGGTAGAATAAAACATTGATATTTCCACTGTGGAAAAATTTTACAAGGCCACATATATGGAACAGCTATCTTGGCAGACACTCTTGTATGTTAAGATCCCTATACCCATGTGAACTAAGTGTCGGAAAATGATTCAAAGAAGATTAATGAGACTAACATATGACCATTCTGGTTCTTGAAAAACTTAATTTCTATTACAGTTATTTAGAGTAAAACTTTTCACTTAAGTCACTGATTTCTCTTATTTTATACAGATTACATTACTTAAATTGATGAGGATGCATTCCTCTATTCAAACACGAAACACAGGACATTAGAGGGTGTCTTTTTTGCACACTGCTAAAATAGCTATTCTCAAAGGATTTACTGAAGTCATTTTGAAACTATATCATAATTTTCAGGAGCCACTTAAATGAAAATTGAGCAGAATAAAACACCTAGGGGTGCATTATTCTGGGACAATGTGCAAGATAAATAATAGACATAGTATATGCCATTACTGTTAGGGAGATGTGAGCACTTCACTCTTCAGTCATTGTAATAAAAAGGTCCCTTAATGCCCACCCTTGAAGATTCCATTTTGCCTAATTGCTTTGTTTTATCAGCTATGGAAAAATATATATTCTGCATTATTAATCCCATTAGTGCTTTCAGAGGAAATGTCAGAATAATTAAATTTCTCAATGATCAGTATTCTGTCTTTTTTGCCAAGTCTTTCATGCACTTATGCTATCATACACTGTGATGCTCTTTTGGAATTTTAGAGCAAGGTCAGCTGCCGAGATGACATTTTGTTTTGTATTGAAGTTTTGCTTAGCAGTGACTTTTGGGCCTCTAGAAAACAGGTATATTTAATAGAACAAATAAACACAGTATTTCTTCAGACAAACAGAATGCACTTCAGTGAAAACATTTGATAATGATAACACCATCCAGAGAACCAAAATATCACCAGGTTCCATGTTTATCACACCAGTCTAACTTGTACGCTTGGACACTTCCCTGGACAAGTTCTGAGTAGCCAGTGAAAGCTGAAGACCTCAGGTGAGCTGAGCTGTGCTCTGAAGAGGCTTGTGTATTAGAGAATAGTCTGACGTGAGCTGGGATGAATTCAAGTGAAGGCGCTCAGTCACAAATTCCAAGTAGCAAACTCCAAAACTTAAAAAAAAACGTTCTGTTTTCTACACAGAACTTTCTGCGACTCAGAGTGTGCAAACATAGCTCAAATATGCATATGAAACCTGTCTAAAAACAATATGAAAACATGAATATGTAAATAGAACATAGAGCATGATAAAATATCTTCCATTTTACGAGACACAGTATGAAGGAGAAACACTGTTGCTCTTTTAGATAAAGTTTGGGTATCCTTCAGGTGCCAAGTAGTTCTTGTATCCTCGTACCTGAAGTCCTCAACATAACTGTTTCTGCTTAAAGCTCTGATCTCCATGGTCACAGTGTAAGAATCTGGCCCTTTGTTGACATTTATCAGGTTATTTCAGCCAGTTTGACATTGTCTCTCTCATGCATACTGAGAAACTTCATTTTCTGCGTTGGAAGAGCTTGACTTTACTCTACTGGCAACATCCAAGCTCAAAGTGAAAAACCAACAGACTTCTTATGCTTGAAAACAAATAGACTTCTTATCCTTGTCTCTAGCCAAGATCTTGAATATATTTGCAACTGATTTTAAAAACCTCAGTTTTTCTGAAGGTTACTTCTGTGTTCCCAGTCATATCAGAGTAGGAAAATATGGAGTAAAGGGCAAAACAGCCACTGGACTCCAAGCATGGTGGCCTTTTGTCAGGAGGGAGAAACCTAAAGTACTTTTGGGCTTTTCTTTGGCTTTAATTTCAATAGTTCTTTATTTTCGTTTTTCCATAGTAACTCCCAACAGAAATCTACATGTTGAAATGCAGCGTACTGAAACTATGCCAAAATGGAGAAGACAGATGTATTAATATCACTACTTAATTCAGCCAAAAGATTTTGGTTGACCGCAGGGTTCAGGTGTGAGAACGAAGACACTGCGTATCTGCCAGTCTGCCTGCTCCCCATGATTAATGGCCTTGTACTTTCTGCTGCTTCTCACAACTCCAAGTATATAACTCCTCAGGGGAGGCAAGTAGAGGCTTGATCTGGGACTCTCATCAGACTGTACGAGCTTCATGACCTGCTGTTCTGGTATTAATAAGAAGTTAAAATATGCACATGCATCCATATGTACAGCTCAGTAGAGGTATATTACTTGGCAATAAAGAAACAAGTATGATCATGTAAAAAAAAAGATGCTCACAGCAATTTCTAGCAAGAAAAGCAAAATTAGCTTTTTTTGCAGGCACTGGCTTTTAGTGATTGAAATGTACTGAACTGGT
Source organism: Nesoenas mayeri (assembly GCF_963082525.1). Taxonomy (NCBI): domain Eukaryota; kingdom Metazoa; phylum Chordata; class Aves; order Columbiformes; family Columbidae; genus Nesoenas; species Nesoenas mayeri. The sequence goes on from NC_137543.1 coordinate 75,993,349, forward strand.
AGTTAATTATTACATTACCACAAAGGAGGACAAAGTAAAATGTGCTAAATACACTTTTATTTTTCTCTTAAAGGTATCAGTGAAAGCAGACCCTACAGATTCAACACTGAAAAAATCCAGCGAGGGTTCATTGGAGACAGGAGGAGAGAAAAAAAAAAAAAAAGAGAAGGAGGAATCCCTTCTGCCTTAATCAGTGGTATTGTTCTTACCAATGGTGGCAAACTGCAACACCAACAAAAGGAGGGAGAAGAGCCTGCATCTTACAGATTGAACAGCAAGCAGTACTAAAGGATTTAGCTGTGTGGTCACTGTTGAAGGACCCCTAGTACAGAATTAGATACTTTTTTTTAAATTTACATGTTCCCTCTGCTCAGGCTTGAATACTTATTTGGATAAATATTTGTTTCCAAAAACCAAATCAGCTTACTCCTCTCCTGCAAAACACAGGTTGAAAGACAGCTCACGACAGCACTATCACTCCTGCAACCTAATAAACAGGGCACACCTCTAAAAAGTAGGGTGGTCTAGAACTTTAACTGGGCATGAGGACAAATGTTACTGTGCTACATTCAGTCCCAAGCTACTTTGCACAGAGCAAGTTGAGTGCACTGCGCACCGAGTACCCTGGTGGCTCCCAAGGAGAGTGTCACACAAGTCACATTTCCTCTCTGATCTGAGCCATGGGTGGGCTGCAGTTCATGATACTACTTATCTTATGATCTTCCCACCATGTGCCATCCAATGTATCAATCCTCATTTGCTGACAAGTGGTTCCATACTTCTGTGTAATATGCAGCTTTCTAACTGTCTTCAAGGTTTCTTTTTGAAATCCAGAGACTCTTACTCAAGTATCAATAATGTCTACAACCTCCTATATATTATATGACCTTGAGGAGAGATTCAAGTATGTTGCTGAATATTTATACTAATAAGAATGGACTGCTATGAGTCAGACATAAGGATCAATTAAACTGCCCTGTTAGAGCCAGAAAATAAAAATTACCTGAGAAAACAGGGGCACACACACTCTTCAGCTGATGTTAGCTTAGAAAAAACTGCCATGGTTAGTTTGCTGTGATTTTTCTATTAAAAGAGGAAGCTAGTATTGAGGAAATCCATAACAGTTTGCCTCCAGTGCAGGCTTCAGTGTACTGGTATGTCTGTGATGGGTGAAGTTTGGGGTGAGCCTGGTTCAGTTTTTTTCTAAGTGTTTAAGCCTACATTGAGATTGCATGCAGTTAAGAATTGATAAATCGTGCTGTGTTTCCTAGGCCATGTGCATAATCATTAGTTCTAATTTGTTTTTCACATTCAAGCATAAGTTTCAAAAGCAAGGCTGTCTTGTACATGGAATTATCTGTATCACTACCATGGTGTGGTTGGTTAGAAACACTGAATTGAAGAGTTGGACTGTTCATTCATTGATTCATTAAAGTTTTTGGCAATTTTTCATTTCACTAGGTTTTGATCATGCAGGTATGTCCATGAAATGACATCATGACAGAGCTGAAGTTAGCAATTAATTTTCAGTCTTTTTCTTATAGCTTCAGGCTACCATCTCAGGTAGCTGTCCAGTACAGGTTACTTTAATTTGAAACTAAAAATACATTCTGAGATATCCCTTTGAAGTAAAGAGAGCAAAACCTAGTTCTTTACATTAGCCTTTTCTGCTTTTTGGGCTACTCTAAATTTCTCCTCTTTATTCTGGGATGATATTATATAAATTCCCAACCACTCTTTTAAATGCAGGTGACAACCACCAATAACTAAACCATGTGTCCAGAACTCATCTGATGAAGGACTGGCAGAAATTCCTTCTCTTTTAAAGATGCAGCTAACTTCCATTACTGGATTAATTTAAAGCTATAATTTAAAGCCCTTTGAAATCACTGGACAAAGCTCTCACTGGTAGAATAGGGACTGAATGTGTGTATGCCACTCTTGATCACTTACCAAAAGAACCTCTAGACCTGAATTCATGTGTAAAGAATGCAAACACTGAAACCACTGGGAAGAGAATCCTGCTGCTCATCCTGCGTTTCCTCCCATCACCAGCAGTGAGTACCTGAATGTCTTCCCAGGAGACATAAGCACGCTCCCAAAAATGCCTTGAGGGGTAGACTGTGTGGTTCTCAGATGGATTTCTTATAAGCTACAAGCATGAATCCTGGGATTTTGACCAGGTCAGTTTGTAAAATGTGATTTCAAGCTTTATTGCCCTTTATCTGATGAATATTGTTGCAGAGAGTGTGGAGTTAGACTCATCTCTAGCTCATTAGTTTTCTTGATTTCATTTTCCTTTCTGTAAATCCCATTAATAGGATCACAGTACTGTCCACAACTGGAAGAGACCATCAATCATTCATTCCCTTCACCTTATCCAAAGCAAGTCAAAATTCTCACAACCGTCTACAGTCACGTTTGCACCTTTGTTTCCTGCCCTGAGAACTGGCTTTCTGTTTGCAAGAGTGAGAAACATAACCCTGTAGAAAAATGTATGATTAACTCAATAAAATAGAAAATAAATAAAATAAAATAAAATAAAATAAAATAAAATAAAATAAAAATAGTGCCAAAGTCTTTAGGTTCCATTTCCAATGAATGCATGGAGATTGTGGGGTGTAACATATGAGCAGCTGGAGAATTAAGAGGAAGAACCTACCACTTCTCTTAGAGAAAAAGGAAATCTTCATGCTACAGTCATTGCTTAGTGCCTAAGTTTTGGGCAACTGCTGAGGTCTCTCGAAAATTCAAAAAGTGTATGTTGCTATGGAGTAAAATGCTTACAATAATGATTTATTAATAATGCATCTATTTTATTCTATATAAGTTCTGGAATGCAAGAGGCCATTTTCAGATCTATTCCAAATCCCATTATTTCAATGCTAATTACTAAAAGTGCAGGAGTACTGCACTCACGTTGCTTGGAGCATCTGGCAAATTTCTGAGCTTTGCAGTTTGTTGGTCTTCAGAGTTACTCTGCAAGTTACAGAAAAAAAATATTTCTGAAGTCTCCAACAGTTACATGCTCAGTTAACACATGTAAAAATACAGAATAGAAATGCAGAGGTTCTGAAGCTTCACATTAATGACAAAATAATTATGAAGTCCAGAGAATGGAAGGAGCTATTTAATGTAAACATTCTTTTTCTACAACATTTCACTGGCGTTTCCATCTTTTGATGTTTTTCTGAGATGAATCGTCATAAAACATTCAAATAAAATTGGTCAGCTACCCTCTGATGTCTGACAGAAGCATTGTAAGGTAACAAATTAGGTTCTTACAATGCACTGCAAACAAGAAAATGGGCACTACTGGGGAAATTGTATCAGACTTGCTTCTTGAAAGTAAGACAAGCTGTACTGAAACTTCATTGAGAAGAGATTTCCGCTAGGCTAATAGCTAATTAGCCAGAATGGTTGTGCCTTGGATGTGACACCATTAGATGGTCCCCCTGACAACTGTGTCTAAGGACACAAATAGCTGTGGATGTGGTCTTTAAATCCTCACTGATGTTTGTGTCAATGTTCAGTGAAGCAAACATCCATTGGTTTTATGTGGAAAGACGTACATAGCTGAACAGGGCATACTCTAATGCATTTATCTCTGGAATGCCAAAAGTGTGATATATGTATATACATAAGGTAATTACTTGCAAGATTAAGCAGCTGCTGAATAGATGTTTATTCGCTTACAAGAAATCATGAGAATAGCTTGTTAATCAAATCTGGTCCCACTGCCCTTCACAGACTTCTGGAGTCACTTATGTAAGACCCTACGTCATGCTTACTGCTTTAAGTAAGTCATGAATAAGAATGCAGAAGCATGCTGCGTGAGAGTTACGCACCCAGCCTATGAAACCCTTTGCTAGCATATCCAAAAGATATCAGTTAGTATCTCTATGTTGACCTGAGAGTAGCTAATGACCCCATACCTAGAATACCTGCTCACATCTGATGCAAGTTTTTAAATCTTGTGTTTTTCCCTCTTCCAATCCCTAAATTCACAAGAGCTTATTAATTAAATATGTAATGCATGTTAATTAAATATAATTTATTTGTTTGTGTTTGCATTTCTATTTTCCAAAACTGCTCCCCAGTCTGAGATTGTTGTATTCATATACGCACTATAACAATGCACAATCTAATAAGGTAAAAACTCATCAAAATAATTTCCATACAAAACAAATCAATATGCAAATAACATGTCCCACTTCATCCATTTAGCCAATACTCTGAGTAATCCAAACAGCAGAACTGCATGCCCTTTGAATACAAATGAAAGGAAACAGCTGGTGATATACACTAGCACATGGGAAAACTTTTTCCACAGTGGATTTTCTTTCATCATCAAATTGCTCAGAAAATACTTTTTAATTTGGTTAAGCTCAAGTCATTCAAACTTTCATGGTAGAGAGAAGTTACCTGTAGTATTGATTATGACAGACAAGAACCAGCAGTGCTCTGTGATTGGCTGCATTGACACCGATCTCTTGAGGAAAAAGTGTTGGTTTTGACATCTTACAAAACACCTAGTGAGCAGTCTCCTTGAGATATAGTTAGGCCACATAGCTTTGTGGAACTGTATTTAGGATTAATAAGTCCAGTAATCATAGCAAGAACTTGTAGCCATGTTCACAAATTCCCTGAAAACCACATTCTTTGAATGCAAATCTCTGCCAAAGCATTGCTACAGGTGAGTGATAGGACATACTAGGGAAATAAGCTGGGATGTACATTCACGCTTTGATTTGGCCAGGTGGTGTCTGCCTCACATCTCCTCTATCACAACCTCAGATAAACTGTCAAGAAGACAAACTAACCCCTGGGCTCAGTCTTCACATACCAGTAAGCAAGATTTATAGGTAACAGAAGGGGAGCTGGGCTGCCAACAGTTTAATGGTATGGTATCAATCTACAAATGTGATACAGATATGTAGATTCCTCTGAGGTACACTCAGACACCCTTGGGTTGAAATATCTCTGGAGTTACTAGGAAAAAATCCTGAATTTAGCTTTTCCTCCAGTGAACTGGAAGAAATTTAAACAATATAGGACATGAGAATTCCAGTCCTGGCACCCTGAAATGTTTATTACTGCTCTAGTACTTAGTGCTTTTGATCTCTGGTTATACCAAAGGCATACTTTGTTTGGGGTTTTGTTTCAGGGTTGTTGTTGTTGCTGTTTGTTTTGGTTTTTGGGGAGTTTTACGTTTGTTTGGGTTTGTTCTGGTTTTTTTTGGTGTTTGTGTTTTTTTTGGTGTTTGTGGTTTTTTGGTGTTTGTGTTTTTTTGGTGTTTGTGGTTTTTTTGTTGTTTTTTTTTTTGGTTTGGTTTGGTTTTTTGTGGTTTTTTTTGTGTTTTTTTTTTTTTTTTCATTTCTTTTGCCAGACATCCATTATGTTTCCACACATCTATGTGGAAAATGACTATGTTATAACATGGAGAGTCACATGGCAAAGAAATATCTCAATATCACCTTCGGGAGATGCTATGTGAGCAGTTATAGAAATCCAGGATATTGAGATATCATGCAGTCTGTTATCCTGCTCTGAGACAGATTCAAGGATATCTTGCAGGTCCTTTCAGTATGTATTTCTGGTTTCCTTTTATGCCCCCTCAAAGACAGATTTCTCCATGTTTCTTGCTAACCAATGACATAGCCAAAAAGCTTTTTCTGCTACACAGTCTGTATTTTACCCAGGGTTGGTTAAGTCATGCTACTTTTTGTTTTACTCTGCATGGATGTACAGTACAGCTGAGCGTACCCTTCTCGTAGGAGTCTTTTATGTATTTGAATATTGTGAAACATGCTCCTAGTCTTTCTTTTTTTTTCCTTTTTTTAGTGCTTAATAAAATGGATTCAAGTTTCCATATATGTCATTCATTTTTCTTAATGCTTTGAAACAGTTAAAACCCAGATAATTTCAGATTATTTTTTTTTTAAGACTTTGTTCTTTGTAATTTTTTTAAACATCTTATTCTTTGTCAAACATCTTATTCTCTGTCAGATTGTCTGGGTTTTCTCTTAGCTGTGGACATTGGTACCCCAGCTGAGAAATCATTAATACTGAGAATATCAAATGACTTTTCAACTTTTGCATATATGTCGTGTTATTCAACTCATATTTAGCCTCTGCTCCACAATAAATACTCATCCTTTCCCCATTGTCTGAAGCCTAACCAGTTTTTCCTCATATTTTACGTCTGTCGTTCTTCTTCAATGACCTACTTTGTACTCAGCTTCACTGAACATCATCTCAATGTTTTGGGGCTATTTCACCAAGTTACCAAGACCACTTCAAATTAGACCCCTTTTTAAAAGTATTTGCAGTTCTTTTCCCCTTCGGTGTCATCTGTGGATTTGCAAAGAAAATTATTGTCCATCATCCTAACTGTTAGTGCTGGTATTGCATATTACCAAGTCCAGAAGAGAGCCTCATGGGCCCCTCCTTGATATGCCCTCTAGTCTTGACAGAATCCCATAATCACTATTTGACTGCAGTTTTGAGCAGTGATGCACTCACCCCATAATAATTTTAAAGATTATGATCCATGTATAACTGTGATTAAGGCATTGCTCACAGTCTTAAATTATACTTTTAAATTCTCAAGATTGGCATTTGCATTCTTCCTCCCCCCTGACTCACGATGGTAGTATAAGCCAAAATAAAGATTGTGTGTAGGCTTTTCATCTTAGCATAAGCAGATTTGCTTTCAGTAAAACCTAAATTCAGATTTCCTTGAATTTACAATGTTGATTTTAGGAAAACTCTAACATCCATATATTTGCAGATGCCTGTATAATACTTGCTTCATTTGATCCAGCTGCTTTTCTGTACTATTTCTTCATCAGAGGAAAAATTAAAAATAAGTTATTTCTTAATATTAAAAGAGAAATCCAAATGCTACCACATCAAATTTCTGAGGCTGACAACAGAGGAATGATGATAAGGAAACCACATTTAGTTTAAATCACTTTGGCGGTTCGAAGACCCAGTAATAGATTTTCCACAGCAGCAAAGCACTGCACAGCCTTCAAGAATGTGATGACTTTGGCAGAACCAGGAGGGAGCAGACAACCTGGGAGAGGCCTTCCTGTGCCCCAAAGCAGCTGCTTCTACTTATCGCTCCCCTTCCACGCACACCTCCTCCACACAGGATGGTATCAACGTGCTGGTTTTGTCTCGCCTGGATGGGGGCAGGCAGAGAAGTCATCTGCAAATCCACCTTGGCAGAGCAGCACGAAGCACATGGCCAAGCTGGGCCTTGCACTTGTGTTTAACTTCCTGGCTTGGAGAGCTGTGAAAGGAGTGGCAAACAGTCAAATACAGTCTTTAAATAGTTGGGATTGCTGGAGCAAGTAATTTCCCAGAACTTCTGGTGCATGTGGCCAACTTTTATCATATAACTACAGTATTGTGGCAGAGAGAATTTCATTGCAAATTAGCTGCAGAGGGAACTGACTACCTTAATGGTAATGGCACAAGAGTCCTACTTAAAGTATATCTGACTTTTGCTCTGGCCCTACCTACAGACCAGTATCCGTGTTTTTTAAATTGTAGCCTGTGGAACTCTGGAGCTCATGGCCTTTGTCATAAGGACTCTGCAAGTGATAACTAAACATGCTTCTCAGCACAAGCCCTCCCAGTCTGTTGCTAGTAGACTCATATATATCACATATAAACCTAAACATTGCATCAAAATGTTGTGGAAAAGTTTTAAGGAGCCCATAAATGAGAAAAGTTTAACACCTATTTCTTTTTTACCTTTGTAAGCGAAGTTTACCAATGTACCTAGTTATAATTATTTAAATTTGTCTTGTTTACAATATTTTAACACATATTCCTGATATTGCTTATTTTAAACGTCCTTGTTATTCTGTTAAGATCACTCAAGTTAAACAAACTACTGACACAGAACAAATTTTTAAAGAAGTTTTAAGTTATTTGTAATTAAACAATGAGCTTATTCACATTTTCTCAGAAGGTTACTTGTATGTTCAAAATAAATGCTGTTTTTTTGAAGGGATTGAACAGAATGTTTCCATTAAAAAAAAAAAAAAAAAAAAGGCACCAAAACTTCCAGGGCCTTTTATTCTGAGTAATTTCTTCCTTTTGTTCAAATTCATAAATTTCCCTGTTCACACATCATTAAAATATTGTCTATCTCACTGTTTCACCTCAATTTCAAATTTTCAGAAATGTTATCAGCTGTATGCTTAAAGTTTTTTTAAGACGAAAAGAATGGCAAAAAGTTTTTAAACTAAAAGAAGTTATACTAATCTGAAACAAAATTATTTTATTTACTGTGAAGTCACAACACAGCTGCATAGGCAAAGTTTGAAAAGAAATGGAAAGAAAAGGAAAGAGGAACCATAATGAAGTACATATTGTTATACAAACAGAACAGACAGAACATGGAGATTCAGCTAAGAAAGCAAGCATGAAATATGACAAATCTATAAAGACAACAGGCTGCAAAAATAAAAGGAAGGTAAATATTGCAGAAATGTTTACCAATGTTTCTCTTTCTGAAAGGTTACAGGATGCTACTCAGAGAGGTCATTACCCTCTTTCGTTTCGCTTTACTCCTTGCATACTGACAGAATATGTCAGCAAACTGATGAAAATCAGAAAATCCACCATCATTGATGATATTTGTCCAGATTATCTGAAAACATGCAAGAATTCTGTTGACTCTGTTGCAAATAAAAATATGTAGTTGCTCAGCGATATTAGCTCCTGCACTGGAAAGATGAAGTAGTGAGTGTTGTTCTAATAAGTGCAATTTTTTGACCCTGACTCCAGAACATAAAAATGAACTAAATTAATTAAAAATAAAATTATAAAACTGTAAAGTGAACATGATATGCAGCTAGAATCATCAGGATTTCTTTAAAGAAAAATATTCACTCTCATGTTGATTTACATTCTTTCAATGTGTGGAAAAAAATTCACAAAAACAACAAACAAACAAAACACCAAACAAAAAAATCCACAAAACCAAAATAAAACAACAAACAGATTGAAATTCAAAGGCATCTTCTAAATGAGGATTTCCAAAGGTATAAATATTTTTCAAAATATTTTTATATTTTTATATATCTCCCTATATATTAAATATCTAAGCAGGGGCAATAATCTTCATCATCCCTTAGAGCAGGAGTCTCAAACTCATTTTTGCTGGGGACCACATCAGCCTCATGGTTGCCTTCAAAGGGCTGAATGTAATTTTAGGACAGTTCTAAATTTATATTTTGCCCTTTGAAAGCAATCACGAAGCTGATGTGGTCCATGGTGAAAATTAGTTTGGCACTCCTGCCTTAGAGTAATTCCTAGAATAACCCTTAAGTAGTCTTTCTGAAAATACACACTTCATGGACGAAATACACAGCAATGCAATTCAACCACAGAGTTTTTACTGAAGTTAAGATGATCCACAGATATCACTCACAGGCTTTTGGTGATGATATTTGATTAGGATGATACTAGTAAAAACCTCCTGTTTTCTTATCTCACATATGGTTCTCTAATGTAGGTCTCTCTGAATATGGTGTAGCACCATATATTGATCAAGAAGCCTCATGACAAAATAAAACAATAATCTGTTTACACCATTTCTTACTGGTGCATTCCCATGCGTCTCATCTTTACAACGCTTCTCACTCATGCCTCCTGGCATCAGCTTCAAGGAGGAAATCCTATGATGCCACAGTTAATAAAGAGCATTCCAGAGGAAATAAGCAGAGTATAATAACATGCAGAAGGCACTGAAAGGTTTTGAGGGGAAAAAAATATCACAAGAAGGATTAAACTGACAAGGCTAGAGATAATCCTGAGCAGCTAAGATGGTTCAAAGGTACATGCTACAAGAACAAATGCAACCAAACTCTTTCAAACTTAGCCTTAGTCACTAACAGAATCTCCTAGGGTGCAGTGCTATATTTGTTTTGGGTTTTTTTATTTTGTTTGTTTGTTTTTCTTATGTTAGGCTTTCAGTAGAGCTGGAGGAAGAAATTGGTTGGAAAAAAAGATATCATCTCTCAGTAAGTCAGTGGGAGGAAGAATCATAGGAAGAGAAAAACAGCCAGACATACAAACAAGGAATTTGGGATGGAATTCTTAGAAAATAAAAGTAGATTATTGGAGGTGGGAGAAAGTGGGGGGATGAAAGAAGGAAGAACAGAGAGAGATAAGGAAGAAAAAACGTAGAATGTACTTGATTACCTGCCTAAATTCCTTTATGCCATGAAGATAGCAGTCAACCCTAAACTTCCATTAGCTTATCATGGCTTTTCTGCTTTCTAGCTTTATCAAGATGAGCCTAAAAAATAGGAAAAAAAAAAAAAAAAAAAGGTAGGTCAGTTTCCAGATTTTTTTTGTGCATTTTTTTATGTGTAATAAGTATCTTGCCCTGTCAGACTCAAGAAAACTGTGCTAGCATAAGCAAGATTGGTGTTACTCATGCTTTGCTTATACTAAAATGTCATTTTTTTTTCTTAAAGCTCTTTATAGAGCATGCTGGTCCTGATTTTGGCTATATCTTATCCAATTATGATGAAATTCTCTCAAAATGTGATTTATGGATTTTTTTCCTTCTGCTGTCTTGTGTGGGTGTGAATAAGCTAGGTGTAGGCCAGTGCAAAGGAAAGAAAACAGCTTTGTTTTTTATTCAGATTGAAATACTGAAAAGTAAGGAGCATGTATTTTCCAGGTCAATCACTACCACCTGCCTACAAATATGGCTGGTAAAGAAAAACTTCCTTAAACTGCTCAGCTTCAGTTCTTCTTACAGAGGGCCATATTCAGCAAGTGAACTCTCAGATGGTTGAAATATTAAAGTGGCTATGTGGATGCAGTGCCTAGTTTTGCTAAAGAAAAAGAAAACACATTTTTACTTTTATCAAGGTACACTGTCAATGTCATGCTGCTCAAAGCTGCTTCACCCTCTGTGCTGTTCATTGATTTTTTCATCATTTATCCTCTCAGAGAGGTTGAAAACTGCTTCAATTAGGTAAAAAGCCCCTTTGGACTTTCTTCAGTCTTAAAACAACTTGCTGTTTTCCTCTTCAGACTCTTAATAACTTCCAGAAACAGGTCTTATTCAGTCAAAAAAATCTGGATGTATTTCTTAACTAAAGTATTTGCAATCAATCTTTACTCCAATTTCTCCTTCCACAACCCACCCTACCAATGCACCCCTTGGTAGCTGTCAACTATTTCTATCTGTCCAAGGGAGTAGAAAAAGGAATAAATCTTCACAGTCAGAGCAAATGTCTTACCCAGCCGCCTTCAAAAGGCAGAAATTTACAGTATACCTTCTGCCACATTGTTTTGTAAGTGCTGCACTTTATCAAGAGCTATGTATCAACAGATTCCCATCAGGTGTGCCAGAGTTCAGAGGAGCTGTAGAAATTCTTCATGTTGCTTAGAGAAAGACTATTTTTTTTTTTTTTTTTCTGTGCAAGAGATCAAAAGCTGATCCTTCCCTTTTGTTCCCACTTCATTTCGCACAATAACCAAATCAATGTTGTTGTCTAGTGCATGGTGAGTAATCTCAGGTAGTTGTGAACTACTGGAAAAAAAAAAAAAAGTGGGCAAAATTAATGTGGCCTTCAAATAATTTTCGGGTGGAAATAATTTCCCTTTGAGAAAAACTATCTTCATTATCTGCATTTCCGTTCCAAGGAGAGCTAGCCTCCCCCATTTATCTGCAGAATCAAAGGCTAGTCATTCTCCATGTGTGCCTTTGCCCAGTATTAATTCCACAATTGCAAGTAAAAAGTGCTGTGCAATAGCTGGTAGCTTCTGTAAGAGCTGGTAGAATTGATCTATTATTCAAGCATAGGATGTTAATTGTAAGCAGTGTAATGGAGACCTGAAATATCTTTTCCTTCCATCTACCCAAAGATTTATCAGAAGAGGAAACCCAAAAAGAAATGGATCACTTTATTGACACGTGATGGAAAACAAAAGTGAAGAATGGAAAGGAACTAATGGTTGGGCCTGGTACATGTTTTTCTTACACTCTTTTATTGTGCTAGGGAGCCATTTCTTTCAAAATAGGAGGCCTGTCATGAAAAGGGAATTGCTTGTGATTTGCAACAGCATTCTGAAGCCTGTCCCTGCCAGCTGTGCACAGGTGTGGCAGGAAGAGCAGTCACGCTGATGCCTGGCAGAGGCTTCCTGCATGGGTTCTTGTAGGAAGAAGGAATAAGGAAAGGAGAATCTGTTTGCGATGCTCGAAATATGTGAACCAAAGGGGTCTGTTTAAAAGTCTTCTGCATGTAAGAGAAAGATGTGAGTCTTGAACATCGTCTCTGCACTTGCTGCAGACCTGCAGCAACAGAAATGGCTGATGGTGGCCAGCCAAAACAGGTAGGAGAGCAACACGGTGCCCTTGCAGATGGCTGGTGGGAGGAAATGAGGAACTGTTAGCTGGGATAGGCGCCCATATCCCACAACACAGGCAGCTGCATCTTAAGCCCAGCCTGATGCCCTGCAGGTTCAGGACATGGAGATCCAGGCCTTTGAGTCCCTCCTCACAGTGGGGCAGGAAAGCAGCCGGCCAGTGAGTGAGGCACTATGCAGAGAAAAGCACCTTTTGGGAAGCAGGTGCTCTTCATTCTCATTCACCTACTTTGTTTTCTTCCCTTCTCCCTTTAATAACACACAATTCATTAAGCCAAAGAGATTACTCATTGCAAATGAGGACATACAAGCTCATGTTGCATCAAAATGTTTAATTTAAATTTTCTGGATGGCACATGATCTGGTGTTTTATTAGCAACCTTTCTGAATTTTGTAGAAGCCATTACTGCTACCGACACACTCCTGGCAAAACTGCTACAAATGTTCAGAAAGGGACAAAGCAGGAGTATATGTATTTTTTTTTTTTTAAATGGAATTCCAGAAATCAATGTTTTAATAGTCTCTTGTGTTTTATTTTAATGTAAGATTAATATTCCTGGACAATCGGGTAGTGAGGTGGACTGCGAACTGTCTGAAGGAAAGAAGCCAGAGAGCCGTGGTCAATGGGGCAGAGTCCAGTTGGAGACCTGTATCTAGTGGAGTGCCTCAGGGGTCAATACTGGGGCCGGTATTATTCAATATATTCATCTACGACTTGGATGAGGGAATAGAGTGCACTATCAGCAAGTTTGCTGATGACACCAAGATGGGAGGAGTGGCTGACACGCCAGACAACTGTGCTGCCATCCAGCGAGACCTGGACAGGCTGAAGAGTTGGGCAGGGAAAAATTTAATGAAATATAACAAGGGAAAGTGTAGAATCTTACATCTGGGCAGGAACAACCCCAGGTTCCAGTATAAGTTGGAGAATGACCTATTATGGAGCAGCATAGGGGAAAAGGACCTGGGGGTTCAGGTGGACAGCAGGATGACCATGAGCCAGCACTGTGCCCTTGTGGCCAAGAAGGCATCCTGGGGTGTATTAGTAGGGGGTGGTTAGTAGGTCTAGAGAGGTTCTCCTTCCTCTCTACTCTGCCCTGGTGAGACCACATCTGGAATATTGTGTCCAGTTCTGGGCCCCTCAGTTCAAGAAGGACAGGGAACTGCTGGAGAGAGTCGAGCGCAGGGCAACAAAGATGATTAAGGGAGTGGAGCATCTCCCTTGTGAGGAAAGGCTGAGAGAGCTGGGTCTCTTTAGCTTGGAGGAGACTGAGGGGTGACCTTATTAATGTTTACAAATATATAAAGGGTGAGTGTCACAAGGATGGAGCCAGGCTCTTCTCGGTGACAACCAACAGTAGGACAAGGGGTAATGGGCTCAAACTGGAACACAAGAGGTTCCACTTAAATTTGAGAAGAAACTTCTTCTCAGTAAGGGTGACAGAGCACTGGAACAGGCTGCCCAGGGAAGTTGTGGAGTCTCCTACTCTGGAGACATTCAAAACCCACCTGGACGCCTTTCTGTGTAGCCTCATCTAAGTGTTCCTGCTCCAGCAGGGGGATTGGACCAGATGATATTTTGAGGTCCCTTCCAATCCCTAACATTTTGTGATTCTGTGATTTTAGCCATTTTCAGGTAGTCTTATTTTGACAGACAGCATGAAACTAAGCTTTAGTCCTGCCAAGAGAGAAATGAACCTGTCTAGCCAAACTCAAGACCTGCTCTGAGACACCCACATATGCGATTCAGTTTTTACAATGTACAATCATACACATTTAACTAAGACAGTAATTCTTTTCATCCATAGATTTAGTGGGATGTCCACAAGGAAATCTGACTCATGGCATCTGGTTTACAGGTAAAATTCCAGACCCAGGAGACTTTTTGTTGTTGCTGTTGTTGTTGTCATTGTTATTATTTAACCTGCATTATAAATTGCAAATATTTTCCAGAACAGGTTTTGCATCAATAAAAATTATTCTGGAGAAACCAAGGAAGTTTAATGATTTGGATAAATACATTACAGAGACATAACAAGTTAAGTATAAAACTCTCTTTCACAAACAAAACATCAGGTTTTAGAAGACAGGAATCTTGTATTAGGCACCTTAATCCATATTCAAATATCTAAACAAATTTTATTTTGAAAAGTACAGAGCATGCAGTATTTCCCACTGATTTCCCTAAGCACTGCCACACTAAGAATTCTGCTTCAAATAGATATTTTTTTGAAGTTTATCTATTGACACAGGGAACTGTCTTTGGAGCTTAAAATGAAATCCTATTCATATTCAATAGCAGAGAGTACAAAACTAAATGCAAGTATTTTTAGATACAGATACACTTAAAATTAGACCAAAGCAAAACCACCCAAAACATGACATTTGGCAAAAACAACTACTATTTACTCTCACAGCCTACAGTGAGTGGATTTCAGCCCTGTAACAAAGACATGTAAATCCTGAATGGATTTAAACGACAAATTTTATATTATTTTACTCTATCAGAGACAGTGGAAAATTCAGTGCTTTCAGATCACAGTTCTTAACTCCTTTCTCCTATTTTTTGTAGCTCTGGCCTGCAGTTTACGTCAAGTTTTCTTCCAGAACTGTTTTTTAGCAGAAAGTTGGGGTTTGCTGTCATAACAACGTGATTTTCAGCAATAGAGATTAAATATTTATTTTGTCAGAAAATGTGAATACCTGAATACCAAAAAATATCTACTCAGGACTGCTGCCAAATATGTCTCAGGAATTAGAGTTCAAATGCCTCAGGTCTCCATCAGGAGTTGCACCATAGCACGTTGGGAACAGGGAAGGCAATGGTATATCCCCGGACAAGCAGTATGAATATATATAACTACATAAACAGAGGAGAATGAGGACATAAAGCACCAGACACATAATTTTCACTAAATAGTACACGTTTGTCACAAAAAAGTTTCCTATATATATATATTTCTGTTGTTGAGAGGTTTTCTTTTTGGCGTGGAAGCATGGAGAGCAGAGTGCTGGCAAAGAAATAGCTGAAATGTCACTCAAAAGTCATTTTAGCATTTTCTCCAAAGTAAAACCAGCTTTTCAGCAGCCATAGTAACTATTCTCTGACTTCTGTTTTGAATAAACCTTAAAATGAAACTTTAAGTTGGTAAGTTTTGCCTGACTCTGGTTTATCCCTAGTTGGGTTTGTATGTCTAGGGAGGGCTATTGTCATCACATAATCGTTGCATAAACACAACCCAGGTTTCAGGTTTTCTTTTAAGAAGTCCCAAGCAGCTTTACTCAATAGTCCACTCTGTGATGTGTCAGGCAGGCCTGGGCAGACCCCGGTATTAGGAACTTACTCGAACCTCTGCTTCAACTCACATCCAAACCATGTCACGTTTTATGAAAGGCAAATACACACTCAGTTTGCTTTGGCAAGAATTTTCCACTTTCTGCACTCACTGTTCTCAAATAGGAGTAGAAAAAAAGTGGCTGAAGGTTTACACAAACCTGTTTTGGGGAAGAAGCTATTTTTTTTTACTAATTTGGGAATGCCAGGTACGTTGATTGAGCAGTGTATGTTGATGCCATCCCCAGCCTCACTTCTGTACCCCTGAAGAAAGGCTGGTTACTACCAGCAGTTTCCTATTGTCTTTTTCTTTGCTGGGTCCTAGTTTGCCTGTTACAGGAGGAAAAGCCTTAGCTCATCCCAGTGCTGTGCTAAGGGGCGACAGCAGCTGAGCGCAGCAGGTAGGAGCGTCACCTCACTGGCCCAGGAGTCCTTCACCCCCTGTGAGGCTGCTGAGGGAACCAAGGGGCAGCTCTGCCTTGGGGACAAGGGGACTCCAGAGGGTACAATGAAAGTCTGATGCAACTCAAAAATTGTTGTGCGTAGGCTGAACCAAGCCTAGGCTATGCACTCACCCTCCAAGGCTGCAGTGAGTAAGAATATAAAATCCTTTTTTATTTCTCATTGGCCTGCCCTAATAATTTTGATAGTTTTTTTTTTTTTCTACTTTAAAGAGTACTAGTTCTGCTCAAAACCAGCCTTTTCAGTTTAAAAGTTCTATAGATAACTTAGGGCATCCCACCAGGGAAGTGCTAAGCAAATCAGCTCAGACCACATCCTGTCAAAAAAATTGGAGGATTTTTCCATCTTCCATGCTGATATATGAATAGTGAGCAGAACTAAGTATTCTGAGATTGTAACAAAAGAGAGCATATAGACCTTCTGGTAAGGTAAAAGGAGTGGGTAGCAAATGAAACTATCATTAAAAATGAAAGAGGAGCATGCAGCAGACTGAGTTTTAATTGATTATTGTTGTTTTCATGATAAGGATTCAAGCTGTGATCAAATGAACAGTGATTTGTAGCTGTTCCTGCTCAGAAGGACAAAAACCACACTATCTACAGGGAACAAGGATGACTGACTACTGAAAAGCACTGACGATGCCTCAGCTACACATTTTCTTTTCAAATCGATGATAATTGAAGCCAAGATACTCTGGATCTTTAATTTACTCTTTAATTGTCAGAGGGGATGGGCAAAATGATTGGAGCTGGGTGGGGATGGGAGTGAATACTGTGCCTGTTCACGGAAGGTAGCAACTCCAAGGTGAGCTCTGGATGGCTGCCTGCTGGAGCTCCCCCAGGCAGCAGAGGGAAGTGTCCAGCCCTGAGACAGGCAGGCAGCAGAAGCATCTCCTGCACACCATCCAGTATGTCGTCTTGCCACTCTCCCACCAGAGCCCTCACAGTGTGTGTTCCTGCTTGTACCCAGCAGAGAGCCTGGTGTGGTGTTTTGACAAGCCAGCTGTATGCTCAGCTTGGCTGCAACAGGAGTGCAGTAGCTTTGGTGAGGACCAGGAAGCCTGTTGCAGGAGGATTCTGGAGCAGCAGGCTTGTGCCAGTGAGGGCAAGGAAGGATCATGGCCAAGAGTGCAGAGCACCATGAGAAGACCTGACGTGTGCATTGACTGATGTTCCTAGCTGGCTGAAGCTTGGTATCTGAGACATCAGGAGTGCTGGTGGGACCTGGCAGGTGTGCAGAGGTCAGCAGGCTGCCAGCACAGAGCGGCAGTGGCCACCATTCACTGCAGAAGTGAGCAGTGCTGTGATATGGACTGTTTGTGAGCAATGGTTAGATAAAAGGTAGGCAACAGCTTTATCATCAACCCTACTGATGTCCAAACAGTGAGGAAACGTTTGGTGCAGATGATGTTAAATGTGATTGAAGTGTTAACTAAGACATCTAGCATGAAGAAAAAGACCAAGGTTTGATATTCTGGCTGCTGTTATTTCCTTCTCCTTACAGTCCTTGCAGTCAGAGCAACCCTGCCTTTTACTCACCCCAGCCAAGCACCTATTCCAGCATCTCATTATCCAGACCTTTCCTGATGGCAACATCAGCAGTCCTCACACATTCTTGTAAAAACAAATTTGGCTAGGCAATGGCATTTCAATATCTGTTTATGCCATGAATAAAATAATGTATATTTCAAATGTGTTGGAGAAGAGAATGTTCATTTGGGAACGCTGATAAATTATTGCAATTTATAAAAATAAATTACCATTTGTAATGTAATTTTATTTTCATACGACATAAAGTTGGAATATGTTATATCATGTATAAATACATAATATGCAATCATATACTAGGTAATATATAATGCAATGTACAGTATGGTATCATAATATGTATACATAACTTACAGTATTATAAAATAATATGTTCATGTATAAAAAATATACAGCTGAATTAAATTAAACTCATTAATTTAATTAGCATTATTCAATGTAACTGAAAGGGATTATTTTGACTGAGAGTGGAAGATCTGAGCATGGCCATTATTGCCTGGTTATTTAGCACAGTTTAGGATGCAAGCATGTATAGCAGAAAAGTACAGCTGCATTACCACAGCCCTACATCATTCCCCCTGAGAATGCAGTCTATGCTTTTACTCCAACTATTGTACCTTCTCCGGTGAAACATTTCCCAGACAAAACGCGGGTGGGGGACAGAAAGCTCTTTGTCATCATCTTAAACCCAGGCTTGCGGGCGCCAGCTATGTGCATGTCTTTTGCATAGTTTTTGTCTCCTTGATTTTTTTTTTTAAGTTAAACAGATGTCATAGTGAAGAAAAGGAAGAATATGCATTTCATTCATTGACACCTCTCAGAAATATATTTTGAAGTTGTTAAAAGTGGCTTTTCTTTTTGGCTTTGCATTATGAGTAATAACTGCATCCTCCACTGAACTCTATCCTAAACTGACATAGAGAAATATTTTAGAAGTAGCTGTGACTGATAATCTTCAGGACAGTCCCTAATGCTTTCTAGGAATGTGTTACTGTTCACTTGTTTTTACTATCAGCCATTGACAGTCACAGAAGAATATTCCAGCAGTGTTGATCACCATTTTCTGCTGTGATTCCCCTCTGCTCCCTGGATGCTGAGCATCCACAGTTGCTCTTCCACATGGTGGCAACATCTTGGCCTTGAGCTAGGCACCTGCACAGTTAAAAGTGTATGACTTATCTATATGGTAAGGGATGTACCACCTCATCTCGTCTGTAAATTGTCACAGAGCTGGTTGTAACATGCACTCAGTAACCAACACACACAAAAAACCAAAAGGTTAAGACCTTCCAGTTATGTTTTCTTCTTCTTTCCTGAAATTTTTACATGGAGGAATGATGTTTCTGAGCAGACTTACATTGTGATCTCCCCAATTAACACAGCACTTCAGCAGCAGTCATTGTAAGGTGAGATAAATGCTGTATTAAATTTTTTGCCTAGGAAATGAGATAACTCCTAATATTTGAATTTCATTCCACATCCCTTCAGGGAAGGAGGATAAAGTTTATATTACAGAATAAATGACTATTCACTGTTTCACATCAGCATCCAACATATGAGAGTCAGCCACAGAAAATGGCAATCCCAGCTACTTTTGCCACATGTTCAGATACAGAGTGATGTTTATTATTGATTTCAAAGACTGAATCTAGTCTAAGTTACAGCTGACACCCCATCACAGTGGCTTCTTGTGTAAAATGAGCAAATCTGAAAACTGCATGCTCCTTGGAATTAAAACAGGACAAACCCCAAAAGATTGACCAGTCACGCTGAAACAAAACTATTTCTATGCAAGCTTAAATACAGCTGGCTAGCTGAAGAGCAATTACATGAGGAAAGAAAGCAGAAATGAAATCAGAGCTGAAATAATTTGAGAAAACAGAAATAGAAATAAAAACAGCTTAAGTCAAAGGAGAATTGTTGCTCTACTTCAAAACTTGTGTCAAATCGTTTCTTAAAACTGAACTTTTCCTGCAAAAGACTTGGATTTTTCTGCTCCCTTAGAAACATGCATTCATTCCAACTCCAGCCTGCTGCATCTGGCCTCAGGGAAAAAACATTGCAGTGCCTCTGGTGTAGGATCTGCAATGCACAGCTCCACTCGTTCCTTTATTGATTCACATCTGGAATGAGGTTCCCCATGTGCCTGTCTGGATACTTGTTCCTCTGGGATCTCACCTGTGAGGCTTTTGCCCAGGCTGTGCCCAGCAACCCCTGGTGTGGGTTTGGCTAAGAGTGCTGCAATACAGGCATCTAACAAAGCCACTGAGATCCCACCAAGATGTCCCATATTGTATTCACTTCTCTTTTCAGTCTGTCCTCAAAATGTAGAGAGCTAGGTGACCTCTCCCATTCCGGCTCTTCTCCTTGCCCCTTTATGTGCAACAAACATGGCGGTGGAGGACTTACTTGAATTTCCACACTTTATGAGGCTGACAACACTGCCCCTAGTTGTACTTGGCCTTCCTTCTTTCCCTGTGATCCAGCACTCGTGACTCATCTATCATATCAGGGCAGTGATATTTTCATGCAAATATCAGCTGCAGGCCACCCCCCCAACTACCCAGTTACCCTGTAGAGCAGCTTGCAAATTGAAGGGTTGGTCCTGGCTGCTTACATGCTGCTGGCCCTCTCTGGCAGCATCTGTGGGAATCAGAAGATTGCTTAGGACGGACTGGGATAGGGGAAGAAGTCTTTCTTATTTTTTACAGTCATGATATAAATACGATAATTATTCCAGGGGTTCTTGGGTTTTGGGCAGCGCAGGAGTGAGATTTCAGTGGTGTTGAATGCAGAGGTCAATATTTCAGCCTTTACCAAGATGGAAGACTATTGACTTCTGGAAAAGAACAGCAGGAGCAGCTATTACGGTTATTTTAACTTTGGGGTTTTGTGATGAGCTTTCCAGAATAAAGCAAAACCAATGTCAAGACCAAAAGGTGTGCAGAAACAATCATTTTCTGCAAATGAGACTGTATCCTACTTAGTCTGAAAAAAATAATCTCTTCTGAAGGATGTGCAATCGTACTTCGTTGTTCAGCAGTCCAGGCGTTTCCAAGAAGTGTTACAGATTTTATCTTAAAATTGCTTTTATAATTTTGATTAGTAAGAATTAAGTGATGTTAACCTGATACGTGTGTGTCGACCTGAATAGTAACACAAGAGCTGCTGGAAACAGAATAAACAATTAGTCCAGTTCTTTTCATCACAAGACGTAATGCACAAAAGTCATGTGAAAACTGTCAGTTGGATACAACATCATTGTAATATACATGGTCAGCCTGGCTTACTTTTTCTGATCTGGCTACACTTCACATTCTTGAGACAAAAGCTGAAGAAAAAAGCCAGTCCACACTATGTTTCACAGCCTTCACACTTACCTAGTTCGAGAGGGAGAGAAATTTCTTTCTGGCTTGCCACAGCTGATTATCAACATAATTTTGCATCTTGGTAATCTTTGTCATTGTCTGCCCTCAGAGCAGAGATGGCACATGCAGTCACAACCCTGACATGCACCTTTATTCTCTAAAATGTGGCTGTTCCTCACCGTTGTCTCTTGCTTTTGTTGAAGGGTTCAACAACCATGCACGCATTGAGCCTGCTCCAGCTAAGTACAGACAGAGACACCTTAGCCAAACCTGGAACATTTGAAATACAGTTCAGTCCATATGGGGCCACCTTTATAACAGAAGCATCTTTCTTTCACTGACATAAGGAGCTGTGACTGATTTAACATCTGCCAGCCCAAGGGCTGGAATATGTCATCCTTTGCTATGCATCAGCCCTGTGAATTCCCTGAGAAAATCAACCTCTCCTGTGTTTGACCCCTTCTCTTCCTCTCATCTTCTGACTCTATGCATCTTTCTCTCTCAGAACTGCTGATATCTGTGCATTGCTGTTGTGGAGCTACCAGAAAGAGATGATGGGGAAGGGAAGGAGGAAACAGAATGGCTGCAGGACCCTGCAGAGCCAACAACACAGGCGGCTGTTCCTGGCAGCTGACTAAAGCAAATACAGCACAGTGGTGCTGTACAGCCAGATGAACAGGGGGCCAGGCTGGCCTGCAGGGAGGTGGAAGAAAGCTGCCAGATTGCCTGCATGATGTTTGGCAGCTCTGTAAACCACAGTACATGAAACAGTCCTTGTCAGACAAAGGGAAAGAGGGGATGGTAAAGCATCCCTCCCACCCCCAAGCATCTGCCCCCTGTTATGAGCTACCTCATATGACCTCCACCAGCTCTACACTGCAACTAGTCTTAGCCTGTGTCTGGAAACCCCAACTGTTTGTCAGAATGAAAGTCACTTTCTCAGCATTGGGAGCCAGGACAGGCTAGCTGAGGGAAAAGCCTTCATGCTTGTATGTTCCCAGTATCAGGCTGCCTCCACCAGCTGTGCTTGAGAGCTTCAGTTGATCCAGCTGCCGCCTTTCTTTTTCCTTTGTAAGTCTGTTTCTGCCTGTAGAAAATGTTGCTGCCAGTCTTTTCCAGCACTGCCACCCTTCCACCATTCATTGCCACTAACGGTTGTACAGAGGGACCTCACTCCTCCAGGTCAATTTTACAGCAGCATTTTACATCCTCCTTTGGAAACTCCACCCATGAGCATCCTCCAGGGGCTTAGAGAGGCCTGTTAGGTGGCACATGGCTGAGGGAGGAAAATCACAAACTCTCATAGTGTGTGTGTGCCCGTGCTTTATATTTACAGAGGTTTGAGCACCTCAGGCTTTGGTAAGTGGAGTTGCATGGCTCACTCTGAAGGGCTGCACATCTCAGGAGGACTTCATGTTGGGTATTGCATTGCTTGGGACATCATCTTTCTCTTAAAGCTTTTTCAGAGCTCTTGGGCAACCACTGTTCTGCCAGCTCTGCCCTGAACTTCACTTTGATCCTTCAGTTTTGTTTACACTCAAGGCATATTAATCTCTATAGTTTTTCTGTATAGTAGACAACTCTCAATTCACATCCTTGGCTGCCCTTCCCACTATCTCTAATGTTGTTATTAAGGTTTGCATGTAGATCTTTTTAAGGTTCATTCAGTAAAGAACACCTGCATTCCAATCGGAAATCTTGTCACTACAGATATCCCCAAAATAGTGTGCCTCAGAGTCTTGCTTTTAACACTGATTGCCTCTGCAATAAAGAATGCTACTGGGGAAAAAAAAATGCTTGAATCTGAATTCCTTATTCAAGGATATCAGCTTTACATTACTGAGAGGCCAGGTAAGGACATACACTATACCATTAGAAAGCATCCATTAAATAAAGCTAAAATTGAAGCCAAAATTATGTTCTTTTAGTGACTGCATTTCATGTGGCAGCATCATGCCTCAGTGTATTCTCAGAATGAGCTGCTTGTTCAAAAACTGGATGATGCTTCAACTTAATCTTTAAACCTTCAGTGTTATCTGCCTAACAAACCAAATTAATCTCCATGATTTATGTAATTATTTAAAAAATATTTACATAAAAAAAGGATACTCAAGAGGAACATGATCAGAGGTTATAATGAGCTCCCAGGTTACAATAGTCTTTATGCAATAAATGATCCATCCTCCTAGCTGGGAATGGGATAATGGCAAGGGACAACATACCTAAAATTTCAAGAAAGCATTTCTAACAGTATTTTTGGACATTTACGCCTACCAAAGCCTTAAATAACCCTAGTGAAAAAAATATTCATTTTTCCCTTATCCTCCCAGTCCCTTATTTGACACTTATTATCTTCTTCTGTTGGACAGACAGCCACACCACTGGCCACAGGTGGGAAAGGGAATGGCAACTGGTCATAGCTTTCAGAGGACCTCTGGCTTCGCACCTAGGTAGAACCAGCTGCAGTCATCAAGCTCTAGCTTCAGGTGGGAAAGAAAGGTGGCCAAGAAAGGATACACAAGCCTCTGCAAACAGCTAAACAGCTTGCAGAGTTTACTGTGCTTTCGGAACAGGCTTTCCTTCAAACACAAAATCAATTTCAAAGTTTTCCAGTTTTTGCTGGTGATTCTAAGAAGTTTTGGAATCACTGATGTAGGGAATTATTTTTTTAAATCAGCATCACTTTCTACATCAGCATGTAAATTACTATCTTGAATAAAGATCCCCAGAGTGAGGAAGATAATTCCAGTTTGGCTAGTCAAATTAAGGCCAAAAGACCAAGAGAAATTCAGCGACATTCATATCAGGGCTCAGGGAGCACAAGAGACTTTTTTGATCTGAAAAAAACGGCCACAATTGTGAAAACTTTGAAAGCTTGTATGGAAAAAAAATTGACAACTCATTTCTTTTCTAATGTCTTCACAGGTTTTTGTTGTTGTTTGTGTGCCTGGCTGTTCTGTGCACATTTGAGTAGTGCAGACCATCCAGCTTTAGTTATTTGCATTGCAAGAGGATCAACAGGTGATAATTAATTTAAGCATAAGAAGATCAAGTCTGTTGAGAATATGTGCACAGTTTTGGCATCACAAAATCATCAAGATGAGTTTTACTGTTAAAAGAAAATTCAGAAACAGAGTACAATTTAAGATTAATTAATGTAAACAACCATAAGATAGGCAAATATTAATATTTAGCTACAGCTGAAAAAACTGAGATGCTGGAGAAGTTAAAGAGCCTTCTTAAAGATGTCAGTATGAGGTTTCACATTTGTTGTATCTTACTTTTTTTTTCATCAGATACATGTGTTCCACACTAAGAGCTGTTTACAGTGGCTGATAAACTTGTGTTAGGATGTGGCAGGAAAGTATGGGCTCTTAATATAACCTGTTTCATCAGGAGTAGAAGAAAGGTGTGAGCTGCACTCTTTTTCTTTGGTGTATTTCTAAATAAGAACATACAGGACTGCTTTGAATGTGTTCCAACTCAATTAAAAAAAAAAAAACAAAAAACAACAAAAACAAGAACTTCCAATGAATTGTGAAAGGTTGACATTTATTGGGAAAGACAATATCCCTTCAGAAGTTAATCTAATGATTAATTGCCTTACCTGTTCTAAACATGTAATTTATAAATTATAAATAATATTCTTATAAATATGCTCAAAAGAGACAACATATTCTATCAAAATGTTCCTAGCTTTAATTTGCAACCATTATATTGCGCTGGATGGAAACTCCTGATCCTGTAGTAATTCCACCTATACCTATGGTGATGGTCATCTCATTATCCACCACGGCCCTGAGTTTAGTTTTGTTCACTGTCTCTGAACAGACTTCACTAAACAGTATGTGTGGATTAATGTCTTTGTTTCTAGCATACTTGGGAGCTTGCATTAGGTCATGTGAAAACACGGTTAATTTGTTTGCACAAAGCATGCTGGTTTTGTAGCTTTTCCTTGTCTTTACTTGTTCACTCCTTGTGTGTGTGTGTGACCAACTTCAGCATTGTTTTTTTTTCTTCCTGACCAAGACAAAAAGCACTAAACAACATAGAAGTGAAAATAGGTTTCTGTAGAAGTCTATTAAAAATACTCTCTCCATCCAGAGGAGAATTCCTTACTTGTGACCTATCAATTAGCCAGTGTTAATGTGTTTCATACTGGCAGTATTGTTTTAGCTTTGCAGTGAAATTGTTAAGCGATAGCACATGGAATGTGAGAGGAGAATAACAGGGCATTAAATGGCGTGTCCAAGTTCATGCAGGTTAATGGCTATTCCATTCTCAAGGATCACATCAATAGTTCAGCTTACTTTAGGAGAATTTTCCTAATTATGTGCAGATTTATAGCACCCCAGTTCCGTAGGTTATTTTATAAAGGCTTGAGGGAGATGATCGACTGTTCACATTTGCTCAAGTATTCTCACATTGACTGCTGCTGAGATGGATAATGCCAAAGCAGATTCATGCACTACTTTATGGAAAAAAGGCTGGAAAACTCTGTGGTTATTGCCAAAGCTCTTGATGAGCTATGACACGACAAAAAGTCAGAGAATACTTCAAAATGTGATATGCTTTCAGTGAGCCATCAGAAAAAGCTTGCTTGAATTTGCTTTAGGTTTTTCTTTGGTGACAGAACATGCAGATGAAACTGAGACCCCACCCGCTTCCTCAGGATGTTAGAGGTGAGATTGGGAGTGTAGCCACATATTTAATTCAAAACTGTCACTGTGAAATAAAGGATGATCTGTTTTGAATAAATCTCTAGGTTAGAGGTTATGGTTTGATGCTTTCTTTTGTCACAAGACAAGTCTCCAGGAAGTTATCTGGTGCTAGATTTATAAACAAATTTAAAGCTCTCTCTCCCCTTAGTGAGAGCAATTCAGCGATGTGCCTTGATAAAACTCCTCCTTAATCTTGCCATGTCACTCTCCCCACATCTGTAAGGAGGGATTGTACCATCTTTTTTTCTTAATCTTGCCCACTGGTGCTCAGACAACTGGTAGGTATGACCTCCACCCCATCACGTTACCATATTCTGCATCGTGCTGCACACTGAGAGTGAGGATCAGTGTCAACATGTCAACCAGGAGGTCAGCACGTCCACTGGTGCCCCAGCATGTGCAACCAGTGCCACCCAGCAAAGACAAATTACAGAAAGAAAGTTCAGCAATCAGCTTATCCCAGCTTTCAGACCTCACTTGGTGGCTGGAAGCCTCTGTTAACCAGCCAGCACAGGTTGGCTTATAACTGCTCAGCAGAGCTGAAGTGGTGTAAGTGCCTCCCCGGCATGGCTATAAGTATAAGCCACAATGTACCACAGCTCACTGTAAAATTAAGGTGACATCTTTAATCTGTTCTTGTGAAGGAAGTGTTTCTCATTTTGCCAGCTGCCTGCGGCTTATCTTGAATAAGGACTGCCCCTCACAACAATTTGTGGACTAGATTTATGATCTAGATGTGATTCAGACTTATAAATAATATCAAGCCATCCAATTATAAAAGGCTAAAAGGTCACTTACTTACCCGTCTCACTTACTAGCATTTCTAAGAGCGAGCCACAAGCATTCCTGTGTATTACCTCATATTTTTTTCTTGATGACCTATGTAAATTTTCACCATTTTTTTATTTGCTGCATAAACAATGAGGCATTTCAATATTTACTTTAAACTCTAATTTGGTCCTTTTAGACAGAAACTATTTTGCAACTGCATTCCTTGTATTTAAACAGGCTTTCACGACTTAACACTTGCTCAGTGTAGGTAAATTAAATTATTTTTCACATGTTTGCATAAAGATAAAATTTCTTGGCAATAGCCTGTTTTGTTTGTGGATTTGGCTGAAGAAGACAGCATGACAAAAATACCGAACAAGAACATTTTAACTTTAATACTTGTAGTGGATTGAAGCCAGACAGTGAAATAATATTTCTCTTTATTTTTCAGTACTCCAGGTTTTTGATGAGAAAAGTGCCATTATTGGTTGTTTACAGGCCTATTGCTGCAGTTAATTCAAATTAATAACTGGCTAAAGTTCTTGTAGAAATTTTTTTCGGTGCAGAGAGGAAATAAAGAGCTTATTATCATGTGGCAGACCAAAGTCTGCCATCTGGACACATCACTAACGAACGCCAACCTCCAAGCGCAGTTTCCGTTCCTGATATGCACTGACTCTGCTATTAAGAGGAAAGTGTGGTGGCGATATTCGTGGTGATCTTGGAGGTTGGCTCAGTTATGTGTAAGGCATCACATTAAGGCCCACTTCTAAATGATAACTCTAAGTTCATTACACCAGGTCCATTTTATTACACATAAACTTGTACGGCTCCTGGCCTAGAGCCCACAGCAGAGGTGTCTTGTTGCTGTTCAGCACATTTTTTTTTTCCCTCCTGTGAAGCTGTGGTTCTTAGGAAAAACAGCTTATTTGAGATGGGTGAAATTGTTCTCTATATTTACTATGCTCAAATACAGTCATTCAAAAGAACTGGAGGGCATTTAATAACACAGTCTCAGGGAGGAGAAAACCTGAAGGTCCAGAAAGAAAGGAAAGGGAAGAAATCCACCTTTCCGAGGGTGTCTTCTTCTAATTGTTTTGGAGATATATTTTCACTCTTCCCACACAATCCAGAGATAAACTATTTACACAAATCATTAGCACGAATATTACTCTTCAACATGTGAGGACATCTGATGGACCTCCATCAGTGAAATGAGTAGTCTAGGTTGCTGATCTCCTGGGAGCTGCAAGTAGCCACACTTTGGGAGGCAAAGTTCTGTGTATGGTGCTTTAGATTTTGTTAGTGTCTCTTTCGGCTCTCACCGAAACGTTATTATAGAGTGTAGTCTTGGAGCAGAAATGGCAGATCAGCTTACTAGCAGCCCAGTGGTACCCCTCTTAATGATCACTCATTGGCCCCTGCAAACCTGGTGATATTTTCTTTAATGAGAAAACCAAGAGGATGTTGAAGTCAATTTGTATTGACTGGCTGAGTAACGCTTCAGATGTGATAACACATTATTTAAACCAAAGGCTGTCAGCACCTACTGCTCAAATATTGAAGCAAATCACATTAACTACTCCCACACAGAAACCTGTTTTTCTGTTTTGTGTTTACATATCAGATCTCAGTCAGTGCGTGAGCTCCCAGTTATTGGTAAGAAACACGACCACAGGGAACACACAGAAAAAGATATCATTATGCACACACATAAAAAGCTAAAACCATGATCTGACAGTGTCTTCAGTAATCTTTGTCCCAGTTGCCCTTTGTCATGTTGGACATGTATGTGCTTGTGTGCACATGTGCACAGGAAAGAGAACATATGAGTCCAGATGGACAGGAATATGCACATTTTGTCACAAATATGCTACAAACAGCAGGGAAAAAGTCATAAGGCAATTCTGCAGTACTTTGTCTTTTGAGCAGGGACTTTTCATCCACAGACATCAGAGAGCAGAGATACATACACAAGAGAGTTATGCTAACAAACCCAGCCTTGAATCCCACCTGCTATTGGTTGCAGAAAATGTGCAGGTGAAATAAATCAAAAATCCTGACCTGTTCAGCAGTAGAATTCTTTCTGCTTTTCTAGTAAAGCTTTGAGGAACATTCCTTGTGTTAGCTGAAATAACTACCTATGTTTAAATGTTATTATCTGTAAATTTTCAAGGTTAATAATTGGATGATGTCGTCACACAGCTCTTGCAACACAATAGGAGTGTAGCTCCTCTGGATATTGGGACGCTTTTTGCTTGTTCACTTATTTAGCTGGGGTTTGTGAGGATCTAAAAACTGTCAACTGTCTTTAACTATTTAATAGATGCTGAAGTCTAGATCAAGTGGATGTGCTGAAGAGGTACAGTGGATGAACTTTCTTGTCTTGAGATTTCTTTGGCTTTTTTGGTGTGGTTTTGGTTTGGTTTTGTTGTTGTTTTTTTGTTTGTGTTGGTGATGGTGGGGTTTTATGGTGGTTTTTTTTTTTTTTTTTTTAATTGTTAATCATCAAGCTTTCTTATAAATTTTAATCACAAGGGCTGTGTAAGATTTTGGGAATCTAAACCACAGATTTCCATGCCATGAATGGCTGTTAACATGGAGGGTTGCATTCACTTTGTCTACCTACCATGTTTTTTATCTGAAAAATGTTACTATCTTAAAAGTTACCAACACCCTGTCCATCCCTAAGTGCCCATCTGAACCTTCTGAAATCAAATGTTTGCTGAAACACAGGGACAACTTCTCAAATGGAGTCTACAGTAACCCACTCACAGCAGGTCAGGGAGTACACGCATATCAGATTTAAAATTCTTAACCAGAAACCAGCTTCTGAATTGAAACAGAGAAGGTGGAGGCAACCATGCAACTGTCTGGAACTTCTGCTGGAGTAAGGGCTGCAAGATAACACCAGCTTACTGCTCTAGCACAGAGCAACAGGTGGAGGCGCTTTGCAGTTACAGTGGGGGAAGGATTGCTATGCAAGAAGCAATCCCATTATGACTCAGAGAGCCCTAATTCCTGCGAGAATAAAATTAAAAAATGATAAGCATTTGATTCCATAGCAAGGAAAGGCTATCCTTTAAAAGGGTTATAGTAAAATAAAGAACAATTGAAGCAGAAATAGAGATGCTCTTAGTTACTGCCAGGGGAGAGGTTTAAAGATGCTTTTGGTCTTACCCAGCTTGACAGCTCTTATTATGGCACATTAATTACTGTAATCTATGTGAGGGATTTATATCCCAAAACTACTCCCAGTGAACCAGGCTGGCTAACTTTCCACTGTTTTCAGTTCCTACATAATAGCCACCAATGTTAAGAATAAGAGAATGCCCTCCTCAACCTGTGCCTTTCTGCAGCAAGGTGTATGTTAGTTAACAGAAATATCTTTATTATTAGAAAGTGTCTTCTGCTTTAATCTGCACCTCAGGAGAAATCCCACTTCAGGTTTCATGGGCAATCACAGACAAAGGTGGGCTTAATATCGCTATTAATAAATAATTTATAAGGTTTCAAAAAAAAAATGTACACATACAAGGAATGGTCTTGAGAAGCTAGGAATATTTCTAGGAAATCAAAGGAATTACTCTAATCTGTGTTTGGGGCCAAATCATAAGATTTGAAAATATTTATATCCATGTTTGTTGTGTGGGTTGATTCTAAGTTTTGTGTCTGTTTAAATATCAAACACACATAACATTTCACAGGATCAGGGAATCTCATGAACACGGCTTTAACTGTAAGCATTGACTTGAAGAGAGGAATACATGCATATACTAAGGCTCCTGACTATCTCCAGGCAGGAAGCTTCAAAGGGAACATAAAAAGACAAGTAAGTTAATTTTTCTCTTCTTCTGTACAGAGCTCAAATTTATCCCTGCAGAACTTGGTATTCCCTTGTGCTTTAGTGCTGTTTCCACTAGTGCAAAAAAATGACAAACAAAAAGTATGGCTTAGAAGGTTACAGATGTATGGCTGAGATTTGAGTATGCATGTTAAGGAGAAGTGTTCTGATTTGAGGAAAAGTGTTAAATAAGCACAAAATGATGAAGTTCAGGTCATGCTGACATTAAAGACCTGGAAAAAAAAGCAGTAAAATCCTTACAGTTGAAGCAAGGCAGTTAAATAGTATCAATATGAGTAATGGAGACTAGAAAGGTAGTACCCTCCCCAACTCCCCCAAACCAATTTGATTAAAGCTAATCCATCAATTTAAATAATTTAAAATATCCCAAAATGTCACTGGTGAGGGAAATACAAGGTATAGACGTATGATGGAAAAACACTCTCACCACTCATCAATTGAAATTCCTTCTCTCTGTACCAGATGTTCAGTAAAGCATTATGCTAAGTTACCTCCCTGGAGTACTAAATAAGTCAATGGACAGCCATTAGGATACAAATTCAGTGAGCTGTCTGAATAGGTGTAAATTCAAAGTGAACTCCATGTCAGAGGAACGACTCTGCAGCTGTAATCAGCTTAGATCCCTGCACCTGTGTTTCTGTGCTGGAGCCACCGCAGCAGTGCTTCTTTTTCAGCATATCTTCAGCAGCTTTCCTG
The DNA here is from genome assembly GCF_963082525.1 of Nesoenas mayeri. Lineage (NCBI taxonomy): Eukaryota > Metazoa > Chordata > Aves > Columbiformes > Columbidae > Nesoenas > Nesoenas mayeri. Next base: position 76,024,524 of record NC_137543.1, read on the forward strand.
AGAAATTTTGCTAAGGAAGCTGTTTTTGAAGGACTTAATGGTAAGAGAAAATCATTCCCTATGAAGTTCTGTACAGGGTTCATTTACTCCTATTATTGCAATAAGCAATGGCATTCTCCTGATATGAAACCAAAAGTGTTTACTATTGTTAAAAATCTCTGAGCTCTATTTCAATTATTTTATCTTGGATACAGCACTATTAAAAACAATTTTTTGACTGTACAAGACATTTCACAGGGCCATGACAAGAGAAAGCACTTTAAGGCACACAGATATAAAAGTAATTTCTTCTGCAGCTGTACTGGGTTCAAAGCTTTATTTAAAAGTCAGAACCTTAAATGTCCCATTTATTTGAAATTCCGTATTTATTTCACTTTCAGTCAATGCCTACTGCCATAGCTAACAAAAGGGAGAATTAATCCAAAACCATGGGCTTACTGATGAGCAAATACGGTTGCTGAATCCTGAAATGCATAATGTGTTACTGTTAATTATCTTCCATAGTATTTTAAAATCTGAAGCTATTGTTGGATGAGGTTTGTGGATAAATCCTTTAGGAAAAAAAAAAAAAAGCACAAATAACATCTTCTTTCTGCATTCTCAGACTCTAGGATTTGATATGAGAATGCTGAAAGCTACACTGACTGATTTTTTTTTCTGAAATGATTTTATGAGACTACTATCTCTGCTCAAATGTTCACTTCAGTTGAGGAATGACTATAGTGCATTCAGTTTAAGAGCAATTAAAATAAACTGGACTCAGTATCAGTAGCACTTTTTGTACAGCCTTTGATATCAGTTTTACAACAGAAATTTTTAGCAGGCTTCTGTACTAGTATAAAATTATTCCTTCAAATTGGTAGATTCTCATCTAGGTCGAGCCGCAATCACTTTAGCACAAGCAGAAGAGTCAATAGGTAAGTGTTTGAAAAAGTATCCAACCTGGATCCAAAGAGCCAACTGGAAAAAGGTTTATCCATTCCATTCCATCTGGGTGGTTTTTTTTTTGTTTGTTGGGTTTTTTTTGTTTGTTTGTTTGTTTTGTTGTTTTGGTTTTTGTTTGTTTATTTTTTTAATGAATGAAGGAAACTAAAGGAGTACACTCTAACTGGTAATGGGTGTTCAGCCTGTGGGACCAGCCTGAAGCTAATCCAAAATCCCTGAGTTCACTCCTGGCTACTTTGTTCCTGTTGCCATGTCCTTCCTGCCAACATAGATACTGCCAAAAAGCCACCAGTACAAAGGTACTTTTTGCTCGGGAAAGCATTTTGCTTCCTTCTGGTTAACCTGGTGCTGAGAGAGTCACCAGTTCATTTCTTCCCTGACTCTGAGTAACAGCCACAGTTTTGCACAGATACCTGTTGCAACGAGTCTGCTCTTTGCGTGAGCAACTATTATAGTTGGCTTGACTACTTGGGAGGTTACAGTCCCTTGGCAGTTCCCAAAAAGCCTCTTAAGTTTCCGTGAAAGTTTACTGATGAGTCTGCCAAGCGTTCAGTCACATTCTTCTGCATTTCTAATTCCACTTCTGATTACCCTTGCTACTGCTGGGGTTGAAATCTTCGCCAAAGCTCCCAGGTTAGCACATTTCCCTTTTTGTACAATCCCAGTTAGAAAATGTTGTCGCATGGCAACACAACGCAAAGCAGTCATTCAGTTACACAGAACAGTCTCACTAAAGGCCATTTCAGCTGCACACAAATTCATTTCTGTGGAGAAGTGAAGAAAGACAGAAAGGGAAGGCATTCACAGATCCCAGAACCCTTCTTTATTTGAAAGAATGGCATTTAAATGAAGTCAAGCAGTATCTTGTTTTATCATTCATTTATTTAGCAAAGAAAGGAATGAATTCAAATACCCCACACAATGAACACATATCTATTCCCTGATATCAAGATGCAGATTTGCTTGTGAACAATTTTAAATGAATTGTTTTCTTACTATTGAAGTCATCTTGTACTGTGCATGGATTTGTGCGGAAGCAATATATTTTGGACTCAACTCTGCAAACACATTAAAATAAGTGTTACATCCAGAACACTGAACTCACTTTGGTTACTTATGTGATGAGTAAAATCATACTCAAGAGCCTAGCTTTCACCGGTCTAAATTTAGGCATCCAAATGACAGGGAAAGTTAGAAGTGTAACTCTCTAGGCTCACTATAGTGTTGGTGAAGAGACACAAGCTCTCACCAGGATGTAACTCTGTCTGTCTAAGGACGTTCTCCCAGACAAGATACAGAGGTTGCTGGTGGCAGCTACAATCAGAAATTGGTCAGATGTCTCAAGTAGAGCAAGACAAGCTTGGACCAAACAGTCTACAGAATTGATCTTGTACAGCAAAGCCACTATGCATACAATTGACTTAGGAATGTGCTTATGTTTCACTGATTTTAATAAAACTGGTCCCACATTTAAAGAAGTGAATATATTTATTCTACATGGTGTTTCAAAAATATGGACCCAATTTGAAATTGCTATATCTCTGCAATCACGAACCGCCCATGAATGAAACTCTTAGAGTCTGTGCAGCAGGTGGGGGGAACACAGGGCATTTATAAAAAGTTACCAAAACTTGCTACCTCAGAAAACTGTTTGTAAATTTTCACGTAACTGCAATATGTTTGGTCCATCTTTTTGAAATACCTTGTATAATTATGAGGAAAAAAATACTGAAGCATTTATTCCCATTAACATTTTTGTTTCAACTGTGATCTCTTACTTTCTTTTCTCGTTTGAACAGCCATACGATCTGATGCTCTGAGAACTTTCTTCACTTAATATAAGTGCTTGGGTAGCTCTTGACTTGTACATCGATGCGGTATTTTCCCAGAGATTACTGTGGAGTTGTGGTAGAGCTAACTAAATGCACAGTGTCCTATACCCATCTGAGACTTTAATCAGTGCTGCTTAATAGTCTGGAAATCAAAGCCATTTAAGCCCTATTCTTTCTCTCACTCTCTTATGAAAATCCTAATCCTAGTCAAAAATCTCTTGATTAGTTTTAGCCAAACCACACTGCTCCAACAGCAGGTGACTGCAAACGGCTGGAAAAGCATCCACATAAAGTAACTTCAAATTACCATAAAGGTCATCAGACTCAAATCAAAGTACAAGGTAAAACTGCAAGCACAGGAGTCCATTTTCTAAGCAACTGAAGAACATATGCTACATATCAGACACAAAAATAAGCCCAAAATGTGTACTCAAGCAAAATTCTACTTTGAGTTACCCAATGAAAGTATGCTGTGCAGAATCTGACTGGCAATCCTGCTTCCTCCTCATTCTGTGTAGCAGATCTACACAAAAGCAGAGAATTTTGATCTATCTGCTCAAATGTTGCATTCAAAATAGAGAAACATGTTTAAATTTACACAATCAGTGCAAAAAGTGGTTTAGTAATATTAACTGTTGGCATCAGAGGTAATATTAATACAATTATTTATCCAGAAAAGATCACTTTATCCAAGAAAAAATATAAAGGGCATTTAATGGGCAAGGGAGTTGATCTTCCCTTTCCAAAAATAGAACAATGCTGTAAGAACTATATTCTACCCTTGCACAAGTTTGAGAACTCCATCAGCTCAAACAAGATTTGCAGGCAAATGTAACATTTGTTACAATTTTGGCAAAATACAAATAAGAAGTTTCATGGAGAAATCTGCTTTTCATCAAAAGTTGTGTGGCCTATTTTAGAAAAAAAAAAAAAAAAGTGAAATAAAGTACATTGAAAATTAATAAAGACTGCACTTTGCCTTGCACCTTGTATTAAGAAAGGCTGTACTAACCTACCTGGCCAGCTGTGTAGAACTCAGAAGGTGAAAATACTGATAAAGTCATTCCATCTGTGCTCCTCTAAAATCACCTAAGACACAAATATCTAATGGTTGTAAAACCTGTTGTCTCAGAATATAGCTTGACAAGATTTTGCCATCAATTTTTTCTCATTGAAGTGCTGTGAAATTTCCATGTTTTCCCTACTGTTTTAGACAGAAGTTTGAATATACCTCTGCCTGTGATTTAGAGCAATGTAAATTAGGAAGCTGAATGACCAAAAAAAAAAAGAAAAAGAAAAAAAGATGTTAAATAGAAATACTTTTCTGACAAGTTGGCATGGTGTTTAAATGGCATCACATGGGAGCTGCTCGAAGATCTGGAACACCTGAAATACTCCTTTGGGAGACAGAAGCAGGAGCAGACTGAGCACGTGCTAAACGTACTTCTACCTATGATCATGCAGACTTAACCTAGGGTATCATTATGGCATATATAACGCATATCTAACATATGTATCTACCCATGAAAAGAATGGAAAAGAGATCACTGTAAAGATAGGTGTGCCTCAGACTACTGAAGAGTTAAAAAAAAAAAGGCTAATTTCAGATAATTTTAATTAAAAAGCTTAAAATTAAAATACATAGTTCAAATATTTTTAAGATATTGTCTCATAACTAATAGTCTAAATATAAAATCTGTAAGTCAGACTAATGTGCTCTTAGGGTCAGAGAGGAACAGTGTTGTGCATATGTGTGTATGCTGCTTTTTCTTGGCAGTGGCAGCAATATAGATTTTATTTTCTTTATTTACATGTAAAATTTTATCTTTCGGCATGAACAGAGTGATTCAGATACTGAACTGGTTATGATTTGGAGAGCTCTTCCCTACTCTATCTTTGTCACTGAATTTTCTTGCAGGGAAAACTTCTCTTACCCAAGGGCAATTAGCTAGTTTCTTCCTGGAAAACCCAATCTAATGTACAGTAAAAAAATCACAAATTACGAAGAATCAGTATTATTATACCTTCTGGAGGTGAACTAGTGTGAGGGTGGGATGCTTTCTTTTGACTTAGTAACAGGGAGAACTATTCAGCTGGAAAAAATAGGCAGCTGATCTTAATTATTTTTATAGATGGTAAATGTGTGTTCATTTTACTGCACAGGTTTTCAAAGACCAGTTGCTTTGTATTTTTTCATTTTACTGCAGAACAGAGATAGGAAGCATAGTGCTACATTCAGATCTGTCCCCATTCAAAAATGTTGCTCATTGCTGCCATTCATACAGTGTTTACTCTTGCCATGTAAGTGGCTGGACCACCAAAGCAGAGCTCAAAATCAGTCTCACATGATCAATGTTTCTTGGCACTTTTTGCATTTTTGCACATATTTGTGACTCATAATCTGTACATTTTTCTCTATTTGCCTATCATAGTGTAATCTAATGATCAAGGGCTCTAACTGCAGAATTGAAACATTTCCACTCTGCTTCTCCTTTCATACCTTCCTGGTATTCTCGTATGATGATCTTCAGATCCAATATTCTCAAAAATACAAAAGTCCAGTTCTTTAATCTTCATATTCATTTTTCATTTCTTTTCACAAGCTTCTGAGAATAGTGAATGATGTCTTACTACTAAGTACTCTGGAAAATCTGGCCCAAATCCTGCCATTTTCTTTTTAGTTATACATCTGGAATTTCAGATACAAAAATAACAGTGTCATGAATGTGAGTGAAGACAGAACAAAGAAAAATGGTATAAAAAATTTTTGTGTCCTCACCTGCCACTACAAAAGGAATTAAAACTGATAACTTAAACAGTACTTTAAATATTTACATCAATGAAGTCCAACAAGATAATCACTTAAAACACCATAAGAATGTTCCCCTAGGGGCTGACTAACATGGGTCAGACACAGCAGCAAGATGAGACAACACTTTGCAAATACACCTGCATTTTCTGAGCCAGCTTTTTTTTGTCAGACACGTGCATATGAAGTACAAGCCGGAAAGAGAAAAGCAGATCTATGATTACACCTAGGTACTCCCGAGAGCTTGAGACGGCACACAAAATGCAGTGCAGTCATATCTTTTTGTGACCAGCCTGACAGCAAGTGCTGCAGCAAAGAGACGAGTGGGTTCCCGTACGCACGTACCGGGGAGAGGAAGCCTCTGGGTGACACAACTTGTGCAAACCCACACGCTGCAGCAAGGCTGGTTTACTAATGACACAGAGAAAAATCTTCCAGTCTGTCTCTCCTATCTGCTCTCCTCCCTGAGGGACATGCCCTTCCACACTCTTCCGAAAACTGAATGGAATTAGGTAAAGCCTTTATGTGAGTGGGCTTGGCTCTCAACTACAAGCCACTGACCCTGCAGCTTTCTAGGTTAATTACAAGATTGTATCCCTTGCATGGCCTTTGTCTCTGCGCTCTGAGCAGCTGAACTGCAGCTGGAGTGATTTACAGCCCAGGAAGACGAGCCCTGCAGGACCCAGAGCTGCTGCACGGCATCACTAAACCACCAAGTTGCTTGTCGTCGTTCCCAGCACCCTGCGAGATCTTTTTGGTGGTGCGAGTTTCAGGAGAGCGCACAGAGGACTCCGTGGCAAACAGCAGAGCTCCCTTTTCAAACCTCATGGAAATAAAAGAGAATTCCTTAAAAGAAAATTAGATTTGTACTCCTGATGTAGATTTAAGGGGTATCATTGTTGTTATTTTTTTAAAGCTCAGGAATTACTTAGTCACTTGCTAGAGAAATCTGAATGGAAATTCATGAAACAGTGAAGTGACACAATCTTCATGAGTGGTCCAGCAACACTGAGGGGCTACAGCTGCACCCAACACTGAGGCCAACCTCGCACTCTGCAAAGAAAACATCATGTCACAAAGAGGTGTTTTGGGCTTTTGGCAGCAATGGGACATTGATGGCTTGGATCGTGCTTGAAATGTCTCTGAACTTCACCTCTGAAGCCTCAATCACATGAGCAGTCAAGTAGCACAGGCCTTGGGGACTGGGGAGTTACAGGAGGCCAGAAAATACACAAGCCCATTAGTACTCATCATAATTATTGAAATCTGTAAAATAGGTATTAGAATAAGTCTTTGCAGTAAGATGTGGATTGAAGTATTTGTTTCTCTCCTCCAGAATCAGGTTATTTTTGTTAAATGCCTGGGGGGGGAAAAAAAAGAGAGATAAGAAAATGGGAAGGACAGAATAAAGGCAGCCACTAAGTGCTCTTTCACCAAGGCAATTTTTGTGGCAAATATCTGTGTATAGTAAGTCAGTCAAAAATACATTGAGAAATATCTGCATATTTACAAAAACCTGCATTTGCATGTATCTGCTTACATAATATCATTCCCACAAAAAAGCAATTCAGCTCAATAAAGACAGGCACTTTCCCCCAATATTATAAAACTAATTTTATGGCTAAAAATACTTTTTAATCATACGTAGTCAATTCTAATTAGAATTACTCACTCATTACTTTTTTTTTTTTTTTTTAATTGAATAAGAATTATTTTCTCTTTACTGCATTAATTCCTTGATTTTCAAATGCAACATGTAGGAGAAATGTCTGAAAGTCTTAAGAGTGTAAATCCTGGTTTTTTTAAAGTTATATGGATACTCAGAGTATGAATTTTTGAATTTATTTTTTGGTTTTGTAGCTATCCAGAGAGATGATTAGTGGAATCTGAAAAAGCTTTAAATTAGGTATATATTCCAACACTGTTTACAAAGTCTAGACTTTTCTTGCCATTTTAAATGAAATTCTTTAAAATCTTTTTAATCAGCAAGCAAAATGCAGAAATTAAAACTAGATTATCCAGGTAGGATTTCAGAAAAAGCCTCATTTATAAAAAGCTTTGCAGCTGCAGGAATAAACTGTTTAAGGAATAGACAAAGCTAGGTATTTTCAGAATGGTCATCCTTCCTTAATTCAGTGCATCTGAAAAGCAGAGCTATTCTAAAAGGTCATAAAAAGAAAATAGCTGTTTGGGAACAATGATCATACAATGTAGATATCATGCCTGACTCTCAACTAATGTAAATCTGTACTGCTCATTTACAGAAGATTTTGGGTGTGAACAGTATCTGAGAGTCTGATCCAGAATATATTCACCAGATACATCTCCTGTATAAAGACATAGTGCAGGAAGATGAACGGTGCCCTTGACACCATATCGTTGGAGTCGAAGTATTATCTTCAATATATGTCATGATCATTGTTAATGGTCCTGTTTATTTCTTGAACAAGCCATTAGGGAATACCATTATGGAAAAACAAAACAAACCAACCAAACAGAAAACCTGAGTGGTCTGCGTTTTTCCAGGAAAGGCTGCTGCTGTACAAACTATACATACACACAAAATCTCACTTCCCGTGCAATAGAGAATGACAAAGGAAAGGATCTGTAACTAAAATGCTTCAAGTGAAATCTAGTTTTGTTATTATAAATCAGCATAATTTGAGTCCAAATGCCATTGCAGAAAACTAACAAGTAGCATTCTTTTAATACAACAGAACTGTTGTCTAGGACCGTATGTGTTGTGCATTCCAGAGATCCCAACCCGCTTCTCACCTTGATGGCTTCTACGGAATCATATTTGTCCAGTTTGTTGATATGGTTGGTAATGCTGGTATTGAGAGGAGCTGGTGACACTGGATGGATGACAGTTGCATCGTGGGACTGTTGTTGATATCGTTGGCAATAAGTGTAAACAAGCAGGGTAAGAAGGCAACCAAGTATTGAGCTACTTAATCCCACTGCGATCATGTGAAACATGTTGAATTCTGCTGAGTGGAGAGAAGATGACAATCTTATTTTTAAGGAAGGGGCAATTGAAGCTTAAGCTTGGGAAGAAATGTAGATGAGTGCTTGATTCAAATAAGGATAAGGGAAATTTCATATCTTTCCCAGAATAATCTCAACTGCAATGGTTTATCCGTAAAGCAGCAAACACATTGTACTTCCCTGAAGGGATCATTGTAAGAATCTTAGATACCCATAGACTGAGTAAGTAATGACTGAGATTTTTGAAAGATTCTTAAGTTCAGAACCCAAATAACAGATGAATTACTTGAATTTTGCATGTTTTGATAGTTCAGCAAAGTATCTTTCTTCAGACTGTATACTAAAGCCTTGTTATATGTAAATTGTGTACATAATGTACACATCTAGCTTTTTTTTTCAGTGAAATACAGTATCACCTCCTCTGCTCTTCTTCTAGTTCTTTGTCTTACACAAAGTGACTTGTGGCAGAACTAACAAAATACTGATATCTTCTAATCACAATCCTGCTTTCCCTGAAAAGTTTTCCATCTTCCATTTATTTGGTGCATGTCCCAGAAGCAGTGGCATATGTTTTTTCCATTCCATACTTTGATTTTTGCTGGGTCTCACTGTTTCTATATATTTGATATATCTGGCCAGTTTGACCCCTTATACAGCCTTCAGAATTCTTCCTATATGTAAGATGAGGGGGCGGGAGAAATGGTAGCATTTTAGGGGAAAATAGGAAGGAGAGAGACTCCTTGAAACTCGCTGTGCTTTTAACCATAGCAGCCAGAGTGCAGTCAACAATTCAGAACTCAGCACTCTACTGTCTGCTCTGCCCTTCAAAGATACTATGGGATGAACGATGGGAAACTCTCTCCACCTATTCAAGGATTAAAACTGAGAGGAAACTCATTGCTGCATGAAACTGTAGAAAAGGATTCTAAAGCACAATCATCCCCTGACGTTATTGAACAGAGATATCAGCTCAAATGTGGCACCAGTAGGACCAGCTGGAAATAAACAAATTACATGGCTTTTCATTGTTATTTCAAATTGGAGCTGTGATTTTAGATTAATAAAGAGGTATCAGTGAGAAGCTCATGTCGGAAATTTCATCTTAACACTACTGAAAATTTGTTTATGGTTGCCTATATGCACAAATCAAATATTTTAAACTGAAAAACTGGCACCAGTCTGAACAACATATGTTAGACCCTTTTCACCGTAACACAGAAAAAATGGGCCAGCACATGAGTCTCATTTTAGCAAATGCCTAAGGTAGGTTCTGTACATGACTACTGGGTATTTAGAAACACAAACTGATATGTAGGTGACTAGGTTGACTACATCCTAATAGATAAGTTATCACTGAAATATCCTTCTGCACTTCTGTGAAAGTTTCTCAGTGTTGCAGAACTTAGCCAAATGTTTTCAATGTACCACTGATAGCTAGAAAAAAATCAAATTGCATTACCCTGGCTACCATAGCAAGTTACCACGCACACTGGTACCCCTGTATAACTCTTGTGTTTCCTTATTAGGTCAAAAATGCAGTTTATCTGTGCATGGAAGAACACTAGAACTAGTCAGAGCTATTACCATGATGACACAGACTAAGCATGATAACTTAGCACAAAAATGGTCATTTTTCCTTTTTTCTTCTTCTTATTGTTTGGTGTTTTTAACAGTTTTCACTTTCAAGATTTATTTTGCTAGCATCAGAACTCTCTGGAATGGAACTTCTTTGTTTCACTTTTTAGTTTCTTCTTTGGCAGTGAAGCAGAAACTGAGTCCCAGATACAGTCTGAACTATTAAATGGGTTAGCAGGGTGGCCTTCTGCTATTCATTTGAAGTCCCAAAAAAGGTTTGTGAAATTATCCTGAAAAAGGTGGAGCAACTTTAAAAATTTTGGCCTACTGATAACTAGCATATAATGGGAATTTCTTTTTGAGACAAAGGTGACTGCCATACCGAAAATGAAGAAAATACAAACATCCAGTAATACAAGTTCTTGTCTCAAAGGTCAGTAATGGCAGATGGATATTTAATGAGAAATCCTGTAGTAACTACATCTCTTTTTTCTGCACAAGTGTAAATAATGAGAATGCAGCATTTGGAAGGTAGAATAAAAATAAGAGAGTGCAAAAGGTGAAACAAGAGGAAAAAATGGGGAATCAATATTTCAGCATTTAATACACATCTAGAGCTGAAAAGCTTACCGCCACATCGTTTTTCTTCTATGCTGCTGGATCTTGCCACTGATATTTCTAGAAAAATAAACAAACCACTTATGCCAAGGAGAAAAAAATATTATGAACCGCTAGTTTGATTAACACAGTGAGAATTTAAAAATGTATTCTACTATATTATGTGCACAGGAAAACATTCTTTGTGGAGTTTAAACATGTTGAGAAAGTACTGCTTTTCTGAATAGTGAAATTAATGAGACTTTAATTATCTTGTGTTCAAATAGGCTCATTACTTCTAGAAGTCATGTCTAGTGCTAATGTGAAACGAGGGAATTTACCACTCTTCAGAAAAGATGACTGCCAATTTCATGGGTTTCAATCGTAAACCAATAAAATATAATTCCAGCCAGTATCCTTATCACTTCGACCTTGGAAAAATTTTGAATAAATATTAAAAAAAAATCTGTTAGCAGTCAAGTTTTCCTACACTTTACTTCAGGACCATGGCTTCTATGAAGCAACGTCCTGTCTTACAAATCTCTTTAACCTCTCTGAAAGGGTCAGTGATCGTGTGGATATGGGTGGGGTAAGTGACACAGTCTACCTGGATTTTGAAGGAGCTTTTAAGTTACATGTCAAAGGCTTTCCAAGCAACACATGAAATGAGGGGAAAAAGAGAAAACAGGGTAATACTATGAGCTCAGTTCCTCCAACAGAGAAAGGTTTCCCCTTTTGCAGGGGCCTAGGCTTCTCAGCAGAGCTACAAAAGCAGGAGGCAAATGTGAGTTTGAAGTTTGCTGATGATATGAAGATAAGGTAGCATGGAAAAGGGCATAATGTGGAGACCTGCAGAAGACCCTACAAAACTAGGCAATAAAATAACAAATGAAACAGAATGTGGATCAGTATAAAGTAATACATACAGTGGAAAGCAATCCTTAGTGTCACATATAAAATAGTGGGCTGTGAAGTGACCATTACTATTCATGAGTGTTACTGGGGTTTTATGACAAATTGTCCCATGAAAATACCAGCTTAATGCTCATAAGTTAATCAAAGAGGCAAACCAATGTGAGGTACTACTGAGAGAGCAATAGTTAATAAGGCAGGATATCAGCATTATGGCACTTTACAAATCCACGTATTGTCTACTCCCCGAACGCTGTGTGCAGCTCTAGTTTTCCACCTGAGGACATCTCTAGTAGAACTGATAACAGACTGGAGAAAGACAGCAATGACGGCCATAGGTATGCAGTAGATTCTGTGTGAGGAATAACAGTCTCTTCACCACCAAAAGATGATCCACATGCTGCTACTGCTAAAGGGATGACAATTTTTTACCTTTCTTCACATGCTAAATCAATACTATTTTCAAAATGAGAAATGATCAGACCTGATGGAACATCACTCCCACAGAGAGGTAAAGGCTGAGAACAGACTTTGTCTGGCTGAGACTGTTAATTCACAATCCAAACAAAAAGAAGAAAAAAAAATGTACCAGAAAATCATAAAGCTCTGCAAGGTGAAGTTGGTAAGGACTAACTCTGGAAGCACAGCAGCAGCAACGATGAGGAGTCATTTTTGCACTCTGTCAGAATCACTCTATATACTAAGTTCTGCAGAGGAACAAAGCAAAGATAAGCAGGAGGGGGAGCAGAGAACATGAGGGTGGACACACTAGCACACTAGATGAGGAGAGGAGGGAGGTCAAATAGAAAGAGAGGGAGAGAGAGAGGGAGGGAGGGAGAGAAGGAGTGAACTCTGAGTCAGAGGACCTGGAGGAGCAAAAGCAAGCTGAGCATCCCAAGAAAGTAAGCTAGTTTGCCTAAGGTGAGTGTATTGGGCATGTCATCTGCTGCGATATGGGTGATCTGAGGAGTGGCAAACAAACCAGGAGGGTGAGAGAAAGGTGTCTCATTTCAGAGTCTGAAAATGTCTCCTTTCCAAAATAACTTGTAAAGATATATTGAATTAAGCAGGGCGATTCACAGAATGTGAATATTAGCAAAGCTGCTTCAAAAGCCTGAGGAAAAAGGGGAAAATACAATGTGGGAGTTTTTGCTTTCACACAGATATTTTTCACATTGGTTTTGGAGGAAAAAATAATATTTGGGAGTTAAAGCATTATGTACCATCCATGAAAACAGTTTTTAAATTCATTGATTTCTTTGTTATATTGCACTAACATAGTCACAATAAAAAAGAAGGTTGCTGCACTGAGTAAACACCATTACATCTCAAATGATACGTTAAAATGTAAATTTCTCTGTCTGTGAATAGACTGCTAGCCTTCTTTTCAATGTACACAGACAAAAAGATGACTTGTTAACAGCAATGCAGTGTGGCCACCCATGCCGTTGTGTGGGTTTAGATGGCTGCTGTGATTTAAAAAAAAATAAAGTACAGTCATGAGTTTCGACAAATGCTATAGAATGATATATGACGTGATTATCCATCAGGTACTTAGCAGTCATGTGGCAGATAAGCACATGAGATACAGTTAATAGTATTTATCTTTCTAAGCACTTATTAATTTAAGGCAATCTGATAAATGATTTCCAGATTAACTACCACACAACACTCACTTTTGTATTTGCAAACCACAAGACCTAGAGGAATGTTTCTCTAATAACCTCAAAGTCCCAAAAACACTTAAAGTAAAAAGCTAACTGTTTCTCCTAGCTGTGCTCCCAAGTGGGATGGGAGAAACCTGAAGAATGCTGTGACAGTGATTAACCAAAGTCCCTAACAGTGACAGTCAGGACAGCTCCATAGCACTTGGTGCCATGAGGCAGATTTTCATGAAGACACCAGATCTAGCAGCATTGCCTCTACATAGTAGACCAACACACTTTGGCTGACAAAACGCAAGTTGTGTTCCAGCTCTCAGCTCTGTGCAGTGCAGTCTAGGACAGTACTACCCCTCACTCCTGAAACGTTGAGGGATTTCACTAATCCTCCAAGGAGCAGGCTGATCTCACCTGGGATAAAGTTGGAGTCCAAAGCACAGGCTCGGCTCTCCGTGGTGTTGCCCGTGCACTGGCTGCCTACGGGAAACAAAATGATGCACTGACGGGCACGGAACTGGAAGCCAGATGAGTCGCACTCGGACCACTCGGACCACTCGGACCAGCTGTCTGCAACAACCAGAGAGGGACACACATGCAGACACTGTAAGCAAATGCTTCAAGTACACTGAGGGAGAAATACCCTATATTTCTCAATTATGACAGAAAGCCTCATCCCCAGCTACCACCAACTAGCAGGGGAGAGGTCTTTCCCTACAATAAAACAAAGGCAGTTTGGCTTTGGCAAAAGTCTCTGAAATTTAGAGTCAGATGGTAAATTTGTCACAGATGTATTATGGCTTTGGCTTCTGCCATGGCCTTTGTGTGTGGAAGTGAGAAGTGGGAGGGATTCTGCAGTGGTGACTGAATGAGTGATTGCTGTGGAGTTAATTCCAGTCTAGGTCATTAGAGGGGACAATAATACAGTCTCTTTTTTTTTTTGTATCTGAGAAGTAGCAATGAGAGCTATAAGAATATGTATTCCAGGTCTGAAACAGCATGTTTATGTAACCACAAAAATAGTAATGTCTTGCAGATTTTTTTTTTAATTTATTTTTTTTTTTTTTTGCTTTTGTTATTTCATGTCCATTTCTTTGCTGTAGATAGAGGAGTATTTTCTCCTCTTTTCATCGAGTATTTTCTCCTTCTCTTTTCCATTCAGTTCATTAACAGCTTCTATTGTTTCTCTATATTTCTTCCTCTGCCTAGGTAGTTTTGATTAAGAGATTTTTATTTCATGCCTGTGTGATCTCAGAATACTTCCCTTAAATGAAGTGAATTGATCTCAGTGAGGTGCAGTGAGTTTACTGAGCTCAGCTTTCTTATAATTCAAGCACAAATCTTGCCTTCATAGGACTCTTCTGAGTTTGGCATGTAGAGTAGAAGACAGAGCTGAGTTAAACATTTTTATTTCATCTGTTGGCTTTCTCACTGAGATATGTTTTATGGTTTTCATATGCATTAAATAGTCCTAGTAGGCCAAACTCAGTTTGTTTCTACTTCAAAATTTTAATTGATTTTATGTCACTGTGAAGCAAATTCAGAAATTTTATTTTGCTTCAAATAAAAAAAAAAGCATATAGTAATATAATTTTGTTTCAAGTTAGATTGAAGAACACTATAATTTGTGAATAATTTGAAAAATTCATGAAGGCTTTGTACACTTTTTGTGAATCAGATGAGAAGTCAGGGAAGTCTTGTTCTGTTTTGGGCCCCTTTCAATACATTGCATAAGTTCAGCACACAAGGTTTGCATTTACTCATTACTTTCCCCTTGGCCATAGAGGAAAAGGTTAAAACTCTTCATCATCTAAAATTTAACAGGTTCCAGTAGGAATATTTGAGATTGCAGTTTTGAAAAATGTCAAGTAATAGATGCTTTCCATGACAGTGTTGGACATTCAACTCCTAACCATTAGCATGCTAAAAAGAAATGGATGGAGAAGGTGGACATAACTTTAGCACAGAAGATCTCAAGCAGTGGTCCTGAAACCTCTCCAAGACAGTAGGAGAGTGCTGGTTAGAGACAGCAGCAATCAGTCCTAGCAGCCTGTTGTTTAGATGAATGCCATCATTTGTGGAGTTGTTCATAAAATAGATTTAATCAGCAGCTCAGGCAAGAACCTGGATATTGATATTTATGAACAATTAGCAACTGTCTGGATGGGGTCTCCTTTGAGCAAGAGAGCAAATACCTTGACAGAAGCAGGTGATGTCAAACAGTAGGATCTTTTTTATTGTAAGGAACAAGAATACACAGTTCTGTCCTTCAGCTCTTGTTTCCTAGGAGAGGTCCTGGGAGGTCCTCATTTGCAGAGTGGGTAGTAAGAGCATGGAGGCAGACGATATAATGTAGTTGGATCCTAATTCCGGGGGGTAGGAGAGCTGAGGTAGGAGTTAAACAAATGGAGGAAGTTTCATCCTGTTTAAATAGTGTGGCAAAGCCAGGAGCTGCTGTTGTCACCTGCAGTGTCAGCTGCTAGACTTAATTAAAGTAAGTACATGGATCCTTACCTTGAATAATTAGTAACAATAGAGCCCTGCTCATTCAAGTTTAAAGGAATGTTACTCATTAGAAATCTTGGCACAATTCTCATCAGTGGCAGAGAGCATGCTTAAGCCAAAGCCAATACTTCTGCCCAATCCTGGTATAATTTGGACATATGCAGCAGCTGCCAAAATGCTTGTGAGCATCCTAAATGCAGCTTGTTGGCTGAGGCACTCTGCAGCCTTGACTTGTCCAACGGGCAACCAGGTTCCTTGCTGATGGGGCTACATCCCGTGATAAAACAGGAACCTTGGAGTACATGTATGATCATGCTAGGCTACATACCAGTGACTAGACAAGGCTACTGTTCTGGCCTGCGCTTTAGGCATGGGTCTTCTGTCAAAGCGTTTTGATCAGGGGGTCCTATAAAAGACACTATGTGCACTGAGACCTTCCCATATACACAACACATGGCATCTTCCTCCTATCCTGGAGTCCCGTGGTGATGCCCAGCCACTATAGCTCAGGTAGTCAGTGGGTCTGGTGCCATGCTGATCAGCTCCATCTGGCACACAGAGCCACAGCAGAGAGAGGGGACATCAGTGCAAGTGTGAGAAGGATGGACATCCCTGCAATGGTGGATGCTGGTAGCAAACCTGTGTTCTGAGGAGTGACACTGTTGGGAGCTCAGAGAATGACAGAGAAGAAAGGCACACAAGACTGACATGTATCTTTTCAAATTGGCAGACCTGCCCTTTGTGGAGCCACTACATCTGTCATCACAGAGATGCTGAACTTGCATGCACTTCTACAGACCCAGTTATCTTGCCTCAACCCTTTAATTTCTTTATCTTCAAAGTATTTGAGGCTCTCTTGAACCTCAGGCAGGCTCCTCTCAACTTGCTTCTCAGTTCTTTGCAAAAGTTGTAAGGATGGGAAAGAAAGGGTGGACTGGACAGGTGTTTAATCTGGAACTGCTTTTCACCTCTAACACAGCGAGGCTTACTCAGATATCATGTTTTCTTCCTACAGAGTCTTGGCTGGCCTTTGAAGCCAGGTTAAGTCCAAGTACTTCCTGAAAGATCCCTTGGTGAAGAATGCACCTCAAAAAGATCAGGCCACCAGTACGTAAAAATATAAATTTCTTTCACACAGAACTGCACCATCATTTCTAAATGCTCAACTGCTTCATCCATAATTTGCATGTGTGATTTCGCAATTCAAGGACAGAATATATTTTCCCCTCTTACAGGAGCAGGAAATACTTAAAGCATAAAATACTGTTTTATTCAGTACATTAGAGACAACATTGCAACCAATTATACTTACTGATAAGTAGCCTATAAACCACTACTGATCAATAGTGAAGCACTTCCATTCATACTAATGTGATTGCATTTAGAGAAATTAACAGAAAAAACACAAACACAGTAATATAACTTTCAAGATAAAAGATGAGAAGAACAGATGTATTTTGCAGAGACAAATCTGTTACTTTCTTTTAAGTGGATACTTGCCTACTTTTAGTTGGATTTGCCATTAACCCTCTATACCCTCTAAAAGTCCTTAGCATCAGGATTCCAGAAATTTTAGTTTTCTGCTGGTTTTGTTTAGAGGAAAAAAAAAAAAAAAAGTACTATAAAAAGTACTATTTCAAATGCCAAGAAGTCTTTACTCTTTTCACAACTTAAGAAACATTATAAATAATTTCCATTTTTGCATATGCATTTTGGTGTTTCTTGGTTGTACTTAGATTCCAAGTGTCAGTGTCATTACTATTCCCTTCCTATATTAAATATATAATTCAAGCAGCAAATGTCATCAATGGTACTTCCAGATCTGCACAAGAAGGAACCACTGGCCACATGATCCTCACACGAAAATGGCTCTGCAGGGTGCAGGAGTCTGCCCAAACTTGACATGTGTAGCACTATAGTTATCTTTGTCCCATACTAATGTGAAATAAGAACAGTAAACCAAAGTTTTGAAATCTACATTGTAAACATGAGGCAAGGGTCATTCTCACAGCTAGTTGATGATATGCTCTTTCAAAAACTATGGCAAATTTTCAGTGAGATCGAAATATTAATAAAATATCATAGAACATGAGAAATACACGTCACCCTCTGAAATTTTACTGCTTTATAAAAGTTTTCATTTTCTGGAACCAAAATGAAATGAACCTTCTCGTTCACCTCCCACCTACTTCAAAATTTGGGTAACAAGCAGGTCAAAGATGAAGAGATTATTTGTAAATGTTTGCCAACTGTCCTTTCCAGAAAAATGATAGTAGAAAATAAAGGTGCAGCAAGAGAAACAGCTACAATATCAGCACAATGAATGTGCCGGTTCTGACCTTTTAAAGATGCCTTAAGGATCCCAAGGCAGCTATGTAACTGCTACACACAAATATACACTATTTATCTTGAAAAATCAAATCGCCAACTGATTTATATGCTTGGGGTTTTTTTAAAACACAATACAGAATGTTGCCTCTGCTTTAATTTTGACAAAGTAGGTACTTCTATTATGCTGCAAGACATGCAGTGCCTAGGAAAGAAAATTAACTTAAACTGTAGTTCAGCACAGGTAATACAATCCATAAATTCAAACCCATGGGGCTTGTGCCTTCGCGTGCACAGTCTGATCATGTGAACAGAAAACTTTTGTATGAAGTCTAGGAGCCCTCAATGAAGCAAGTAATACAATGAAGCATCAGAGCTGCTGCTTTCTTTTTGCTGTCACCTGCAATAATTTGATCAGCAATGAATGAAAAATTTTCCCACTGGCTTTTCACTAATTATCTTTTTTGTTGTTGTTTGGTTGACTTTTTGTTTGTTGGTTTGGTTGGTTTTTGTGTGTTTATGTGGTTTTACTCTCTGCTTCTCATTTAAATTTCACAAAAAATAATTAGTTTCCTTTAATATGGTCAAAAGGCAGAGTCAAAGTTACAGGAAAAGTCATGTTCCATAATATAACTGCTGAGACATTTCATTTACTAAGTACTCCATAGGCATTCAAAAAGATGAAGCCTCTGCTTAACATCCAAAGTTGAAGAAGGTGTTTTACAAAGACCAGTAGGTTTGCTGTGTTTCATATGAAAACAGGGCAAACTTTTGTCTATGTGAAGGACCTTGTGATAACACATTGTTGAATGCTAACCTCAGCAATTTGCTTGCTGTGAATGTTTAGTTATGTAACAAATGCACTTTGTGATATTGTTATTAAAAGTCTCCCATGTTTACATGATCCACTTCAAATTTTAGTTTATCCAGACCTGGAACCTGGTAACTTAAATTTTAGTATTTAAAGAGGGAGGTGGTGTCCTGTGGGCAACATCTGGCTATTATTTGATTTACTAAGACTGTGGCATGTAAGAGCTGATTGTGCACTTAATAATGCTCCTGAACAAAAGATCAAGCAGCACTATGTTACCTAACTGTGAATGCTTTATTCTGTGGCATACAAACAACAGAGCTGCACGGGCTGCTTTGCCCATACCTGGACAGGGCTGTGTGTTGCAGAGTGCTTCCTCAGTGTGCAGTCCCAGGCAGATGTCTCCTCCATAGGCTGGTGCTGGGTTTGTACAGGAGCGGGTTCTCATGTAATGGCCTCCTCCACAAGTTGCTGAGCACTTTGACCAAGATGACCAGCAAGACCAGCCTCCATCCACTGAAAGGACAAAATATATCATATTGTTCCAAGTTAATGTTTGATGTGACATGATCCAACCCATATTTCTCATGTTCTGTGGATCTAATCCATGGCCTGCTGAAATTATTGGACATTTTTAAGTGCCACTGAAGCTCTAAGGCCAAAACTCTTTTTTCCTTTTCTCACTTGTGAGGAAATAAAATACCAAAGCCTTTTTAGCAGAAGCATTATATGCTCGAAGTAAATTTCTATTCATAAAATAAATCTTAGTCCAATAATACTGAGAGACACTGAGGAACACAGATTTTGTTTTGCAACCCAGGTGAGATTGCCTTAACCTTAAAACCCATTTCAATTGATCTAGCACAGTTGTCAGGTTTGATGGACCAATATAATGTTGCAATCCTAATGCAGGTCCAGCATAGATGTCAGCAGCAGAATGACGGCAGTAGTTCAAAAAAGCAACAGACGAATGACAAAAAGGACTTGCCACTTAAAGTTTCAAACACAGGTTGTTGAAGAATATTTTTCCCCCATTAGTATTTACCAGTTCAAGTATGTCAAACTGGATTTCAAGGGAGCCCCTTTTGTCAGATGGCTTTCGACACATGGCCACTAGACAGACTTCTGACAAAAGTTCACCTCATTGCCTGCACTGGACAGGTTCCTTTGCAGCCTCTGTTCTTAAAGCTACTGCTCCAGGATGTATTTCTGGCATTTATGGCTGTATTGCAGTCCATCTGCCAAAGACTTACTATTGCAGCCACAAGACAAAGCCAGATATACTTCTCCCAGGGACAGCATTGCCTCTGTAAAGAACCTCACTATTTCTCTCTCTCTGTTTTTTCTCTTTTTCTTTCTTTTTTTTTTTGTTTTTTTGGAGGGGGGGGTATGAGGGGAGAAGTAACAAAAAATTAAACTTTCAAAATTTTCATATTCTACAAAAAAAGAATTTATTTTCAAACCTCTATTTAAAGTGTTATCATTTGCTCTCTCTATACAATACTTAAGTAAGGAAGTGATTTACCACGTCTGCAAGTGATTAAAAAAACCAGAACGTGTGTAATTCAACTGACACTAATAAATGAGACCATAAGTATAATAAAGGCAATGTGCCAGTAAAGTTTTGTCATACAACAGGGCCCTAAACTGAGGAGGAGTTTTGCCTTTTTTTCTCCCATCGCTCACAGCAGTAGTGGGCATTTTACCACACAAGACAGTAACTCTTTATTGCCTACCTTCAAAAATTCTAGGTGAATACACATTTTCTGTACACAATTTTTACAGTGTGCTCATTTAAGGCATTCCTTTTAAGACTTTACTTCAAAGTTTGTTGAAACAATTGGTTGTCACTGAAGTCTCCAAAATATTCCTCCAGCATTTCACAATGTCTCTTTTTTGATGCTTTCTGTTCAATTAATCAAACAGCACTTTCAAGGAGTAAACCAATTTCTCCTGATTTATTGAAATGCTATTCCATAATTATATCTTACCAAAAAAGGAGGTTCCAAATCAGAAAAAAAACCCCACAAACTTTCAATGAAAATATCTGTGCAATATTTGTATTTAAATTCTCTCTTAGATGGAAACGTCGAACATTCAAAAAATAATCATTTTATTTTGGTAGCATTGCATATCACAAATTCACCCACTGAGTTGAGTAGAATGATTTCTATGCAAAGGCTACAACAGTGAGAAAATGAGCTAAGAGAATTTGGTTATTGTGATATTAAAATCTATACGTGCATTTTTGAATGCAATTTCAGACACAACATACCCTCAGGTTCTCATCTGCTAATCACACAGGTAATTCACTAGTGCATACCTAAGGCTATTAAATAATCCGCAGGTGAATTTGTTGAATATATAACATTTTATTCTCTGTATTGTTTTCAATATTACCCTGCAAATCAAGAAAGCATGGAGTTGGCACTACCTTACTAACAATAGTTGTAAAAACATTTGCAGGTAATATATCTGGCCTCTGAACAGCCTGACTGAACAGACAGGATTCATGGAATCTGGTACAATATTCCAAGTATGTAATCTAAATAAATTATTTCCATTATTAAGGAAATCAATGTTTGCTATATTTTTCCAGGATATATTTATCAGCAAAATCATCTAGCTATACAGATGCATAAGAAAGAGTTATACTACCTATCATAAATAAATACTGCATCTCAGTAGAGTGCTTGACTTGTTCTCTTATTCATATAGTCACTGGAAAACAAATGTGTCTTTTTGCCCAGGATAACTCTGTTAACGTAGTATTATGCAA
This sequence comes from Nesoenas mayeri, assembly GCF_963082525.1. Classification (NCBI taxonomy): domain Eukaryota; kingdom Metazoa; phylum Chordata; class Aves; order Columbiformes; family Columbidae; genus Nesoenas; species Nesoenas mayeri. Next base: position 76,046,263 of record NC_137543.1, read on the forward strand.
GCTCATATTTAAGAATGCCCCAGGTTATTTGTCTTCAGTGCAGGTGAAATATACTGTGTGATTTTATAACAATTTCAAGACATGGTATCTTTTATTCTGAACTTGTCCCTTTTTTTCTTTTTTAAGTGATGTCAAGTTAAAGCAGAAACTGTTACCTAAGCTATTCATTTCATTCAATATTAAAGTTTTACCTTTCCAGATATTGCCTTTCTTCTTCTCTTTTTTATTTTTTTTTTAATTATGATTAAAAATGATCCTTGATTAGCTGAAATGAATAATCAGAGGCATTTCTGCTGCAGTGTATAGACCTCCATGAAACAGAATGACAGTCTGAAGTTACTTGGACAGTGGATAAATTGTCTGCAAATATTACCTGTGGCTTGTTCACTGTAATGGAGACATTGACCCCCAACACTTTCTACTTACTTTTCAATGGATCAGAGTGAGAATTACAAATGTGCCTTCAGTGGACACTGCCATCCATCATCTATCTATAGGTGGTTGAGACCACAGAGACTGATGGGACATCTAGGAATATCAGGATGTCCCACAACTGTAGTGATCATGGCTATACTACAAGCCTTGAGATGTCAAGGGAGAAGTGGGTCTCAGGAATATGGGAAAGGACAGACATAATACAATAGACAACGTTAGATTTGATCATGGTTGAACTGGACATTGTAACTGTTTTTCTTAGTGACTATTTACTGACAGACTGCCATCCTAAATCTCTAGGCCTTTCAAGGATTATCATAACTACCTCCTTTATTTGTCCCCAGAAGTTTTCCTTCTCAGCAGCAAAGGATGATAAAGCATCATCACGGTTAAATAAGATCAAAGCAGTGGGTATTTACTGCTTGAGTTTTTACAAGTCCTAAATAGAGCTCTGTGGTTTCTTTCATCTTTCTTTTAAGTTGCTTAGCAACACAGCACCATCTGGTTTTTTTTATTATTTTTTTTTCCCTTTTGTCATGGAGTCCTTAATGTTATTTCTGCTTCTTATAGAAGGAAAAATACAGAGCTGTAAGGAAAGTTGCAGTCGCTATGGTTTCTTTACATAACAGTTCTGTAGAGCTGTTGGATAAAAGGAAATTGTTAAAGCAGTTCCACAGTGAAAGATACAAAGACTCTACATTTTCTGATAATTACTGAGGTTGGTCCCTTTTGGAAGAAGGTACCCTTCAGCTAGCAGGGTGCTCTCAAACAATGCTCTTTCCTTTATAGTAAAGCAAACAACTTTTTGCCTACTGGCTGTTGTCATGGTTAATAAATATTTCTTCACCATAATGAAAAAAAAAATCATAGGGAAGAAGATGTTCTAGGGAGAAACAATGCATAGAAAGGGGTTCTCCTGGGGACATGATAAACCCTCCATACTACTGGAGAATTTCCAAGAGACAATTAAGTAAACTGGATAGCCTGCTATGCACTTTGTGTTTTACAAGGATGTGGACGTGTGGGCAGACATCCTGACCTCATCTGCTTTCATAAGAACACAGATAGGGTTGCAGACTCTTTTATACACTGTCTGGTCTCATTTCAGATTTAAGCAATTAAAATATATATATATATATTTGGGCTATTTGGTGTATGCCTTTAGGTTTATAAGTTTTCATGTTCATCTTTTTGAAAACATAGAAAAAGAGAATAAAATATACTGAGAAATCAGTCTTTTCTATATGCATGAAGGAGTATAAATAGAGGGGCAGTAGACCCATCCACCCACAGAAATGCAGATGGTGTGCTTCCCAGTAGCTGAAAAGAAGTTAAATCCAGGGGCACTGGCTGTTTTGCAGCCTTTCGACCTGAGAGAGTACTGCTCCCTTCCAGGCACCTGCAGATCATCCCATTCCACATCACTTAGTCTACTGCTTTTTCCTAATCCTGTGAGATATTTTTGCATTTTTCAGGGTGAGAAAGAGTATTTTTTACATCATAGTTTGCAAAGTCTTGTTTCTGTTATGTTTTTATTCGTAAAGGCAATGCTGAACGAAACAGTCAACATAGCGCAGTGCAGAAACACAGAAGGCAAACGAATGCTTCTAAGGAAAGTGTAACAACAAAATCTAAGAATCAATCCAGGTTTAAATCTGTAACCGAGATTTTTAAGTTAGAAAAGCAACAGTTGCTTCCAAAGGCCCATACAGCCCCCTCCTTATTGGGTACAGAAGCAGCCTAGTGAGATTAATCACTGCATGTGGGGAGATGGGCTTCAGAAGCCTCAGAGACAAGCTTTATTGGATCACAGCATTTTTTCCCCTGATTTAGGAAGTTACTGCAGGATGAATTTTGTCTGTTCCTTTAAATATATTCCTGTTTCCTTGTGGCCAAGTATGATTGCAAGGAAAAAAAAAATATAGGAGAAAAAAAATAAAAGCAATAATGAATAAAAAACCAACAAGCAATAACTGGCTTTAGGGGATGAATAAATAACTTAAACAGCCTTTCAGGGAGTTTTGTATATCTGAAACTCTTTATTGTTATTAGCGCATTTAGAGATATGTGAATTTATTCAGCTCTTCTCAGCCAAAATGTCATAACTAAACAAAACTAAAACTACTATAATAAAAATCTGAAACTGATAGAATCCAAATATATTGTCAAAAAGTATCAGAATTTCATATCTAAGAGATGGCAAATGTCTTTTCCCTCTGAGCCACCACTACGCTCTCAGGAGAAAAGGGAATAGAAATTTGTGTAGCTCATGCTACTCAATGGTGCTTACGTAGCTATGATTTAAACTCCTAATTAAGGCACATTGGTCAAATGCCTCTATGTGCAAAAGAATCAAAGAGAAGGCAACAAGAAATAAAACAAAAATGAAGAAAAAGTTGCCTTTTCCTATGGTAATAACTGAACAGATGTATAATACTGTAAACTAGGACAGAATTCCTTATGTTTGGTTATTATGTTCAGGCAAACAAATCTTCTAGTTAGTAAATTCCTGAAATTTTTGTAAATTTGCAGAATTTGCCATTCAAACAATGCTCCTCTTCATCATCTGTTTCTCTTCACAATGTAAATAGCTCGCAAGCCCCCAAGGGTAACAAACCCCTAAGATGTTTGATTACAGATTACACATACTAGTAACTGAAAGAAAACAGAAATGTCCGAGTATCCACAGACCCTTTCCATAGTTACTGAGGCTGTTCAGTGCTTGCCAGCAAAACTCTATTCACCACATTTCTGAGCCATAAAAAAAGGGGCTGTGGCACAGGGCCAAAGTATAATTTGCTAGTGCAAGACAAAAGTGCAAATTCTCTTCCCCTATCCCTCAGAGCAGTTTGGCCACATAGAAGCTGAATAGTGGGAACAGGCCTTACCTTGCACTGACTCCCAAACCATTTCTGCAGATTATTTGGGAGAGTGCTGGTTAGTTGAAGGAAAAATTGTATGAGAGATCATTCTAAAACTTGCACAAAAGAGACAAATCATATTCCTGGGTCTGGGTACAATTTCTGGCAATTTTCTGGCACTGTTCAATTTACTATTACATATTCAGCCTTCAAATACTATGAATGAAAAGTAATCTGTCCAGTGACTGCTATCAATCCGCACATCAGGAGACCACTTACTTTGCTACAAGCTCTATCACTTTCCCATGCAGGCTCAAGAAAGATTTAATAGTAGCTGCTAAAGGCAGACTCTAGGTGGTTTCAGTATTTCTTTAAGTTCTGGGATCCTACAGCACATTTAGGCCTAACTTACTGGCTATTAAGATACTAATATTTACATTTAAAACTATGTTGCAAGATGCTTAATGAGACAAGAGAGCCTTGGACACTCAGTCATTGCTCCATGGGCTCTTTCATTGTATCAGAGCATTGTATTCAGAGCACTTAGTATCTTCCAGGATGACACTGAGCCCAGATTAATTGATTTAGAAGCATCAAGTCCTATTGGCATTCAGCACGAGTTAGACACTGCTCAGTATATTTCTGTACCACTCGCCTTTCTCAGTACTTTACATCATGATGGTTTGATCCTGTCAGCAAATAGCAGGGCAAGGAGCAATGCAGAACCTGAGCCTGCACTAGCAGGAAGGCTTCTTTACTGCTACCATCTCACCCCTTCCTACTAACCGGTATATTTCTTAAAGGCTATTGACTGGACTGGACTGTAACTAAATAGTTCTGTGCAAGCAGGGAGCATGTGAAGTTGTTCTTAACCCTGAGGGAGATCAGGTAAATCTTAGAAAGCATCAAACCCTTCTTTGTTGCATTTTCATTTCTAGTACTATGGCAAGTATTTTTGGGTTGAGGTCACAACAAAATCTCCTCACATTCCTTAGCTTTTCTGCCTACATCTCACTTACTTACACAGGCACAGTGAACCGCGCAGTCCCTCTTTTCCTCCTCAATGCTCGCAGTGCTAAGAAGGACCTGGTGTTTACTCTCCCACAGTCCCTGCATCTCTTTCTACAGCCTCATCTATGTGAGGAAGGTACAGTCAATACCATGATGAGATTTGCACCTACACCAGCCTTTCTCGTAAACATTTGTAAGGACTGTGTGATCCCCTAACAGGGACATTTTAGAAACTTACTTACATAGCTAGGCTAAGAGTGACTTTGTGTAACTGGCCTACATGCAAGCACTCAGAAAATGAAATCCAGTGCCAAGCACTGCAATTGGGAAAAAGGCTGAAAATTGCCCCAGCCATGGTTTCTCTTCCTGGTTGCTCTTCTCTGAGCCCTACTGTGGGGTCTGCCAGATTCGTACATGCAGGTCTGGAACAAAGGCACATGGGTTTTTTATGTCTCCCATTTCTTGATGAGGTCTTATGAACATCAACCTAGTAGATGTTCATGTTAACCATCCAATTTAACTTTCTGCGACTTTCATTAAAAATGAAGGTAATACAATTTCATCAGTATGCTACTTTAATAAAAAAATATTCCCTTTCTACAAATTTATAATGAGATCTAATTTCTGGATAAGCCTTATTCTGCAATCATTTTTTACTCTCCCATGTCTTAAAGGGAAAAAACTAATCAATTGCATCTACTGCTTGCAATGTTTTCCCTTCAGATTTATCTGAGATCTGACTCAGCCCCTTATGTTTCTTCTTAATTACTGGCAAACAGTAGTTCTGTAGCTGAGAAACTTTGTGATTCCTTGCAGACTATCATACATCTAAATACTTCATTCAAGCTCTATATCTTTCTTCAAATTTGCTTTGCACTAAAAAGGAAAATGAAACTTGTCTCTGAAGAAAGTTATTAGATAAATTAGGACATTCCTTCTTGCTTCAGAAAGGCCCACCACACTTTATACCAAGTGAGCTTTAAGAATATTTTCAAATTCAGAGACAGAAGAAGAGGGAAAGATTTGTATATAAAGCATGGTTTCAAGTTCTGCCTTACAACTTCATGTATTTTAGTTTGGGGTATTGGCTAACTCATAAGAAGCAAGGACCTCTACATCAATCTTATGTCTGTATAACTGTGTGTTTTACTGGTGGGAACAATTTCTTTCAAAAAAATATCAGTGTATAAGCTGCCGAGCTAGTTAAAAATAACATTTCTGAAAACCTTTAAAGTATTTTAAATTTGAAAACATGCAACAAAATTCAAGACAGCATATAACTTGGGAACACAGTTTTAATTTGTAAGCATATAGACACAGATAAATACACACATTTTTATGTGTATCTATGTATTTATGGTAATATATTTAGGCAATATGTATATTGCCATAGTAATCCTATAGGTTCACACTTGAATAAATACCAAAAGCTCCATGTCTTCAATAATAAAATATGAAGCACGGTTCTACATGATTAATACAATTAAAGATGTATGACATTTTATTTCTTAATTTACTTGTTGATACTGGAAAGAACTGGGTCTCTCAGTCATCATCCTTCTTCCTGTCTATTGTTTCATACCTTGAATTCCTTCCTCCTGTTCCACTTACACTTTCTTTATGTGTTTTCCTATATCCTTCCTCTTTCTCTCTCCACAAAGTCCATGCAAAGCTCAAAGGCCTTTGAATTTGGATGTTTTTATGAAGAGTGAGAGGTAAATGAAACCAAGATTTTTTTTTTTGCCCAAATGTCTCAGACACAGTGATGTTTTATAACCCAAAGTAGTTTCTTGAAAACATATATTTTACTTGTAAACCTTTTTATAGAATCATAAAACAATTTTCAATGAAGAAGCCCAATATTCTAAGAATAATCTTTATGGCATACTTGAGATACCATCTAGTTTGCTGATCTGTCCTGAACCTTATTTGCTGGAGGCTCTACACTCAAAAGCTAGCACAAACTTAATGCGAGGAACCATTGTGATGAAAGTATTTTGAGTTTAAATAAAGACTAAGTCAGATTTCTCAGACTTCTTAGGTCTTTTTTTCCAAGTTTACTTATTAAAATTATACTTTTACAGTCAAATTCTCACAAGTGAAAAAAGACACAGCTGTTGGTAATGTTGATGATAAACATGACATGATGACATCACTTGGGAATCTTTCCCAAATTCACTGACATTAGAAAGGTAAATTTGAGCTGTAGTTTATTAAAAAAACCCCAAACAAATCCCAAATTCACCAAGTGAAAACCAAATCAAACCAACAAAAAAAACCCAAAAAAACCAAACACATAACTAAACAAATAAAAATCAAAACCAACCAAACAAAAACCCATCCTCTTGCAAGATTTGGCCTTGAAGATGATTCACTTTCTTTTCACATACTTCTCTCATTTCTGTTGACTCTTACCTGGACAAGGCAGAATGTTGCATTCCTGGTACTCAAGAGATGGACCAAGGCAAGGAAGTCCCCCGTACTTGGGCTCAGGATTGCTGCAGACCCTTTTGCGATTCCGTATACCTCTACTGCAGTCACGACTGCACTGAGACCACGGAGACCAGGGTGACCAGGCACCATTGATGGTATGAGCAGAGTATCTTCCAGAACGCAAGAAATCCCCTGACAATCCTAATAAAATAAGGATTGAAAAAAACATTAGCGAATTAAAACAGTATCTCACCCCAAAACAACCTTTTCCTCTTCAAATTTAGCTCTAGACTTCTAATAGTTATATGACCAGGAGGGTCTTGTCCTTTAGTTTCACAATACAAAACCATAGTTTCATCTCAAGAATCTCTTCCATAATAGGAATTTCATAATCATTTGCACAGAACTACAGTGAAGACTTGGATACAAGTCTTTAGTTAAAACTATACAGATGAATTGGATTCAGTAATGACTGAACTAAAGTCAATGTACTCCACCTGAGTACGATAAAAATTAACTTTCTCTTACACATCAGTTTTCTTCAGAAAATCTCTAAATACATTACATAGGTATTATTGAATCTGAATAGAGTAAGAAGCTGGCACAGAAGACAGGACTGAGCTGCCTGTGACCATGCATGGAGCCAGCTCCCTTGGTCCAGCTGCAGAGCTCTGCTCACTTTATCTACCCAACCCGCCTTCACTAGTGCTTGCTGTCCTAGAAAGCAATGCACTCTACTTTTTCTAATCATAGTCAGACTTCAGACAGTGTACAGCAATAATTCCACAAACCCCAGTGGCCCTCTTGTGAAGAGCCGTGTCTTGCCACTTTAAAAAACAGTTAATTTTCCACTGAACTGAGGCATTCTAAGACACATATAAGCTATGGAAGCATACTCTATCACGTATGCCTTTTGGAGACTTACATGATAGAGTACTTCCTAATTAAAAAAAACACCTTGCAAGTGGAAAACATCTTTTCTACATGAGTTTACTACTGAGAAAAGGCATTAGATTAAACACTGATGGACTGAAACCCACTATTTACTAGTGAAAGGAGAACACACAGAATCTTGTTCACAGCATATAACCAATACATCTGGATGTAGCCCTGGCCGAAGTTCTAATAATTTGAGTATTTTGGTAACTTCCAGGCTTGGTCCTGCATGAAAGAAGACTCCCTCAACTATACTCAGCACAACACCAAACTCACTCTTGAGCTGTAGCATTAGCTCCAAGCATCACCACTAAGCATATCCAGTAACAGTACTGGGATTTCCTACTATTGCCAAAGCAGTTCACCTTTCCCAGTGCTATTATAGCATCACTGGAAACTCTGTGATCACTGGACCACTAATGCTGCTTTTATTACAAACACTCACTCAAGTAGTTGTGATGAGAGAAGGTCCTGTGAATTGTATTTAAACCAGCCTGCCTATGCTAGAACTTCAGTATTGCTAATATAAATACAGATGAATGGTGTATCATCAACAGTGGAAAAATACAGAGGATTGTTTGCAGATTAAACTGTAACACAAACTTTTATTCTTAAGAAATTGTTTTATGCCCTACCTCACAAGCACAGGCACTGTGGGAATATTATGTGGAGCTGAAGAAAGAGAAGATGTACTGAATCGCATACTGAAAACAGCTACAAGTAATACCATGAAGACAGTGCCCAATGAGAGACCTGGGCTGAACAGGACCAGCAGTCTGGATAATGGAAATGGAGGAGCCCCTCATTTGCGGTGTCGAGTACTGCAACAGTTGCACCCTATTTCTACCTGTGCTTGTGGCATTAGCAGTACTGCTTAAGTTCTGCCCCAAGAAGTACATTCACAATCATCCCAAAGCAGATGAGACTTTGCGTATTTTTATTCAACGCTTGATAACAACTGACAGTATTGTAATGATGATGCAGCAACACAGAAGCACTTGTAATAAGAAACGGTTGAAATTAAAAAGAAAACAGCAGAACAGCAATATAAAAATGACTAAAAATGGGTAAAATCTTTCAGTGATTATAGAGGGTAACTATTTCACTCCTGCTGAGCCAGTTTCTATTACAGAGATATTAAAAGCAGCATATTCAAATCCAGAAGGAGAGCAAGTACAGAGAAATAGTGTTGAAATTATGAGTACAGCTTCACTTTCCAGCTCTGTAAGAGCCATTTTTTATCACTTTGGTCATGAAAATGCCCAGCTTATTCACACAGTGAGCTGTGAGAGCAAAATAGCAGTAATTTTTATAGCAGAATTTCAAATAAAGTTGTTGTTGTTTCTTTTTTGATTCTTTGTTGTTTTTCGTTGTTGCTGTGGTTTGAGTTTGTGGGGTTTTTTTAGTTTTTAAATTAACAGTAATGTAAACAACGGAAAAAGTGACAATCAAAGCAGATTGCCAGTGATTTTCTTAATAAAACACTGCAGCATGCATCACTGCAAACCAACACTAGGATGTTCGAAAGACATTTTTGCAAGACAGGTGTAGCTTTTTTAGTTCTAAGGAAAATTATTTGCCACTATGACATTAGATGCCTTGTGATTTAAATTGGGGGAGTGGGGAGGGGAATCTTCTAAGGGAAAGATCTGAGGTACTTTAGCTGTGAAACAGAAGAATATTCAAAAGAATCTTTTCAGTGTGGAGTTTGGTCTGCAGCAAGTGTTCCCCTGTGTTTTCTTACTTCCAAAGCATTAAAAGTTTTATTACAAGGAGCAGTCTTTTCACTGTTTTACATTAATTCATACAGTGTTCATAGACAGTCTTTTAGAATTTTCTTTTCAGACAGAAACTTCACACTGAAAAATTAACATTATGACACTAATAGCATTAAAAATAACAAGATCAGTCTACACTCTGGAAATATAAAACTATATATTGTTTGAACAACCTTACAGCCTTCTACAATGAGGTGACTGTGTTCATGGATGAGGGGAGAACAGTGGATGTTACTTTTCGCAACTTTAGTAAGGTTTTTGACACTGTCTCCCATAACTTCCTGATGGACAAGCCAACAAAGTATGGCCCAGATAAGTGGACAGTGCAATGGATTGAAAACTGGCTTACCAACTGGGCCCAGGGGGTTACGATTGCTCATACAAAGTCCAGTTACAGGAAAGCCACTGGTGATGTATGCCAGGGGTCAGTACTGGGTCCAATTCTGTTTAACACCTTCATTAATGACGTACACAAGCGTGATGATGGTACAAAACTGGGAGGAGTGGCTGGTACACCAGATGGTTGTGTCACACTTCAATTCGACAGAGAGAAACCTCATGTTGTTCAACAAGGGGAAACATAAAGTTTTGTATCTGGGGAGGAACAACCCCACATAACAGTAGTTTGAGGCCAACCATTAGAAAGTAGCTGTGCAGAAAAGGACCTTGGGGTCCTGGTGGACAGCAAGCTGACTGTGAGCCAGCAGTATGTCCTTGTGGCAAAGAAGGTAACAGCTTCCTGGGCTGCATAGAGAAGAGCCTTGCTAGTAGGTCAAAGGAGGTGATCCTTCCCCTCTACTCAGCACTGGTGAGATCCCATCTGGAGTGCTGGGCTCAGTTCTCAGCTCCCCAGTACAAGAAAGATATGGATTTACTGAAGAAAATCTAGGGCAAGACCAAAGCATGATTAATGGCCTGGAGCATCTTTCATATGAGAAAAGGTTGAGTAAGCTGTGACTGTTCAACCTGGAGGAGAGAGAGCTCAAGGGGATCTCATCAATGTGTATAAATACCTGATGGGGAGAATAAAGAAGAGGGATCCAGGCTCTTCTCAGTAGTACCCACCAAAAGGACAAGAGGCAATGGGCACAAATTAAAACACACAAAATTACATGGGAACGCAAAACCACCATATTTTTGCAGTGAGCATGGTCAAATACTGGAACAGTTTGCCCTTAAGAGGTTGTGCAGTCACCATCTGCAGAGACAATAAAAACTCAAACTTACAAGCTCCTGGGCAACCAGTACTAGGTGACCCTGATCAAGCAGAGGGATTGTATTAGATGATTTCAAGAGGCCCCTTCCAAACTAAACAATTCAGTGATATTTAAGTACAATGGGAAAAGACAAGGAAAAAAACCAAAACAAAACAAAACAACAACAAAAAAACAAAACCAGAAAAGATAGTGAACTCACAACCCCAGCTTTACTTTTCCCTGGACTATTATGAAAAGTAAACATGATCCATTTACTCTATTAAGGAGGAGATTTGACTGATTATTCAAGACATGACTATTTTCCTATTATTCTTGCATATTCATACTTTCCACACCTAAAATCTCCTTCTTTCCACACTGAAAATCTCCTTTGCTGATTATGTTGAGAATTTAACTGCAACTTCTTATAAAGGGAGAACACCATGAACAGACAAATTATAAATCTGTTTTATAGAAGTATTATAAGACATGGGGAGAGAAACTAAGCTGGTGGTCGTCTCTTTCAGATACATTGAGGAAAAGAATAAGATTATTTCTTTCAGAAGATGGCAAGGCACAGAACAGCTGCCTCTCTGTAAAGAGCACCTCTGACAGTGACACAAAACTCACTCTCTGTAAATATCCCATCAATGCAGCCTCTCAAAAACTGTAAATATCTCCTTCAGGGACAATGCAAGAAGTGTGACCTGAACAAAATGATTGGATATAAACATAGCAGCAGATGCACCATAAACCAGACAGACACTAGAGAAGAAATCTAAGTGAAAAGAAGACATAGTTGAAAATTGAAGTAATGAGACAGCAGACTGTAACCCCTTCAGTTTCAGGACCTTGTGCTTCTGAGGCTTTTTCACTTTGTTACAACTCAGATCACGCAGTGTCTTTTAAATAAAAGTTGTTCAATATCCTCTATAGCTAACGTTTAATAAAGGAACATCTCTAACAAGTTTTTAGTATTAGAATATTGATACTTTCACATAGTATTTTAAAAAGCCACTATGAAGTATGAATCTTCAGAGTGAATTTGGCTAGCATAATACCAGCATGAGAACAATCCGATAAATCATGAGTACATATACATGCATACACACAAATATGTACTTATATATGTGCATATATTATCAATACATACACACACACATATATATATATATACATATAAAAAGAGCACTCATGTCTGTGGAGCTATTGTACCTATCCATGGAAAAACTCTGTTGCAAATGGAAAGTATAACCATCCCTTTCTTTGGCCAACAGATGTGTAGTAACTTCTTAAGCTTTGCAAAATGGAGGGAGAGTAAGAATCATTGCGTTCTTCAGCTAAGAAGTCCTGTTTCTTAATTGCGGTGGTACTGGGGAGAGGGGGATGTGGGATAATGCAAAACTAACCAGACAATTACACTGTAGAACTTCTTCAAGAAAATCTTCTTCAGAAAGTGTCTATACAGACCACAAGTCCTATCCATATCACAGTTTACAACAAAACAGACAGGGGAATGTATAAATATAAAAGCATTGTAATATTAACTGTGGTTTTCTTGTTTGCCACCTCTGTTTGAGAGTTGGGTCTCTTTCTGATTGCTCCACCTCCAAGAACAGAAACCAGATGGTGCCACTCAACAGAAAACAACATTAAACCTTCAATATTTCTCAGATTATTGCCCCCAAGACAAAAATATCTGTCTAAAACAAAACGCAAGGACCAATGCCTTTGGCTTAGTAACAGAAAAAATCTAGTTGCTAAAACAACACCTAAATTCTCCTTATTTAAAGCCTGTCTACAGAAATAGTTGTGAAATTTGGAAAAAGAATGATCAGTCATAGAATCATCGGTGAACTAATGAATAGTTTTCCCAAGACAGACAGAACAGCTGTGAATCAAATCCAGATCTGGTCTTTATGAGAGATTCATCATTCAAATGTTTTAAACTAAATCATTCTCAGAAAGGCTCTGGCTGACTTAAAGCCTTGTGAATGACTAGAATGTATGAATTCTGCTTGCAGTTTACTAGTAGGCTTATTTTCAGTTGTTTAGAAGTTGTACTCAAGTAATAAATGGCTAAACGTTGAGGCTAGAAAAGGGAAGTTAACTATTCAATCACAATACAAATTTAAACAGGCAGCTGTGCTTCCCTAAAGCAAAAATTGCCACAAGTAACAAGTCATACTGCAAAAACTTCAGTAAAATCATTCACAGGGATTTAATGGGCAAAATAACCACCAAGTTCTAAGACCATGGAAGACAGAAGATACGACCTGACACCTGAACAGAAGACTATTATCTCATTTTAGTGCTTATGCTTTGTTCAATATGGGCAAAATTACACATCAATTAGTGCTGATTTGTTACTGACTGACTTAATCCATTATACTTAGCAAGCATGTATAATTGTCTAATTAAGTTAAATAATTCTGATCTAAATCAAGATGATTTGATAATTTATAAGCACTTCTTATAAACTTTTTGGTTGATTTGGAATAGTCTTATAACTCCACAAGAAACTAATCCTGTTTGGAGACAAGTTAAGAGCAAAGTCACCTGCCCTGACTAGTACAGGAGAAAAAAATATACCTTTGCGAAAGCCTGTAATGAGACTTTCATTGGCCTGATTCTTCTCGAAGACTGCAACATTCCCAGCTGTGTTCAATTATTTTGCCTTAAAAGGGAGGCTCTAATAAAGTACACATATTTATAATAATTCTCTAGTCTAGCCTGTAGCTAAGGAACACAGCTCTAAATAGGAGAGAAGTAGCAGTGACATCTGACAAATTATATTCCTTGAACTGATTTATACCTGTTCAAACCTAACAAAGAAAATTTAATTATCCAAGCAGTCTTGGTTCATGACTTTTGGAAAAGATGATCTGGAGCCAAAATTCAAGTATCCTGAATCATTTCTAAATGAGAACATGAAAAACTGTTTAAAGAGCAGCAGGTAAAAAAGATAACCAAAGACTGTTTCTGTGTCATCACTTGCTGAAGATAATCTGCAAGTATTTGAACATATAATTGAAGCATAAAATATATATACCTTCAGGCCTAAATACTTATAAAAACCTTTTCAAAAGTTACTTAGTAAAATTTAAATGGTAAAATGCAATGTCAAATATTAACAAAATGCAAAGATAACACATTAAAAAAGCAAACCAAATCCACAAACAAACAGTATGCAGGTAGAGGATGTTATCAAAGAATGTTAGGGATTGGAAGGGACCTCAAAAGATCATCTAGTCCAATCCCCCTGCCGGAGCAGGAACACCTAGATGAGGTTACACAGGAAGGTGTCCAGGTGGGTTGTGAATGTCTCCAGAGTAGGAGACTCCACAACCTCCCTGGGCAGCCTGTTCCAGTGCTCTGTTATCCTCACTGAGAAGAACTTTCTTCTCAAATTTAAATGGAACCTCCTGTGTTTCAGTTTATACCCATTGCCACTTGTCCTATCATTGGTTGTCACTGAGCAGAGCCTGGCTCCATCCTCATGACACTCACCCTTTACATATTTATAAACATGAATGAGGTCATCCCTCAGTCTCCTCTTCTCCAAGCTAAAGAGCCCCAGCTCCCTCAGCCTTTCCTCATAAGGGAGATGCTCCACTCCCTTAATCATCTTTGTTGCCCTGTGCTGGACTCTCTTCAGCAGTTGCCTGCCCTTCTTGAACTGAGGGGCCCAGAACTGGACACAATATTCCAGATGTTACCACAAGAACTTTATTTCTTATACATAGCTTTTCTGTGTTTAAATATTTAATCCCAAAGTTCCACTGAAGAGTTGTTGCTTGTGAATCAACTTGAATTTGTCATCAAATACAGTTCTACCACAGTTAATTTTGTTCTTATCTTAGAATACCACAGTGTAGCTTCAATAAGACAGTATAAGCGATAACAACTCAATATGTACTCTTCCTGACTACAGGACATTACTGATTATCAGCACCTTTTTTATTCTGTACCCAATTCTGAATGCACTATAGATTTCATGTGAGTAATACTAGGATTAATCAATTTCTTCACAAGACATCGTGGCCCCTAAAACAGTATTTCAGACAAAAATACACCTTGGCTTCAAAAATAACTATTGTTTTAAGTTTGACATAGAGAAAGCTGTGATAACTGGGAGTCAAAGTTCAGGTTTCCAGATGCCTTTTTCTCCTTTAAGGAATTTGTGACTTTTCTTCAGATTTTGTTCTCCTGCCTCCTCCAAAAAAGGGGAAATAAAACAGATAAAAGTATCTTTCAGACTGTTTGACTGAAATTAGAAGGGTTGTCTTTGTTTACGTGTTTTCTGAAAGTATTTTGGGAGTTAACCTTGTCTAACCTTGGCCATGTCAAATTCAAGTGTCTCATCTAAGCTCATCATTGCTGTTTCCTTTGTATACACCATGGAAAGACAGTGGTACCCCTAGAGCAGGGGTGTAAAACTCTTTGTCACATGGGGCTGCATCAGCCTCGTGGTTGCCTTCAAAGGGCCAAGTGGAATTTTAGGACTGAATAAATGTAGGAGTAATTACATTTATGCAGTCCTAAAATTCCACTTGGCCCTTTGTAGGCAACTGTGAAGCTGATATAGCCCCCAGTGAAAATTAGTTTGACACCCCTGCTCTAGAGAGTGACTCGTGCCCATTATATCAGACGCTTATCTTCAGATGGATCCCTCATTTCTCAGGGATGCTAGTCGTCTTTGCATACTACAGTGGAGTCTAGAGTTAGGTGAGATAAATTCAAACTGGAAAAATCAGGTAAGCTCATACCTTGTGACATTTTCATCCCTGGATTATACACTTATGTTTTCAATACAATTCGGAGTGCTTATGTATCAGATAATCCTACGGAGAGTTAGTATGTTTAATATAGATATTTAATATGTTTCATAAGCACACATTAAAGTGCATGGTAATATAATTCCTAGACTTTTAAGGCTAGACTGTACAGACATTACCACTAAAATGTGCAACAATGCACACAATCTCAGTTTATTTGAAATAGCTGTCCCTTCCACCTTGAGCACTATCTGAAAACCCAGAGGCAGAGAACAAAATGTAGTTTTCTTTCCTCTTAATCAACTTTAAATAAGAAAAGTATGAATACAGTGTGCAAATGCTAATGCTTGGTTGATTGAGACAGAAATCTTACCACGCTCAGGAGGAGTCTAGTGGGTTTCTGGCAAGAAGTTCTACCTCCAAGCTCAGACTGGAAAGAAAGTTTGCTTTTCTAGCGTCTGATAGTGAAATATGATTTTGTTTAACGCGGCATGACTGTAGTTGCACAGTGGGAGATGATAGGCAATGAGAAAATTTCTAACAAATGGCCCCCTTCTGCAAAGAACAGAGAACTGATCTTTGCAGAACACATCTTTGGTAATGTGGTATGCCAAGCATGCTGTACCAGTATTGATCTTTCTATAAAAGCCAGCAAATCGCTACATTTCAACACGGAGATAATGAAAAGAGTATCCGGGCTGTGGTCAGGTGGAAGTAAGTGATGATATTTCCTTTCTGTCTACCCAGAAATTGTGAAAATGTCCCTCAAAATTAATGGTTCCCATTCTCATGAGATCCTTCTATTCCAAAAGCTACAGCTACACTACTTGACTCTTACATATTTTCTTCCCATGAAGTCAAGGAGCAGCAGGGGGTGGTGTGTTGACCTAAATCCAAATTTGGGAGTGGGCAAGTGCTCCTGAATCCTGCAGTTTAGAGGCTGCCAGTAGGTTTCATCACATCCGCAAAACCAAGCAGTGCGTCCCCTCCCCAAATGTTCTACTCCATGCTGTTCTGACATCCAGGATCAGAAAATGCCTAAGCAAACAGGCTCAAAATAAAATGTGGCTAAAGGAGACATAACAGTAACTCTTTTTACCAGAAGCATATTGGATAATGCAGCCACTTCAAACACTGATTTGGCCTGATCTTTCACTACAGAATAACTAAAGACTTGTTGGCCAAAGAGTCAAAGACTGAGCATAATTAATGGCAAAGTTATGAGGGCACTCATGAGGAAGAATGGACAGATGTATAACAGTTTCTGCCTTGTCAACTACTTGATATAAAGTACTTAAATATTCAAAAGTTCTGGGATTAGTCAGCAAAAATCCATCTCTCAGATGAACATTTAAATTACTATGCAACAGAATCACTCCCATACATTGGTCCAATGATTAATTCTCTCCAAACGAAGAAAAGCAGCAACAGCTTCCACAAGATGCAGCAAATAAGCTACAATACCAGGAAATTCAGGAATCTGACATTCAAAAGTGAAAGAAAAATCTTCCTGCTAATCAAACAAAGGATGAACTTGAACCCACACCCTTGTCTCTTGCACTCTGAATGCTTTATTTAACAAAATGTAGGCACTGTTACTTTTGACTATATTCTGTAAGAAAGTATCAGCTTCAGAGCTGAGAAAGGTATCCCCAAGCTTAATTTTCTTGCAGCAATGTGACCTAAGACAAACTGGCTCCTGAACTCATTTGTCCTACTAACCTGCTCTCCAAGTAGTGTGTTGGCTTTTGTATACTTCACTCTTACATGCTGACATCTCAGCTGTCAGAGAACACATCTAGATTCTTCTGTAGAACACCTTATAGTTCTTGTGATGACTCTCCTAATCCTGTACTATCTGGTGGGAAAAATATTCTCTTTCTCTAATCTCATGAATTTTTTTGAAAGGTGTCATAAATATGAAAGTGGTGGAAGACAGCAAAAAGCAGCACTGCCACCCAGAAATCTTATTTAGGACAAGGTAGGTAATACACCAGTCCCAGCAGAGAAAAAGCTTTGCTTAACGCTAGCTTGAAACTTAATTTAGGTTAAAACAGGAAAATAGCAGAAACACTTGTTACAAGAATTGCTCCACAAAAAAAGGGCCTTGCTATCCAGACCTGAAAAATAAACATTAGAGACTGCAGATTATCTGAAATAGGAATGACAGAGTAAGAGACTAAGTCTCATCTGGAGTATTATTATTATTATTATTATTATTATTATTATTATTATTATTATTATTATTATTATTATTTCATGTAGTTCACTATTGCGTATTTCTTTAAAAAATTAATAATGTCCTGCCACCTATAAAGAGCCACAGTTGTCATGTGAATCGATGAAGGTTTTAGACAGGATGAAAGGCATGGCATCTCACAGAAGTCACCCCTGCAGTGCCCCCACTACCAAAACTTTGCCACATAAACCCAGTACAGGCAGGAAATGCTTAACACTGATTTTCACAACAGTTAGTCGGTCTGAAAAAAATACTGAGACTTAGAAGCCATTCTCTCTTGTGGTCTTAGATAAGCTAAATGCCTTCAGGTGAACACTTTGTCAGCAACCTGGGTGTTGTGAAGATATAAAAGTGTAAGTGGAAAGCAGGACTATAAATATTAAAATATAATAATAAAAAATCAGTAGTTCTTTACACTGTATAACTAAAATATAGTACCTAAAATGACATCTTGATGGATAATTAAAACTGGATAATTAATGAAATATATTAATAAAATTAGAGTGACTGTAAGAAGTTCTAGTTTTTACTTTTTGTATTCATGAACAAAACATTTATTCAAAACTCTGTATTACTGATAGGGAAAGAACAAAATTCTGATATAAAATAATTCCAATTTAAAGTCATCTGAAGTCAAAAACACTTTGAAGGATTTCAGTTTTCCATCTCAGAAATAAACAGAACTTTAAATTGCTAGCAATAGCATAACATAAACTTTTATAACAGAAATTATCCAGTTCATAAACTCCTTATTTGGTTAAACACCTGCATGTATCTTACAGTTGCTACTTTAGATTTACTGAGCAAAAAGTTCCTCTCAGCATCAATACTACATATTCTAGCTAAATATTTATCAGATACATAATGTTGCACAAACTCTCCCTCAGTAAAAACCCAAGGGAGTATAACGAGGTGACAATCCTAAAGAAACAGGCTGCCGTGCAGATTAAAGAATGTTAAATGACCTGGTAAACCTCATAACCAGTTGTAAAAGATGCTTGATTAGTCTGTATGACTTCCAGAAGAAACACAGCCTAGATTCCCTGTTGTGGTCATTTTATCCTCCTTTTCACTATCACTTCTGTTATACAAAACACCAGAAAGCAAAAACTTCTGCTCTGTGCTGAAAATGGAACTGCAGACACCTCGCTAGCAGGAGGCATTGTGTAGCCACTCTGGCTTCGCTCACCATCTGTCGAGCATCCACTGGTGCCATCGCTGGAACAATAACGCATTTCAATCCTTTGCCTTCCCACCTCTAGCAAATTTGGGTCAGGCAAGCGTGCTTTGCAGGTGTATCGGAAGCGTTGTTCATAGTGTCCACCGTTGTCTGAAATATTGACTGGGGTCCAAGGTGTCCAAGGAGTTGTCTTTTTTAACTCTGGACAGGCATTGGTGTTACAAGGCTGATATTCCTGAAAGAAAATGGTCATAATGAATATAAACATTAAATATGACTTGAAAAAAATCCCCCCAAACCCTCAAAACAGACAAAAAGCCAAGTAATAAAGAAGTGTGATTTTTTTTTCCAGGATTTCCAGTATCAGTGAACATCAATCAACTTCTAATTCCAATCTCAAACTGAAAGTGGTTTTTTTTCTGCTCATAGGCAAGCACAGTATCTCACTGCTAAAAGCAATAATATACCAGTACAAATTAGATCTGTTATATCCATAAAATCAGTAAGACAAGCACTATAAGTACCATGATAAAGCACATCCTTATAACTTAATAGCTCCAAATAAGGTGTAGCTAAATATGTTAAAACTTTTAATTATGAGGAATTCTGATAAGATGCAAGTACAAGACAAAAGCCAGCAAATAATTCCTTGGTAAAATCTAGTGGCATATGAATAAGCAAACCACTGTCCATTTTGTAAATTTTTTATGTTTATTGTGTGTTATTACAAGGGGACAATGGACAAAAACCGTTTTCTATTACGGAATCTGGCTCCCTGAGGTATATGTTACCCATAGCTCCAGCATTGCTAAACCTATCATCAGAAGCAAATTCCCTTTGGACTGATACGCACCAAAAAGAAGTACACCTCAGAAACAAATGCAGAATTGCTAATATTCTCAAGCCCTGCAATATGTCTTCTGACAAGTATCATCAAGATCTGTAGGTCCTGCCCATTCATTTCCCAGAGCACAATACGCTTTATCTGATGCAAATGCTTTGTAAACTATATGGGTGAAATGAAACAATCATTAAATATCAGAATGAATTCAAACTGAAAAATTATTTAAGACAAAAATAAATAGGCATCAGTTGGATGAGTTTTAAATTTTCTCTCTACTTCTGACCTCTTAGAGAGAGATTCAGCAGAGGGTACCTTCTCAAAAGGAGCCTACTAAGTAAATTTGTAATTCTACTAAATACTAACAATTATGGACACAGTAGAAATAATGGTTGTATCACACAGCACAACCTCCTTCTTCCATAACCTCTACCCCAGTTGATACTACCATGTTCCAACAAGCAACAGATTATGTGCCTCTTTTTTTCTAGTGGTGATAATACCCTTTTATCTCATACTTAGTCCACTAACTCTTAGATGATCTAACTTATTAACATATCCAATGAGGCTGAAAGAATTGCCTATAGTCTAGTTTAAAGGCTGTGTTGCTATTTCAGATCTAAATTAAGCTTCTTTGTCTGAAAGCTTTTCTAATTTTTCCATTGATTAGAGCTGGAAAAAAAATTATAGCCCAGAAACCCCTGCCCTGCTAACACAGCAAGAAACCAGAGAACCCAGCTCTGTGTTCAGGACTCTCATGTTCTGAGGCCAGGTGGACAAAGTTCCTGGTTTCACAGTTTTGTGGTCCTTAAGGCAAGAATGAGCTCTTAGCCTAAAGACTTCAGTCCTTTGCCACCTTAAAACCTGGTGATCACTACAGTGGTGACATGACTCATAGTCAGGGACCAGCTATGAAAGAGCATCCCTTTAGAGCACAAAGGACAGGCTCGGTGTTTCTGGGATCCGAGTTTCAGTCTGGATTGGTTTCTGGATTGGTTTCTGGATCAGAAGACAGCAAAGAACAATCAAACTATCTCGTCCTGTGTACAGCAGGGGAAGTAATTTATTCATGACTCTTCTAGGCAACTGTATAAATCATGTATGTTTTAGACTGAGGACAGAATACGTATGACTGTTCTCGCAGCAAATGAACTGTAAAAAGGAAATAATAAAATTAGCAGATCCCAGGAACAGCCAGAACCACTCCAGTTGCTATCCCAACTGGCTCTTCACCTTCAATGTGCAGACCCCTCCAGTGGCTGGATTACAGTGCAT
Source organism: Nesoenas mayeri (assembly GCF_963082525.1). Lineage (NCBI taxonomy): Eukaryota > Metazoa > Chordata > Aves > Columbiformes > Columbidae > Nesoenas > Nesoenas mayeri. The sequence continues at coordinate 76,067,226 of NC_137543.1, forward strand.
CTTTTAGCAAGAGCGCTCTCTCTTTCCATCTTCTTGTTTTTAAAGGTGTCTAGCGCTGATGAGTCTATCATGTCCCTGCATCAGCTGTTCCACTATTTAGTAATCCTTGAAGCTAACAAATTGCAAGTTAATTCAAGGCTGCGTTTTCCCCTTAATTTAATTTTCCAGTCACTGAATTTTGTTGTGCCTCTATCAACAATACTGAAACTGTCCTTGTCCCGTACCTACAAACATATTTTTCATGCCCAAATATCCATACATAATGATAAACTAAGTTGAACTTCTTAAAGCTACACAGGATTTAAAACCTAATCTCCAGGTACTGTGCATTCCTATGTCTTCCTTTTGTCCTATTTCCCTATTTCCCTTAAGACTGGACACCAAAATTTGACTTGGCACTCTAGAAGCAGTCTTATCAATACAGCATGCAGAGGCAATCAAGACCCTGTTCCACTTGACGATCTGACTTTAATACATACATTATTGCATTAGTGTTTTTTTCCTTCCACAACATTGCACAAAAAGCTTAAGTAGACCCAATTATCTTTGATAACCTGTCGTTCTCTAAACCACAGCTTTACAAGTACATGGTTTCCTATCCCACAGAAGTGGATGATGTTTGGCAATACTGAAATACATTTTATTGCTTCTGCAATTATCTAGCATATTATTTACTACCTCAACACTCTCTGTCATGGTCAAGCTTTACTGAAGATGTCTTATATCACTGTCTAGACTGTTGATAAAAATGTTAAGTGCTATTGACCCACGAACTGATTCCAGACAGACTCTGCTAGATGCATCCCAGTCATTTATATCTGTCCATTAACACCACAGTTTTCAATCTGTCAGTGAGTCATTTTTTATCCATTTAACATTTGCCATATATTTTACTTTTCTAAATCAAAGTCTTTTCTGTTGCAAAGGCAAATGCCTTGGAAAAATTGAATGACAGTCTGTGAGAAGTACTGTATCACTTTCGAACATCTTGAAACACAAGCTCTTTTCTAGCAGCATATGAGCAGGAATAATTAAATCAGTACAGCAGCTAGTACAGTATTCATTTTAATACAGTCACAATGGTCTAAAAGTCTTGGTTCCTCATTTGCTGTTGATTTTTTGTTTACATTTTTCAATAAAAAATAAAAACTGCTAGAATATGAGGTCTTTCTTTACTGGATATAGTGTAGACAGGTGAGGGTCAGGAAAAGCAGAATGTGTGAAACGTGCAGTGAACACTTTGTCAAACAAAAATAGGCAACAGAGGAGAAAGCTAGTTTAGTGGCAAACTATTGAACATTGCTCTGAGATGAACGTCAGCTCACTTGTTTATATAAAGACAGATTACCAGTAATGTGTGCTTCAGGATGTGTAGTCCCTTCATACACCCTAACAGATGGCATACTCATATGTTGTTACATGAGCCAGAAAAGAGAGATGTTCCTTAAGAGTATCTATAGAGACCATTTGTTAGCTTTTCCTTTCTTCTTGTTTGGTGCATGGTTTATAAGAAAGTTTGTGTCTGTCATACCTGTCTATTCAACCACTGGATAATTCCCATGAAAGTACCAGAATGGCAAGGGAAACAAAAGTACACGTCTCAGAAAATATTTACAGCAGAAAATAATCTGTCTTTGAGAATATTCAGAGGAGCATCCTGACAATGGATGACTCTGTGAAGTTCTGGCACTAATGATGACCTGCTAGAGCCTGCTGGCTTCTATCACAAGCAGGGAGTGCTGTGCTGCTCTACCAACTAATGCATCTACCACAGGGGAATTGAAATCACATGGTGCCTGATGAAAGCATTGATGTGATCTGATGCTACAAAACTCCAGTGTGAGCAGAACAGTGATCATGCTCTGAATGGTCTTGGATTTGGAAGTAAGCAAAGGAGGGGAGAGAAAAGGTGCAATGCAGATCACACATGGGTATGACTGCCGCTAGCATGAAGACAGTCTGATTGGAACGATCTGCCAGGAACTGGGAATACAGAAACTGCTTTCTCTGCTTGAACTATCCTCCTCACCTTGGTCCAATGCTTGAACAATTTACTCAAGTGAGATTTCAGAAATGTGGCCCTCTCCAAAGCAATTCGACCAGCTAGAGTCATGGATACAATAATAAACCAACCAAATAGTGGAACAAAAGTCTCAGATGAAACACTGAGGTCTCCTCTCAGCAAAACAGTAGTAAGAAAGAACTAGAAAAGCAGTGCAGCATTCTGCTTCAATAGGGCTGTTGAGAGGAATCAAGACAGTGGCCGCCCAACTCTAACTCATGTGCTTCATGTGGACTGAAGGAAGAGATGGGGTTGAGCTCTTCTGGGAGGGGTGTCCAGGACCCATAGAGGAAAACTTCAGGGGCTCATATGATGGGTTTAAGTACATCGGTTCTTAGGGCACACATGTGGACTCAGAACAATAACTATTTGCAGGTATTTGCAGACTCCAAAAATATCATTGCAATAGTTCAAACTTAACCACATTTTCAAAGTTCTCTTTGCAACTTGTCCTAAAACTTGGGGCATAATTCAGTGTATTGTGGCTTTTAATTTAGAATGCATTTAGTCAACTGAGATTGTTAAATTTATGCCTGGAAATGATGCAGTAAATCTTTTAAAGACACAATTTCTGGGGACAGCTCAACAGTTAGCTTGAAATTTTACCCAAAATACACAAATAAAAAGATACATCAGAAAGTACATGTCTATGAAAATGACAAATTAACATCAAAAAATAACACAAAGCATACTGGTGTTAATATGAGAAAAGGCACCATAATTTAGAAACATAATTTGGAACAATATAACACAAGCATAGATTATGCTATTAACCATAACACACGGTCTATGAAAACTCTCACAAAAATGGACGATCTGTGCAACATGCTCTGAAGGATCACATATTCAGCTACACTCAAAACATTGCAAATACATATCCCTTTAGGATTTCTTTTTATATAACGAATTTTATTTTCACGATTTTTACCACATTCATGCAATTATGTGTTTTTCTGTTTTTGTGTGCACCACTAATTCTAAGTGTCACAGGAATTTTGTCAGTCACGTAATTCTTACAGACTTGCCACTAAATAGGAGTCCAAGAAACTTAATTGCCAGACCTAAAAAATGATAAGTAGTAATGCAGGCACTCAAAAATAATTTTAATGGCTTAAAAGAACTCTAGACAGGGGGCGGGAGTCCCTCTAGTAAAAGAAGCTGTTGAAGTTGTTTATGGACTATCATTACTAGGAGTGTGTCCCAGACTTCTACCAAAAATTACTGTTTTGCAGATAAATCACTGTTCAGGAGAAAGGTGTCCAGGGCTTATTTGTTGCAGTTCATAGTCAGGAGTCTTACTGCAAATCCCCCCTTATCTATGGTTTTGTCTGCCATATTGCATTCTGGCATGGCACAAACCTGCTCCTGTTCTAGAAGTTCTACTGTGAAGTAGGAACCTCCAGAAGGATGAGAGATGGGAAGCTGGGGACATCAGCACCTGAATACTCTGAAATTTAGTAAGTCCAGAGGTGTTTGCCAAAGGACGAAGGATTCAGTTATTTTTGCCCTAAGTGTTGTCATTTAGACTGCTGCAAAGCCAGGAGAAATGAAAGTATAAGAGTTGTTGATAATAGAACACATAGGACCATAAATAATCATGGACAAGAGGGTGAAGGGATTGTCCATCTATAAAATTACTGTATGGATTTACCAAAACTGACTTGAAAGTTATTTCAGTTAAGCACGCACTATATTTCCATATGGTGAATGGATAGAACTGTGATAGAACAGACATAACTTCCAAATCTGAGTGACAATATGACAAGTAGATGGTGGAATATAAATACCATTAGAGGTAAATGATTTGTTACTTGGACATGAATCAATATTAATCTTTTCAGCATTTAAATCAGTATTTAAAATTAGTGTGTAAACATCAGCCCCGAAATCTCAATTTATACATTTAATTATAAAGAGAGGAAATTCCGCTTTAAGAATGTACTGGTTGCAATTAACAAAAGATGGGGGAAAGAAATGTAGCATTCTGGGAGCTAAGATTTTGCTTATCTGATCACCCAGTACTTCAGAAGTGGGGAAAAAAGGGGGTTGTTCAAAATTTCATTTTGGGGGGTATGATTAGCTGATTGGAAACAAGTGAGTTGCTGCAGTTTAGTGAGTTACCATTCAGCTGTGCCTGTGGCTTTATTCATTATAAATGCAAAGGCAAGTGCAAAAGTAGGTGGATTAAGTCAGATGGATAAGGGGAGATTTACTTTGTTGTAATAACTCAATTGTTTGCAATTAGTTTCCCATACTTTTACTGAGAAGCTTATGTTTTTCACATAGGCCCTATAATTCCCGACAAAAATATTTTAAATTGCTGAAACAGTGATTATTAATTTAAATTGTGGGTTTTTTTAAATTGCTGGAAATCATGGCTATTTATTAACTGAGAGTAAGAATGTTGAAAGATAATACAATAGTCAAAAAATCAATAAAAGGTTGTCAACTCCTCAGTTTTAGAGACCGCTGCAGTGTAGGTTTTCCTTCACATGGGCTTCTAGAAAGATAATGAGAGCTATATTCTTGTTGTAGAAGGAGATCCTCAACAACAAATTTTTAAACACAAAAAGTGGAAGCAAATCTTGGACTTCAGTTTTCACAGGCTAGAGCTACTTGGCTACTTTCTGATCTGGAAAGAATTTGATACTTAGATTCCTGATTCTTAGAATCACCCTTTGCTAGCCATAATAATTGTCAATGTGCCTTTCCCTGAACTTACAATGGGAGAAATCTGCAAACAAGTTTCAGTTGGGTTTGTCTGCCACCATATATCACTGTCTCCATAGGCTGCTAAAACAATGTGTAATTGTGAAACAAGAACAAGAGAAGAATGTAAAAGCTGAACAGCCTGGAACCATGGGGTTGAGGATAAGGAACCAGGGGGGTAGTCCTACAGAGAGAAATGGCTCATTTATTTCAGAAGGCAGTTTCAAATTAAACACAGTGGTAAAGTTTTTCTGGAAATTTACATTCTGAGGCCACATTTACTTCCATAATATTTTGGCCTGGAAAATCAACTGTGTGAAAAGTCTTCCAACAAGTAATGCAGAAAAATAAAACAGTTATTACTGTTTTATATCCAGCCATAGAGCACACTTTCAGATTCTGATTCATTTATCCATAGTAATTTATTATATAATCAGTAGAGTCTTACTATATTAAAATTAATCCTTTTATCAGCCTATAGACCATCATTAATCTTATTTTCTACAATTACTCAATCTTTTTCATTCAGCTGAACTTTCACATTTTAAGCTCAAAATCCAAGGGCAAAAATGCAACTACTAATCAGCAGCACATCAAAACAGACCTTAGAGTATGAAATTATTAATTGCTTGTGAAGTCATTTAGACAACAAGCACTCAATTGCAGCTTGTCTGGTTTTTTTCCCCCACGCTTTTAATTATAAAGAGCTATAAACTGTGTTTTATACAAAAATGGCAGCAAAATTTAAGAAAGATAATAATGTAAAGAGCTGAAGTCTGAGTTTGCTCTGGAAATCTGATTATTTTAATATTCTTACTGTATTTTTCTTTGCAAGGAATGACTTGAATGATATACAAATCACTGGGGGAAAAAAATCCTATAATGTCACCACTCCTGAGATAATACTCTAAATGTTAGAGCAGCGGGTAAACGACAAAGGCGCGATAAAAATGGTACAAATTCAATAGATGAGGAGCCATGAACTTTAACTCAGAGCTACCAGTCCAAACCCAGGAGCTGCAGTGAAAAGTGGAACTGCTTGTTGAAATGCATTAAACCGTGCAAGTATTTAAATCCACTGAAAACAGATTTAGCCTTGCAAATGAGGAACATTCAAAGATTTTTATCATCTTCACTTTCTGATGAGGTAGCAGAAAGGGTATGCTTTGTGTTTCTGGAAATGAAGCCACTTAGTAGGGGACCTGAGTATGGATTTGGAAGCCTAATGAAGGTGGCAAAGTATGTTTGCTAGAGATCTCTCCAGCACCAGATGGATTGCTCTCATTTCCAAAAATTCTAAATATTAAGAAACTCCAATTATCTACTAGTGGGGAAGTCAAGATTGGTAAGTTAATGTGTATACAAATATCCACATCTGCTTAGCTCAAAAGCCACACTTCTGTAAATAAGTGAAAAGGGAAAACCAAATACAATCCACATCCCCAAATATCTTTCAAGCAAAATTTTGCTATATGTGGAAAATGGCTATAGGAGGTAAGTTTAAAAAAAAAAAAAAAAAGAAAAAAAGGGCACTATGAATCTCTTTGTGCATTGACCCAGGCACACTGAAGAAAGCAGTAGTATACCTGAACTGAAAATGCATTTAAGTGCAATTTAATACTTTATCATACCACAGACATCTGCCTTTCCCCAGGGCAGAAGTTACAGTAGAGCTGACAGACATAAATATGTGCCCACACCTCAGTCACCACTGTAACAGTTGAACGTACAAACACAAAACTATCTTAAGCTATAGCTTGCAATCCCTTGGATGAGGAAGCACAGCAACTAAGATGCTGACACATTTGCTGCTGCCAGCTCCGCTATGGGAAAATATGACCTCTAGCAAACAGGGACATCTGAGCTGGTTAAATCACCATAGCAAGCGTCAGTGTAACTCATCTGTCAGAGCCCCTAGCTGTGCGGGCTAAAACACCCACAAAAGAATAAAAAGACAATACAAATAGTAGTATAAAATTTTACAGGTTGCCTGGTTGGAAAGCAGAAACACAGAAACAGATATATGAAAAATATGCCTCTAGTTGTTCTAATAAATGTAAATTCAGGTTCCCTACACACTTTCACAGGTTTGTGCTTAGTATGTTCAGTAAAGTGAAACTGCACAGGCAAATATAAATAAACAATTGTCTTTAACTTTCTCATGACACCAATTTCTCAAAGCTTGCACCCTTAATATAGTATTCAATTGCTCAAATGAAGTGCTCTGTTGCCATTTTAAATGCTGTGGGTTATCTCACCTGCCTTCCAAACTGCTCTAAAAGCATTTGGGTCTCTCACACAGACTCTAACATATCTGCCACTTTTACCCAGATGTTCCAAATCCCCTATGGCTTCTTAAAAAGCAACACGTGTTTCTGTTTAGGCAAATCTGCATCCTGCCCTTGAAACCACCGATGGAGTATGGCATTTTTCAGAATCATGTCAGAACCAAATCTCCTGTTGATTTAAATAACTATTTCACATTTTCCATTTAATTTATGGCAATCTAAAAAACTCCCTATAAATCAATTTATCTCACACAACACTCTTCATTTTTAGCTTTTGTAATATTGTTGGGTTTATATAAAGTTTATTTACAAAGGGTTTAATTTGTCTATATTGTATTTTTGGAACTCTGCGGTTGCAAATAAAACACTTTTTTTTTGATCTCCAGCCAGCTCCTGGTAAGACAGATGTTTCTGGGAAAAAAAAAAAATACTAATTGGATGCTGGGTTCATATTATGTACTATTTCCAGTCTGGGGAAGAAAAAGGCAAGTACAGCTGTGTACTCCCATTGCATCTGCTCAAATATGAGGTGTTCTGTTGCTGGTATGACCCTAGCACAGGGGTGTCAAACTCATTTTCACTGGGGCCCACATCAGCCTCGCTGTTGCCTTCAAAGGCCGAATGTAATTTTAGGACTGTATAAATGTAACCGCTCCTACATTTATACAGTCCTAAAATTACATTCGGCCTTTGAAGGCAACGGCGAAGTTGATGTGGCCCCCGGTGAAAATGAGTTTGACACCCCTGCCCTAGCATAAATCAGACCAGGTTTTAATTGACAACAGCCTGTGTGTTTCAGTTAAGAACTAATGGGGCCTGTGCTCCACTGCTCTGGGGAAATTCCTCAGGAGAACATTAAAGCCCTTTTATTTTATACCTTGTTTGAAGTCTCAGCAAAAAGGCTAAGCACTATATAGGGGAAAGGTGATACTGCTGAAGCCATAAAGCCAGTAGGTTAATGAAGAAAACAAAAGAAAAAAGCAATTGTAGACTGTATAAAAATAGGAAAGAAAGTAGTGTGATAGGAAAATAAACTGACAGAGTATGGTTCCCTGGTAAAACTGAATCAAAGCATGTTTGAAATGGAGCATTTTATGAGCTTCAACAAGTGGAATGTGTGACAACAATATATTTTCTTAATACATACTCACGAGCACTTAAAGAACTTTACTACTTAATGCACACACAGGATCCTTAGCTTCTATAGTCATCTATGCTCATCTCAGTCTATTTCTGTATGCCAGCTGTGCCCCACTTCTTATCATAAAATTCATGTAACCTCACTTAAAAAGGGAAGAAAAAAGGGAGATGATCAAGGATTGATTTACACTGCAGTGATCAAATTGGGTAGTCAGTGAATATGTCACCTACCCAAATTCTTCTTTTCAACAAACCAGAAAAAGGATTTAAACAGCTCTGAGTTATGAGAATTGAGTTACATGGCAGAGACTGGAAAATTTAACAATGGTATGTGCCTCCAGGATGCTGAAGCTGTAGACTGTCACTGGGTAGTAGTACTGTTGCTTATCAAAGCACTATGTAAACCCACATTAAATTATTGGAAAAGCAAGGGCTGGTCATCACGTGACGTGTATTTCTGACATTCCTAGCAATGTGGAGAGGACTTACCACCAGCAACTGCATAAACACGGCTGGATTTTAGCTCAGGTTGGGTCAGGATGGGTGCCCTGAACGTACACTGTGGGCTTTGTAATACAGGCTTCATTGTGACAGCTCAGTAAGCACAAAATCAGCTCTTTGGCATTTTCCAGTAATTGGAAAATAAAAATGTTAGTTATAGACTGCAAATGGCTTTTTATAGGAAAATAATAAGAAGCATTTTGTATTTATATTATGCTTTTAAATTCAAAATGTCTGACCATTTACAAAGAGTTCTGGCTGGTCAACAAAAACTTTGAATGCAAGTTTGCTGAGCACTATGCTATCGGAACTGGATGACTTAATAGACTTGATCTGCAGGATGATTAGGAAGTTAAAGAAGCCCACAGAAGGAGTTCTGTTTGGGGAAGATGAGGCAGGGATGCAAAGGCAGCTTGAATTTGCACATATAGAAAGGGAAAACTATAGCAAAAGGGTTTTTTTTTTTTTCCCCCTTGGACAAACAGTAAGTCATCCTTTTCTCTTTCCACTGATCTAAGATACTCAGAGAAACTTGTTACTAAAATAGAGAAGTTCTGGGGAAAATAAGTCTTTCTTCTAGACACCCAGAGACAAGACAACACCAGTAAGAGCAGTAAAGGTAGAAAATGTTTCAGCATGGGTAGGAAAGGCAGTCTCCCTTGTTTTTAATTTTCGCTTAAGAATTCTAAGACTCCTTAAAGGGGTGGGGGGGATGGGAGGGGTGGGGGTGCAGAGAGAAGGCAATAAGGATAATAAATAAAAGATAGTGAAAGATAATGACACTGAGCTGAGTTTGCAAACCCACAGACAGATGTTAATGTAACTACAAAAAATAAAAGCAGCAATAGCTAAAGAGATTTCACTGATAAAATGCAGGTGTTTGGCAAGAATTTGGGGATGAGAGTGGAAGGATGCAAGCTGTCAATGGGATTCCAAAGTAGAAGGAGGAATGAAGATGATAGAATGTAATTTTCAATAATCTTTGTTTTGCAGAATAAAATTCTCACAAAGCCTTAAAGGGAAGACTCGAATCTTAGTGTGTGTGGCTTTTGGTGGTGGTAGTGTTTTGGTTTTAATGCCAACTAATTCACCTATTCATATTCCTGCAGTTCAAAAAAAACCACACAGTAAATGGTATATATATTATCTTTCAGTTCTGTAATTTAAAAATGTGTATAATGTGGTACTTAGTTTTGGTCACAGTCTCTAGCACATCTTAAGACAGCGGTGTCTCAGCAAGGTGTAGGTGTTATAGTAAATATTTTAGTAGCAGTGATGAAGTATATGAGGCCCACATGCTGTGCAGTTAATTCTTGGATCATAAAAGCAATCACTTTGCAGATACCGAATGATATATAAACTCTCTGTGTTAATGGATACCAAGATTACATGAAACCTAAGAGATTCAGCCCAGGTATTTGTGGAAAGCCAAGAGAAAGATGCCTAAAATGATTTCAGGAAGGAGGAACAACAGATTTAAATCTACTGAAGATTTGCTTAAGGTGTCTAAAATTATGCATCATTACACTGCTTTCTTACTCTTAAAAACATGTACTGCTTAGATGTATTGTTTCAATAAATGTTATTCTGCAAAAGAAGTTTGTTGTTGTTGTTGTTGTTCTGGGGTTTTTGTGGTTTTGTTGTGATATTTTTGTAACTGTTCTGCCACCTAAGATCACATCACTGTCTTTTCATGTTTAGACAGGTCCGTGAGAAGTCACAACTTTGAAGCTATTGTTATTTGAACTGTAGGTGATGTAGCCAAAAAAATTCAAAAATTATGGAAGTGCTTTTTTAAACCCCATGAGAAAGGAAAAAAAGTTATTGTGGGATGACAGAGAAAGTCTCTGATTTCACAAATTTTAAAGTTTATTACCCAGTTACTTCAGAAGAATCTGTTGTAGATCCATGAGGGTAATTTTTCTTTTCTTTTCTTTTCTTTTTTTTTTTTTTTTAAACAAGAACTCTAGAAAGTATCAGTCCAAGGTGGCATGACTTTTTCCAGCTCAGAGGCAAATAGACATTTAATTTTGTACATGGAAATGTTCCAAAAGTGTTTAACTAACACTTGAACACAGGATCTATAATCATAAGGCTGCTCACACGTCTCAAAGATACACAACATTACAGAAAATGTAAATTATTATTGTAGGATTCAGTGACATTAAACCTCAAAAAAATTAAAATTGTTGAGTATTTCAGGTCAAATGAGAATAACATTCTCAAATACTTTACATCCCCAGCTTTCCTTCCATCAGTTTAGCCTCAGAGAACACTTCTTAACACAGGAGGAAGCTGGGATACAGGAAACTGTGTCTTGCACTATAATATTACTAGATGAGATTATTACATCCTGAAGTTGTGTTTTATCTGAAAAAGCACCCTGCTTCCTTTCTTCTACTGATAGCAGGAAGGACAAGCAGGCACAGAAATTGTATGCATTTTTAACAAAACAAAGCAATTCCTTGCTAGGCGGTCACACAAATTTACATGAATGCCCAATTCGGATTTCTTTAAGACTCTTTATTAGGTCTTGTATGCCCCTTTTATACCCTGAAGATAATTAACTTAAAAAAAAATACCATAATTTTAGGTACAGGGGTTTTAGAGCAGCAATAAGGAGGAGAGCTTTGTGGTTTACATCTGCTTTAACTGAGTGATAAACAGAAGGATCTGACTTAGAGGGGCTTTTGATTACAACACCAACATCTAATGTTAAGATTATTTGGTTTTATCAATACACTGTAACATCTTATTTCTGGCAAAGGGAGATCAAATGGGGGCCTGCCTGGAATCACAGACAATGAGATAAGAATCTACAACAGTTTCATTTGATCAAGGGAGTTACCGATCAATCAGCAGGTACATAAGAATGTCCAGCCTTCCTCTAACAGGACAAAAAAAACCCAGATGTATCTCTATTTGCCCATAGGATAAGACCATTAAGCAGTATTAAGAATTAGAAGCTCATGACACAAGTGATTTATTCCAGTGGATGTGAAATCTACTGCATAAATCCAAGAAACAGAGAACTTATTTAAAATCAAGGTCACTATCACAATCCCTAGCTAAAATGGGTTTTCTGAAAGACTGATGCGAATACTAAGAGATTCAAATACTGAAAATCCAATGTGTTCTGTTTTCTTCTCATGGTTATGACAAGTACCATCAAACCTTCTGAGGAGGCATCCTTGCATTCTAACACAGATGGTCCATCTGAAATCTAATAATAACTAAACCACTACCATGCTTCCTCGCTTGGCAGCTCAGCAAACAGGAGTCACCCCCTGTTCATAACAGGTCACAGGTTTCACATTAAGCAAATGACACAGGACACAGGCTTCAGGACCTGTTGGGCTTTGCCTGTGCTTGTCTTGCTCTGCCTGAAGATTTGTTTTTGCTTGCAATAGCAATTATCTAATGACCAGATCTCTATTACCTACTTAGTTTTAACTTTTCATTAGCTCTATATAATTGCATGATGTAATGTCTATAGTGATATACATTTAGTGATAAGTGGGTATTTGTAACATGTAGCTACTGTGAGTAGAATGACCTATTAGACCCTCTCTAATAAAACAGCACAGAGGATTATCAGAAGCTTTGAAGGAACAGGCAGAGGGCAATACCTGAGGCCCAGGGGCCATAAACACCCCACTGATGGCCAGTTACTGGTCATTAAAGGAATACAACCTCAAGAGCAAGGTAAATCAAGCAATTTGCCAAGCCTTAGGGGTAGCAAAGAAAACAAAGAATGGGCACCCAATGCATGTAAAACCCACACTACGTAATAAATTTAGATACAATATGGACTTGCAGACCAATGACTAATAAGCAAAGGGTAGAGCTGTTAGCAAACATAAAAAAAGATCCCAACCACATCCTAAAGTAAGAATAAACCGTACTGGTAAGTACTGACAAGTAAAGTACTGGCAAAGTACCTGGGATACTGACCAGTTGCTGGACACCCACCTTCAGATTGAAACCATCAGCCTCAGCAGAGAGAATGGAGGGACTAAAGAGTTTCTGAATATTTGTTACCTGAACATAATTGAAACTATTTGATTAATATGACCATTAAGACTATATTTAGAGTAAGGATTCATTTTTGGCTTTACATGAATGGTGTATTCCTTTCTGCCTCCAACAGGACTGTGACTGTAACAAACTGGTGAGAATCCAAGCAATCTATTCTCTGACTGCAACAAATTTTGAACACAATTTCTATAGTTACTACCATGATGTTCTAAAAATAGGAAAACAAACAGACCCCTCTGGACTTGTACTGCTAAGATTTCACGTTAAAGGCTGTTAGTAAAATGGGTGCTAATAAAAAGGTTTTTCAGTATTATTTTATATTGTACAGATTTTTCTATTTTCTTGCCCATACATTTTTCAGCTTCTTCTCCCAAGACACATTGTAACAGATGTCTTGCTGCAAAAGTAACATTTTCCTTTAGTAACTGTTTTCAAATTTTATTTCGTTATCCTTACATTGATACTAACACATGTGAATTGATTAAGATATGAGTTCTTCAACAACAGTGAGTAACTTCAAAACTTGCAGCAGAAAGATGTAAGCTACCATGATGTCCCTCTGGTCTGATGCTTACCTATTTATTTGTCTCTAGGGTTTTTTTTTGTAGCCTTTAATCTAGGAACAGAAGGGTTTAACAAAGATGAAACATCAGATATTGACCTCGCTAGATTGAAAAAGAAAAACAAACAAATAAACAAACAAAAAACTTGAAGAATGTCCCTAACCAAAAGCTAAGTTCAAAGCACTTTTCAACAGGCGTATTATCCTCCCTGATATCCAAATTTGACATTATAATCGGGAATGCAGGTGCAAGAGGGTATTTTTAGTATATATATCTAGGTATATATTTTTACTGTTGATCCAGAATTAACTCTATCTTTATGCCACACATCTTTGTTGTAATTTCATTTTTTTCACAGTTTTAATTAGAGAGATTCACTCTACTTGAAGGTGACCACAGTTACAAATTTTCCATATGACTGTAAATATTTTACCAGCATTTGGAAGTGGAAGGACTTGGAGGGGGAGGAGGAGAAAAGGAAGAGATAGTACATTGCCTCTATTGGGATGCCTCATAACATACTGTATGGTTAAAGGTATTTTTAAATTTGCATGGGCAACATTAATTTTTATTTTCATTAGATCAAGAACTGGAATGCCTAAGCTTGCAAATTCATAATTTCTTTCTTTTTTTTTTTTTTTTAATCATCATTCTTTGCTGTTATTCCCATGAAAACTTTACCATTATCAACAAAATTATGTTAAACACCAGTACCTTTCAATCCAGAACTATGAGATTATGACAGAAAATATCAAATAAAAATCCAGACACTGCTGGACAAAACATGCTCAAATCCTATACACCTAGGTGTCTTGGTTCAAAATATGCCTGAATAAATATGTAAATCTATGCTGTTCCTGAAAGCATCTCAGATGCAAGAAAGGATATTTATGATGGGGGCGGGGTGGGGGGGTGGTGGAAAGTGGAGCTTCAGGAAAAGTATGAATGCACTCATGTGCATTGACAGTATAACGAACCCAAACTGACAACAATACTGGTTAGTTCTCTGTTCCTTCTCTCTTGTCTGCAGATGTACATCTAGTGGTGAGTATCAGCAGCAAAGAAAATTGTTAAGAATTGTAGAGGGACTTAGAATACATAATGAAGACTTTTTGACTTACAGGAGAAAAAGAACTACAGTGCGTTTTTCTATTTATGGTTAAGAAAGGACTTCAAAGGGACAATTTTTGCCTGGTTGTGATTATACTGTACATATACTAATCTAATACAGATGAAGCAGATAGGACCATAAAATGGAAATATCTTTAGAATCGAGACCTAAGACAATAATGAAGACAACTACTCTACAGGGTCATATTTTGTTTCTGAGTATTCAGATATTTTCATAAAGGTCTGGGAATTGTTGTGAGGCAGAGACTGACATTTCAAATTTTTATTTTATTCAGCCTTCATTTTCATAGCATTTTCAGAAAAGAATTGAAACCAGACTTCTCATTCATAGAATGCAATTTCAGTGCTGGAGTGGAGAAAAATGACAGAAGGAACCCCCATCACCAACCAGTCAAGGGGAATATTGTAAATCATAAGGTAAGGAATGAGCATGAGATCTAAATCTGGTAGAGCTACTCCTTCATCTGCAGGCAGCCAGCCTTAGATTAGCAGAGGAGGGAGGGGAAATTCTGCTCCAGCACTTCTCACGACAAACCAGTCCCATTAAAGGCTTAGGCAGTGGTGAGTGAAAAATGTTTTCCTCTTTCTTCTTTTTTTGCTGAAAAGGGTGAAATTATTTACCTCATTTTGTATGTTGTGAACAACTAGCATGTAGTGATTTTTACAAACAAAAAACCTGTCTAGGAAGTTAAAAATTTTAGGTAGTGGGATGAAGAGAATAGTAACAGAAGTCCCAGAACAATCCAGCTCTAGTTTCCTTAGTTCAATACTAATACACAGTTCAATACTGTGATGATAGGCACACAGTGAACTATTAAGCTGTAGGTTGTGCTAGTATAGGTAGAACTGCATTCATCAGACACTCTCAGCTGTTTCATTTGCCTCTTCCTCATTAATACATACTCTTCAGATTTATTTGTAATTTTGAAGCCATTTCAAAAATGCTCTGAACTTAAAAAATGGGTTGAGAATTCTTTCTCTAAACCTAGAATATTTTAAAAATTAATTACAGTACAGTCCAAATGTGCACTGTTCTGTCCTAGACACAGTTTATGGGTAAGAAAATGGGGACATCATAATTCAGAAAGTCAGGAAGATGCTGTTCCAGTACAACAGGCATTACAATTATTGCTCCTTCTATCCTCATCTGAAAATAACAGCGTTTTTATTAAACAAGACATTTAGGGTAAGCTTTATGTTTCCTAATGTTGTCTTTTGTCTAATCCGCATGTATAATCTGGAATATTGCCAGTATAATGATTCAAAGCCTTGTTAGACAATGCTTTCAATTATAGATGGGGCTATACAGGACTTAAAGTGACCAAGATGAAAATTTTATTGGAAGTAATTAATAGAAGTCATTCATGCTCATTCCAAGCTCATGCAAGGATTGATACTATTCAAAGCAAGAGAAATGAGAACTAAGCCACAAACTGAAAGAGGTAAAGTCATGAATTCCAGTGATTCAGTCAAGCCAAAGCTATAAAATCAGTTTTGCAGCCTCCTTCTTCAGTATCCTTTACCTCGAGCAGACTCCCAGACGAACTGTGATTATGCTGCTCCCCAGAATGTGGTCATCTCTTCTACACTCCCAATATGGCTGTGTTTTTGATTCTCACTAAAAGCTTAAAATATGTTCAACTATCACGTATGAATAGTCCTGAGTGTACACGCATCTAAGAAATATGCATTTACAACACAAAATATATCACATGTATACCTACATAGATGGATATATATCTTCTCTAACTCCAATACTAACTGAAATTTGGAGTCCACTGTTAGATTTTAACTGGAAAGTTTTAGGGGTGGCCTTTAAAGGCCCATCTACCTTTTTGAGGTTAAAATAAAGAGTCTTCTGACATAGTATAAACTCTGCAGAGTTAGAACTTCATGAGTTTTCTATCACAGCGTAACTACCACTTCCTCATTTACTTTTCAAAACTCACATACAGAAAAGCCCTGAAAATTATACTGCTTTTGTACTGTACACTAAAAAATATACAGACATATGGTTTGTTTCATTAATTAATGGAATCAAATAAGCATGTATCAATTTATGAAAATCCTTTCTTTATGAGCTCACATAATCTCTTCACCACTTGAAAGAAAAAAAAAAAAAAAGAAGAAAAAAACCCAACAACAACAAACAAACCGCAGAGCACTTTACATTTTTCCAAGGAAAATGTTGGGAAGGAATCAATTGGAACAGCTTTATATTCAAAATCATCTGTGAAGCATCAAAGTTATGTTTGTTGGCATCTGTGCTCCAGCTGTGGGATTTCAAGCTTTTTATTTTTTTAATCACGTTCCTTATTCCAATGAGTAAGTACTTGATTTTGTGCATTGAAAGAGTTGGAAAGTGAATTCATCAGGGACTGTTCATACTCCCACAGCCTTTAATGGCATTTTACTAAAAGAACATGGCAACTTTAAAGCTTCACCAGGCATGTATTTTACTAGATTTTCACAAGTGAAAATTTCACAGTATTAAGCTAGATTAAAAAAAAAAAATAAAAATCTTGGTTATACTCATTGAACTGTGTAGACAGAAAAAGATGCCTAAAAAGACAATTAAACCAGCCAACAAACAAAAGCTTCCAGTATCAGACTCATAAATAAATTATGTTATGGCAATGTTAACCGATTCTTTGACTGTTGGGAATCCATTTGTGACCCAGTTCTTATCTTTATTAAAAAGCAGTCAGAATGATGGAAAGTCTGAGACTGACCCAGATGCCCCTGAAATCAAAGGAAGACTAAATTGACTTCAATGCCTTTTGGATGAGGCCCTGTTTTAGCAGTGACTATCAAGCACTAAAACCACTTTGTGTGTCAGTTTGACTCCGTATGAAGTGTAACGTGATTTTGAAGAGCTACAGAAACCTAATGGTGCATTTTCTCCATGACTTTCAGAGATTGTGTACTGATTATTATCTTGCTTGACCTCCCATAGCCACCATAAGCTTATCAAGGTGCAAGTGGTGAGGAGGGGGTGTTTTGGGGTTTTTAAGTGTAATATAGCTACTGCCCAGTTCAGCAGTTCCAAAAAGTGCCCTGCAGGATCTCATATTTGCTTTTGACTGAGTAGACTAGGTTCCTGGTTTAGGTGCCCAAGGTTAAGAAATATAAATACAATCACAAAAAAAACTATTTTGGTCAACTATTTTTTCCAGAGAAACATCAAAGAATCTTCTTTGCTGCTTTCTGCTCTCTTGAGAGGTGACGCCATTCAAGAGAAAAAGCATTAAGGGACTAGTCCCCAACCTCTTCTCTGCACTACAGATGAGCAAAAAAGATTGTCAAGTTCAGTACAACTACTGATGAGGGACATGAATCATGGACATGAACCAGCAGAATGCTATAGCAGGGAAGCTCATCTTGAGCGCTGTATTAGAGGCAGAAAGGAAATGCCTGCTGTCAGTCAAGAAACCTGAGGAATGGCAAAATTAAATCAGCAGAACTAAACACTAGGGAGAGAAAGGCTATTAAAAGCATGAAACCACTCTTCAAAAAGCTGCACGTAGGAATGAAAAATGAATGGAAAGAATAACGAAATCTAGCATATTACATGTAAAAACACAATACAAGAGGCCAGAAAATAATTCAACTAGGAGATTAGAAAGGTATAACAGCTAAAACTCAATCCTATATTTCAAGCACCGCAGGGACAGAAAGATTGCTACACAGTCTACACGCCACATGGATTATGAAGGTACACAAAGGGCATTTAGAAATGGCAGGGCCAGAGCAGGCTGTTGAAGATGTTACAGAACAAATACACAAAATTGACAAAAAATGTCACCAAAGACTTTAACTAAGGAAATGGAAATAAGTAAACGATACTAGTGACACACACCTTCTTGCATAAATTTCCCTTCCTGTCTGAGGCCTGGAAGATGGTAAATGTGCCACCATTTTTTAAAATACTGCAGGAAGCTCAGGGCAACTGTGAAACAATGAGAATGAAATCTGAATTGGGGACAATCATAATAAAGCATGAAATTAGTGGACACATGAACAAATATGAACTGCTGAAGAACAAAACTATATACTTTGCTTTTTTGTGAAAGGAAGCCCTGAACCTATCAGTCTCTGAAGAAGTCAACAAACATGGATAGAGGAGGCAAGTTGATACAAGTTGTTTACTTTGAATTCAAGAAGACATTTCACAATGTCTCTCAAAGTGCATTAAGGAAACTTGCAGCCACAAGCTAAGAGAAAAGCTATTATTCTTTCACAGGCAATTAACTGCTTAAAAGATGGGAAATGGAAGAGAGGAATAAATGGTCAGTTTTCACAACAGAAGGTGTCCAACACGGTCAGTACTGGGTCCTGCATGGTTAAACATGTTAAACACCACAGGAAGTACTGTAGTGTCTAAAATGCCATCTACTTTTAGGAAAGCAATCTAAAGGGGGTATTGCAGGCAAAAAAAGAAAGGAGAAGTATACAGTTAAGGAAGTGCACAATCTATATCAGGCTGGCACAGAGGGCAAAATGCAGTTCTAAGAACTAAACTCACCAATAAATTTCCCCCCAGATAATCAAAGGTGCCTATCTTGTTGAAGGCAAGAGATTAATCATCCATTTTCATCTCTATTTGCCTGACTATTTTAGACAAAGCCCTTTTGTGACTTTAGCCTAAACAAACACTTTTTTAAAATCTTGCACTCTTGTGATATAAATTTTTCTTTCTTCTGCACATTTCACCCTACCTGCCTCTCATAACACAAAAAATCCTGCTAATACTTCCTATGAAATTTAAGGCAACATAAATTAGTTTTTCATGACATTTTTGGACTATCGTAGCAAGTCAGATTTTACTTTATCGTTAGAACATATATTGCTATACTTTTTTAGTTTTATTTACAAAACTAACCAGTAAATAAAATGCTATTAATTCTGAAAGCAAAAGAAGTGAAAACATTTCCGTAACTAAAGACAGCAAGATAGACTGCATTCTTTTTTTTTTTTTTTTTCAAAATTACATTTTTATAACCCCCAGCTAGGTTTTTGATGGATTAATTCCTATAATCTATCACTTGCTTTTTTTCTCACATTCTGTGTAACGAGTCATTTTTATACTTCATACCAAATGGTTGATGCTAGATTTCACTCTATGTCTAGTATTCCTTTTAGCCCTCAATTTCAGAAGCAGCTTATAGGCACCAATATTACTTCTTTTTCTAAGTACTTTAAAACCTCTTTAACAAAATATTAATGCTGCCTAACTATCTCACACAAATGCTTCGATATGTGAATGGGGATTCTGGATCAGCTTTTTAGTAAGGGATAGGACACATAAATTAACTATTTTTAATAGGGAGCTTAGTGAATTTGCGAAGAGGGTTATGTGCCTCTATGTGATAGCATAGAGTAGAATTCTAATTTTGTGAGAAACTGTCTGAAAATTTTTAAAACTTCTGACTGAATCTCTTTTCATGCTTTAAATAAAGTGAACATACTTCATTTCAGATTAAAGCAGGATTATAGGTCTTGGTTTTCTCGATAGAGTAATAGGCAGATACACTCTCTGGACTTCTGCTGGCCCATGCCATTCACAGCTGTTAAGTCAGGCAACAACGAGCGACATGGGTCTATTGACAAACTCTCAGGTTTTTCATATAGTTTGTATTGATTGGGCTGGGGACAGAATAAACTCAGGTGTGGGAATTGCGAATTTTGCTAGTAAGAGGTACATCCACAGTAGTAAGGCATTACCAGAACATTAAATTGACAGAGCCAAACTATCCAAGCTCCCACATTGCAGATCTGAGCTGTATACAACATCCTCACAAGTGCCGACATCCAAATGGCCTTTGGAAAGGAATCTTGGAATCTGCCACAACCTTCATAAATAACCTTTGTGTACTAAAAATGGGGTTGCTTGTGAGTAAAGCAGCAATCACAAAGAAGAGTCTCGTGTTGAGCAGTGTGCAGATGTTGGCTACGTAACAGTCTCGTAGCTGAGCTGGCATCTGGCAATCCAGCCTGAGTAATTGACAAAGTAGCAGTAGTGCCATAGGATCTGGGGAGAGATTTAAGTTTTCTTTCCCTCTCTAGTCCACAAAGAAAATGGGGTTCAAGTACTATTTCTGACAGAGCCTGTTTCTCTTCAATAATTGTGCACACGTCCAGCTGGCATAGAATCATAGAGTGTTCTGAGTTGGAAGGGACCCACAAGGATCATCAAGTCCAACTCCCGTCCCTGCATATTGACAACCCCACAGTTCACACCATGTGTCTGAGGGTGTTGTCCAGTCTCTTCTTGAACACTATCAGGCTTGGGGCCATGACACCTCCCTGGGGAGCCTGTTCCAGTGCTCCAACACCCTCTGCATGAAGAAGCTTTTCTGAATGTCCAACCTAAACATCCCCCGGCACATCTTCCTGCCATTCCCTCGGGTTCCCTCATTGGTTGTCAGAGAGATCAGCAGCTGCTGCTCCTCCTCCCCTTGTGAGGAACATGTAGCTGTGATGAGGTGTCCCCTCAGTCTCTTCTTCTCCAATGTTGTGGAAGAGACACCCAGCCCCCCGCAAAGCAGGATGAACTGCATAAGGAGCTGCTGACGAGTGTACCCTGAGTGAGGGATCAAGAATGCATTTAGGATCTTCTAGTACTGTCTTATTCTGCAGAAATTGTTCACAATTTGGAGATTAATATGTGAAGTTGTAACTTCCAAGTTTTCTCATGCACCCTAAGAGAATCAATAGGGTTTCATCACCTTGCATCAGCTGAGCAGCTGGTCAACTCCTCAACTTTAAATGTGAGGACACTGCTAGCAGAGTTTGCATGTCAACTCTACCATTTCTTTTCTACTTTTCCTTCTCGAAATTGATTCAAAGCCTAAAGAGATCAAACTGAGTCTGTCCTTCCTATTAGTCAGCTGAAAAATAAAGGTAAAGTCTACAGCTGCTTGTTTCCATCTAGAGCCTCTCTGACAAAGCAAAGAAAGAACTGCATTTCTGGACCACTACCAGACTGCATAGGGGCTTTACCAACTTCAAACAAAAGATAAATCAGCTCCTTTATCTTCATGAAGTAGTATATGCCTCATTGATCTCTCATGCTGTAAATTGTTTTAAGTAACAAAGTTGGAGATTTTCATAATGTAAACTGAAAGGTCTATTTTTATGACTTCAAATTAATTCACCTTTCTGATGTTTCAGACGATGTAACAAGTATTGTAGAATGAGAAAAACTCTGTTCTGGAATCTGACAGATTAATAATTTTTCTTTCAGCCACATTTCTCTGGCAGAAAATAAATTTGCTATGTGATACTGCTTTCAAGTATCGTAAGGGGTCCTGGATAGGGGGGCTGTGAAACTACATCCTGCCCTTCAGTCTGCAAGGGTGAATCACTGTGTGCTGGTAAATGAGCTCAGTGTTTGCGTGAGCTTATATTTTCAGACATGAAGAATACAATCCCATCTACTGGAACATTCAGGACTACATATTATCATTTCAAAACAGGCTGAGTCACTATGTCCTGAAGATACAAAAGAAGTTACAAATAAACAATTAAAATGTATGTTTACCTCTGTAATGGCAACAGAGTGTATTACTTTTTCAGGCTTCACCCATTCCTCAATTTACTGAGGCTGAAGTGAAGAACACTGAAACAAAACTCTCTTTTGTGTTAACCATCAGGTCTACATGTGAGCACACTTGTTTATAGAATGTGTAAATACAAGTACTATATTTGCACTGTAGCATTTTAACTACAGGTGATTAAACCTAAAAGAAACAAAATAAATCAGAGGGACAATTTGTTGTAAGCTGATTCAACACTTAGAAAGAGCAGCATTGGAAATGTCATTCTAGATCAGAGATGCTGTCCTTGATTATTGTCAAAGTACAGCACAGAAATAACCAGAATGCCCAAAGCACAGCTCTTGATTGGATTGTAAATATTCAGAAAAAGATTTAAAACTTTAAAATGTGATTTACTATACTAAAATGTAATAATTTTTTTTTGCTATTATAATTCTAGTTCATCCTGATATCCTGCTTATCTAGGGGGTTTTTTGACTCTAAAGATTTAAGCCTCAACAATTTCTTGCAACAAGTTACATCATCTAATGATGCCCTAGACAGAAATTAATTCCTTTAATTGGCTTCATATTTCCTTAAAATTCCATATATTACAATACAGAGTGCACAGAAATTCCAGTGTTCCCTCTCTAAACATCTCATTACTTTATACACTAGTCCTTTATACACTAGGACCCCGCCTACTCTGATTTATCTTCTTTAGGACATTTTCCATGGCTCAGCTCTCTTCCACCACTTGCCACAGCCTTTAAGAACACTAAGCGTTGCTAAAGAACAATTTTGTGTAACAGCTCTGTCATGTTTCTGAGGTCATTTTCAATGCCATGCTTCATGCACCATTTTTTTCCCATTTTGATTGCGACTGCAGAATGACTTAAGGTTGTTACTGAACCGCCTACAGTAAAATTAAGGTTTTTGCATACTTACAAAGACATGTCTTTGCAATGGAAGAGACTTTGAAAATTTGTAGATGAAATCAGAATGAGCTTCCATGACTACAGTCATTGATCCAATAGTGTCAGATAAATTCAGCTTCAAAATAAGCTCAGCTTTGAAGATAACAGCAGTGAGGGAGACATCACATTACTTGCAATATGTGAAACAAAAACTGTGATTTCAACTAGCTTGAGTCCAGACTCTTACAGTCATCACTTCTGACACTAGTTTATATGAACCCTCAGACTACCTTTTTTAGTCTCTATTGTAAATACCTTGCTGAAACATCCTAAATGCTAAAACTGAATCTACATTTTTCACTGCTGCACAACTTTTCTGGCTTATAGCTAGTATCATAAACAACTCACACACCAGGGTCATTCTCCTGTGTTGTTCCTCACTGCTTCAAGGTGAGAGCAGGAGTTTCTGTTAATTTTACATTAAGTTCACTACTTTGTAATTACAATATAAGTCATTTCTATTACTCCAGCCCTCAAAGACGTCAATACAAATCAATCTTTGTATTGATGATGCACCATAACTTCAGGTCACCAGCAAATGTAGTACAAAGTAATCAAAAGTATTAAGAACACTAATAAGCAAGATCTGTCCAAAGTAATTTCTTTAGGAAATCTGGAGTAATCTCCCAGTAATCTGACATTTTCCCCCCCAGGACAGCCCACTAGTATGCTCAGTTAGCTTTATCCATCTTTTAACTCCAACACCTTCTTGCTAGTACATTGCTTTAATGGTGCCCCTGGTTTTGTAACACCATATCACAAATTTAACAGCATATACTTTGAAGATGCTTCATTTTGATGGTCAGAAACCCCTGTTATCTTCTTGAAGAACAATGCCCAAAAGATATGAAGTGGTCTATATTGGTCATATCTTAAGGGATTGCACTCCACTTTCCATTTACATCTGAATTAATTTTTACCCTAAAATTGTTCAGCATTTTGAAAATCAGAGATACCTGCATCCCTTTTTAATTTTCCTTGAGTTAGGATATGAGGCTTGCTATCTTGTTTTCCTTTCTAAAAACAAGCAAATAAACAAACATATTAAATACAGCTCTAGTCTTTCTAGTACTCCAGGACAGAGATTACTTTGTTCTTCCTTCTTCCTTCCAAATTAGTGGTCTGTATAGATCTATTACATTTACCATTTATAAAGTGGTGCACTACCATAGTGTAGTAATTACCATAACCAACTGTCATATTTTGACTTTTAGCCAGGTGCTTTCAGGAGTCAGGGAGGATGATCTTGTATAAGCAAAACGGTCTACATAGTTTTTGTCTTATTCCTTACCTTCTTTTTGGCATCTGAGGCTGGTTGCCACTGAAGGCAGGACCCTTACTGGGCTTAGCCAGGACTCTGAGACAGTACAGAAAATATTAGATGGGTCTGGTGTATCCTACTCCCATGATTGCTAGATGGAGGATAGGAATAAACTTCCTCCCAGAGCAGATTGGTAGAAACACTGCATGTTATGTCTGTTGTTCTTTTTTTGGCTTAAATCCCCTCAAAATACATTTTGGTTGCCACAAAATCACCAATTCCCTGAGTCTCCTGAAATCTCTCTGGAATTTTTTTTACAGTTCTCCTTGTTTAAGTCAGTTCTGATTTCATGGAAATAGTACTTATGTATCAAATAAAACCACAATAAACATACTACATAAGTAGATCCATAAGCACTGGAACTAATGAAGCCTCATTTCCTATAAGTTTATATTTCAAGTCTTTTACGTTTTGCTTCTCTCATTTCCCTTTCCATATCTCCTGACAGTAGGACTTAGCAGTCTGCCTGCTGAAAATTAAAAGACATGCAGTGACTGGGCACAAGGTACACTTATGCTAACATGTACAGTAACTGACCAGCATCTGATGCCACTTGGACCAAAAAAGGGACTCAGCCGCAACTCTGTCTCTCATGGTGGGAACTAATTTAGGTTTTCGTCATCTACTGGGCCACTGTTTCTCGTCCAACTTGTAATTATGTGTTCTCATCTAAGATTGTCCTCCAATCAAGCACAGTTGTAATGGGGGAGTTGGTTCCTTCCTTATGGGCGGAAGGGTAAGAATAACTGACAGACTACAACATGATCCTGTAAGCCTTATTACTTGATGAAACTTAGCTAAAACCGTGTCATCTACTTTTTTTTTGACTTTTAGTGTTCAATGACAGAGTTATAGGTTACTTCCCAGAGATAAATGAATGTTCTAGGTTCACAGCAATGAAAAAATCTCTGGCTGTATGAAGCACAGGTCCCCAGAAAATATTCTACAGTTTCAGTATCACTCATTAATTCATTCTACAATTAAAGCAGCACAAAACCTCAGCACTCAATAGCCTTTCTTCCTAAATATCTTCCTCATTATAATTCATATTCAAAAATGAGCTGAGTCAAAGGGAAGTAAAAAGTTGATGTCTCATAATGCTGAGCCCTTGATCCCAACTCTGCCTGTTGGGCACAGAATGAGGGAGGTTTCAGATACTTCTGCTTTCTATGGTTATCAGATACAGTAATGATGATCACAATTCAAACACAGAACCTCATATAGCCAGGTGTAAGGTATTATCTCTATGTAACAATAACAAAGGCTACATCTACAGTGTGGGAGCTGCTGAAAACTGCAACAAACAGCATTAACTGGTACAGGACACACTCTAGTGAACTCCGTGTTTTAGGAAACTGTGGGAAATTGTGGATGCAGCAAATTGAGTCTCCTATCTCTGATCAATACATCTCCTTAAGTGGATGAAAGCACTTGACTATCACCTGACCTTGAGGGACAGATCGGCTGTTTCCTACATCCAAAGCCCGAAGAACGTTTGTGTATAGGTACAGTAAAATTTGTTTCCTCTATTTTTTTGAATAAGGTTTAGATTTCTGAATGAAACACACATCACCTGTATCACAGGTATACATATGTCCAAAATGAAGCTGTTGAATGTGAGAATACTCACTTTGGAGAACCTTTCTAACAGTTTTGAAGGGGATTTCAAATCAGCTGGCATTGGTCCACAAAAGAATTTATCATACGTGACTTGGAAACTCTGACAGAGTTTCCTACAGGAGCCTCGGAACAGGAGTGTAGTCAATATCGATTGTCACGGGTTGAACTAAATTGCTTGAAGTGGAGTAGTGACAGTTTTCCAGAAGCTGAAGATTTGTTTCTCAGTTTTAAATTGTTCTAAAAATTACATTCTCAAAAAACAGATGTTTCATACTGCTCTGTTTTAAGCAAGAAAGCAAGCAACTTGAAGTTTAGCCTATTTTTCAAAATGAAACAAATCAAATAGCAAAATGATCACTGGATGTGTAGCTGAAGACCACCCTGAATATCCTACATTTGGATACATATGCACATCAGTTCAACCCATTTATATTTAATGTTTACTTTAACTATGCATGTGAAGCTGATAACTCACTTTACTGAAAAAGTTGAGCACTACATGTACTATTAATTGATATGTGTTAGCATTTTCTGAAACTATTTTTTGTGATTTCAACGTTTTTTGTTTTATCCTCTTTAATTACTTGGCATTGCTCATAATTGCAATAGCATATCCAGAAACAACAACAGGCTTTACTTTGCTATAATATAAATCATACAAAAAACATCTAATATTCAGACTTTACATTATAGCCAGAAAAAAGTATTGGAAAATGAAATGACTATGATGCAGGCAAACATCATAGAAAAAGTAGAATTTTTTTGTACCTCATGCTTGTGCGAATACATTTTCTTGTTTTGCAATGGACGACGTATTATTTCATTTTTCTTTAACTCAAAGAGGCCAAATGGAAACTTAAAAAAAGAACCATAAAAAAGCATAATAACAATCTTATTTTCTGGTCCCTTTTATCTAGGTTAGGAATTTGGAGTGTGCTTTGTGAGATGGCAAGTATTTTAAAGACAGACTATGTCCTTTCTGATGGACAAAGTACTTCTGAAAACCTTCCATCTTTGAACTCCCTTTAAAAACTTAATGAAAGAAAACATTTTTGTCATTTGTTTTTCCAAGAGTTTGGTGTGGTTTTTTGTTTGTTTGTTTTGTTTTGTTTTTAATCTTGTGTCATAACAAAAACTTCAGAATACAGATAGTTTTTTTATTCTCAAAGTTTTGTGTTCAGCACACTTATGGAACATTGCAATAATAATAATAATAAGATGAATGTGTCACTAGTAACTTCTTCTAAGAAATAAACAAAAAAAAATTCCTCTTTTTTTTTATTCCACAGCAAAACCCAACATGTTTTGTTTAGGTATATGAAAAGTACATACACTTCACCAGTCTTCCAATACAAAAACTAAAATTAATGTGTATGTTAGCATGCCTGAAATGAAAATACAGACAAATATATGTAAAGCGTGGCATCCAACCTGAGCCTCAATCTAGATTTCTTATTCTAGCAATAATTCTTTAAAAAAAATTGTTTTTTTATTACTGGCCTGAGGCAAATTCAACTGAGATTATGTTTCTCAGGGGAAAAGAAGCATTTTCTGAAGCAAATGTACAATTTATCTGAGTATGCTATAAAATCTGGAAATATTTGCCCTCTGAGTCATATTAGCACAGTCCACACAATTCCATACTTCCTTCTCCAGTGCACGTACCACTTGAACACATTACAGTAATACCTGTTTTGTGATCCATTTAAGCTTTCTATTACCATATTTTAGCTGGTCCTAAATTTGGCTGTGATGGTCCTATCTCTTACTAGGCAATTTCAAGCATTCTTTACCAGTTTTGATTAACAGACAGACCTTGACACGTCCTTATGTCTCCAGATCTGCATTTCAAGTTTCATCTTTTTGATCTTTAGGAGTCTCTGTGGTCTAATTATCCTATATCACAATGATTTATGTTTTTCTATATTCTATATATTCTATATATATTTCTATATCCTAAGTTTCTGGCCATCCATATTCATGTATTAAATGCACTTCAATAAGAGATGCATCTTTAAAATATCATAATGTTTTTCTCTCTTTGAAATACTTATATGTCTCAAAAGATCTATTATTATTAGTAGTAGTAGTAGTATTACATAAGATTCTAAGTTTGCAATAATTGCAGGGAACTCTATCGAGTCCTGATAAAAAACATTCAAGTGTCTTGGTTGATTTCTGCTGTAAGACAGATAAAGCCGAGGAACCAACTGATCAGAAACATGCAAAAAAGCAAAACACAGGCAGGAGCCATCTGCTGTGATATTACTGACTAAGAGCGATCCAAAAACTAAAAGGAAGGAAAAATGCTCAGTAAAAATTATGTGGTATAAATCATTAGGTGGACACAGAAAACAGCCATGAATATGGTAAAAGCTGCAAAACGCAAAGAGCTAAATAGATTAAGATTGGCAATACTGCAGTCTCACAGCCTGATCGCAGATTGGAAAACAGGAGAGGCAGGTTCTCCTATGACATAAAATCTGGTCTCCTGATACTGCTGGCAAACAAGCTGTAAGACGTCCCCTCTTAAGCTGTATAAAAACAGTTGTTGCTGTTTTTCTCCTCCAAACCCCTACTGAAAAATAGTTCTAAAAGCAAAGAATCAGCATAGTTGAAAGGAGTCCTAAGACAGCATTTAGACTACCCTACACCTCTGATGCATCAAAAGTTTTTTTTTCATTTAAAGATGAAATGAAGCCCAACACAGTTATTATCTTATTAAAGGATATGTTCTCCAGTCCTCTACCTATACATTTTTCTTTCCCACTTTTTACAAAGACAAGTCTTGACTCTACAGACCACAGACTCTGAACTACACAGTTGCAGAAGATCTATGGCAACTCATGCCATTCAAACATTGTGAAAGTTTCCCAGATTCCATCCTCACTGAGGGTAAATAAGAAACATGGAGACTCTCCTTTTACATTAAAGCTATCACCTAAAGGTTGAAAGGGAGAACTAGGCATTTTAAATCCTTGACTCTATTCTCAGCTATGCTTTTAGTTCACTCAGTGAAAGTTTGGTTCAGAACATTTTTTACTCCAGATCTGATCTCCGGTAGAGAGGGTAGATTACTAGCACTTTCATTGCAACTTTTCCTGAAATTATTTAGCTTTCCAAGAGCTCTGAGATACCCAGAACAAAAGGTTTCAGAAAAAAATCAAATTCAGTAACTATATTCAATCATCTAAGTTTAGTATTACTACAACCAGTAAAGATGTGAAATTAGTACCAATAAGGTATAATAACTTCTCCTTTATTCACTATGGTAAAAATTCATAATTCTAATTGTTTTCAAAGATATATACCTAAAACAATAAAACCAACAATCTGGTTGAAGCAGAAGAACCTTTGATGTATAAACAAGTTTTGATATTTCTGCTCCTCGTTCATTAGGTTTTTATTAATATAAGTATTAATAAAATAAATAAAATTTAAAAAATAATAAAATAAGTATTTCACATTACTCTTTCCCACATTAATGAAACAAAATCTTAGAAGAAATAAAGTATTTTCTTCTCCAGATACACTCATTGACAAGGTCCTACTATGGCTGCAAAATTTTTGACTGGAGACAGGTAACTTACAGGTTTAAATTCACTGAAACTTAAAACAGAACACTGACTTTATATCCAAGTCCTTTGTCTTGCAAGAAAACCAGGGGTTACAGGGGATTTCTAGCTAGGCTGGTTTCCATTGGTGTCTGAGTATTAGCAAGACAACTGTGTACTCCAAAGCTAAGCACTTTTTGAAACCATGAACACAATAATTTTCTTATTAATAAAAAAACCCACAAACTTTTCCATAGCTGAACCAGTAACTGTTTTGTGACACAGCGGAGACAACATGCTAAGACCGCCAATAAATTACAAAACCCAGTAACATTGATCTCAAATCAGTTATAATTAAGAAATTTTTACACTAAAGGTTTCCCTATGTTTCTCATAGAACTTCCAAAGAAAATTAGAGCTATGCATTTTTCATTTTAGACCGGGGAAGATTCTGTGCAAAACAAAATACTGCTTTCTTTCACAAACATTAGTATGGGATAAACAAGGATGACCAAGACAGAAAACCTTCGGACTGTGCTCTTTTCTATGCTAGTCAGGAACGTTTAGCAATAGATCTAGACCAGAAGTCTGCTTTTTTTTGTGTACCATCAGGGGGAGACAAATATTTTGGAAAACTTGGCATAATTCTAAGTGATTAGATTGCTTCTTAAAGTTCAACTGAAAGACAATAACAAACCTGTTGGATGTTTTCAAACTACTGAAAATGCGATTCTACCACCAGGATAAATGTTAGAAAGAGAACAAACCCTGGGAAAATGCACAAAACCTTAAAATTAGAAAAAGGTAACAAATGATCCTTTCTTCAGTATTGAATTACTGCCAGTCTAAAAAATAGACCACAGATGATGACAAACCTCAGAATTAAGCTTACTCTCTGAAATAAAGGCATGTAAAAATTGGTTTAATATGTGAAAAAAATGTGTTTTTCTTCTACCTCTTTAATATTTTGGAACAAAATTGAGTACTTGTTTCTCAGTGTGCAACATTAGGCCTGGATATTAGGCACAACATGGCTAAAATTAAATTCTCATTTTTCCTTTAAGCTGTGCTCATTCTTGGTCACTGGGGAGATTAAAACCACCATCTGTCATTCATCAGCAGAATGTCTTCTGCAGTTTTGGCCACTTCAAAATTTCACCCATGTTATGCTTTCCACATAATAACCCCTTCAGTGACAATCCACCACTAGAATTCAAATTATCATGAAACAGCATCCCAAGGTTCATCTTCTGATATTCACCTACACTTGCTATGACTTTGCTTTAGCTTTTCCTTGTCCTGCAACACTATTCATTCCTCTGGCTTTGATACTATTACCTGTTCCAGAATGTTCACACTTAGGTTATCTTCCCAGTCTACCACGGTGAATGTGTCACCCTGCTCTCTACAGGTCTCTACTACCTTTCTCTCCACCTATATACTACTATGCATCATCTCATTCACCTTCAAGAAAGCAATGTCCCATTTTGATACTCCCATTAAATGAAACCTACCACTTATATTTGTTCACATATAAGAAAAAGCCCCTATATGCTTTCTCGTACGTTTCTTTTCATAAACCGGGTATCCACAAAGCACTTCTATTCATTCAAAATCATCGCACTGTAGCTTCAAAGCCTGACAATGCCTAGCCTGCTGTCTGTGCTAAGATCTCTATCACTGTTCGAGCTTACTTCAGCACTTCCAGGCCATTCCATGTGTATTCATTTATTGACTCTTATGCATCTAGATTTTAAACTCATCTTTTTTCTGTGCTCTGCAGGACCTGACACACTGGAGTCCTGGGCTCACAGGTAGAGTTCCTATGTACTCTGGTGATAAAATTAAAAACCACCATAAACTTGCCAAGGACACATCCATCTCTGTATCAGTCTTGCCTCAGGAAGCTCATTGTCTAGATGATATTGTGAAAAAGCCGAGTTACACATATTTCTGACTGATAAACTGCGTGAATTTCAGCACACATGAGCAACACAGAGACAAACCCACTCTGGTAACTCATGTTAGGGGAAGAGCATACAGACATATACAGATGCCCTGTGGACACAGGGCAATGTATGGCATATGGCTATAGATATTTACTGAAGGGAAAGCTGCAAATTACTTACCACACTGCAGCCAGGACAGTCAGGACCATTTTCACATGTCCTACGCCGCGCCTGGATTCCTCCTCCGCACTGAGCAGTGCAGCGCTCCCATGGACCCCAGCTTGTCCAAAACACATGAGGGGGGCACAACAAATGCTCATTGCAGTACCTGTGAGAAGAGGCAAACAAGGAGGCAAAGAATATATTTAGTACCAAGACAACACTTTCCCCAAAAGCCCATCATTTGCATTATTCAGATAGATGTTTGTACAGGGAAATATTTTATAAAAACGGCCCCTCCCTATTCATAAATCACTGAAAAAAAAAGTTTTCACACTGCATAGTGTTTAAACATTTGAGATTTTTCTTTTTTTTAGGCTGTAATTGTTGGGGTGAAACATTTTTTTTGCTGTATTCATGCCATTATACAACATATGTGACACAACCATGCTATTGTACTGTGAGCTCGTAAGGAAGGTTGACAACTACTTTATTAAAACCAGTTGTGGCTACACATCTGGGACAGAAGTGAGTCAACCAAACAGAAGGCAACCATTTATGCAGGTGGTCTTTTATCAGTCTCCAGCTAAGCATTGATTAGCATCCATCTCTCATGTTCAGAGAGCTAAACTTGCTTTTTCTTTCCACAGTGTCTCCACTTTTATGGGTAAAATAAAAGCTAAAACATTGATTCTAGGCATAAAAAACTGCACTGTTTTCATAATGTTATTACTTTACCTTTTAAAGTGTTGTTTTAGCTATTACAATCTTTGAAGGATTTCCCAGTAGGCTTCAAACTGATTCAGAAGCCTATTAGGTTCTTGAGGGAAGCATGAATAATTTACTACTGAGCTGTCATTACTGTAACAAGACATTCAGGTATGTGGGAGGGTCCCAACTTTTAGTGAGTGTTTTCATTTTTTGTAAAACCCTAAGATTCCTGACTTTTTAGTATGCCATCCAATACCTCCAGCCCTAGCATATGCTGCTTAGTAACGATCCGCTATACAGGTCCAAAGGATTTGGGCCACCAGCAAGTGTGACTGGGGCTCTGAAAGAGACTAAGTTGTCATTAAAGATAAAGCAAAGCCAGGACATATTCAGAAAACAGATGAAGCTGAAGTAGTGCTCTGATATTTTATGGATGTGGCTGAGTGGCTCTTGCTCCAACTACTGACTGTCCTGAGCAAACAATCTGTTACAGTATTTATTCATCTTTTACACTAGGCATCAAAATCCACTGTCTTCTTGCCTTTCTGACAAGTTTCCATCACTTTGCACTCTTCTGCAATGCAAACCAACTCTAATAACGCAGTAATTAATTTTCTACAAAAAGAGAAATGATAGTGTAAACTGCTGTCATTTTCAACAAGAATAACCATAATCACATTTTCTTTAAGAAAGCTCTAATTCTTCATTATGAAGGAATTCGCATGTTCAGAATTGTTTGGGAAAAAAATGTTGTCTATGTTATATCCAAATAGGTTTATCACATGTGCTAGAGGCTATGATTCAGAATTTTTCTCTAGGTCTGAGCAACCCCATCAAAATTTAAAAGGGAGTGCAGTAAATAGGGGAGTGACATTTAGTTTTGTGTTTCTGTATAGTTAAGGAAACTATTAACAGCTTGTATTGACCTTATCTGCTCTTTAAGTGGGGGAAAAAAAAAACAAAAACAACATAACAAAACCAAACCCTGAATATTTATCTATCTGCTATCTCAGAATTCTTCAATGTGTGATGTGGACCAATGTTTTCCAGTAGTAGCTTATACATAAAATACCTTTTTTCCTCCTGCATTTTCAAAATGCGCAGTTCACAGTTCACATTATGTTGTCACTAAAGATGAGGAACATTCTGTGTTTGGATGTTCTTCCCCCAAAACTCCAACAGCTGCACACATTCTTTATCACATGCAGTCATTTATACGAATGTTTGTGATAGTTTGTCTCTGTGATCATTTATTGAGAACGTGTACCCAATGAAACATAGATGCAACATCACCATTTATTTAGTCAAAAGAGCACAGTTTTTTGCATGATTTCATTAGTTGTTAATGGAGACGTGATAAGTTAATTTGAGACACACCACAGGATAAAGAAAGTTTGCCATGACGCTGACAATTACCAACATTCAGCCATGCAAAAAGTAAAATTAAGGGTGGGACTCAACTTGCCTTTTACACTAGGCATGTACAGTGTAGCTGTCTATAAATAGTCAGCTAAACTTGAGACACAGTTCATGGACAGAAACAGCCCTTTTAAAAACGTGATTTATGTCACCTGAAAGCAAATATCTAATGTAGGTCATACAAATACAGCCCTCAATATACTGATTTCTCCCTATTGACTATAAAGGCTGTGTGAGAGACAGCCAATGGAAATTTTGTCAATACAAGCTATGGAGGCTAGAATGATTAACTTGATCAAATTTAGAAATATAGAGTAAAAGGAGACAAATCACTCTGTTCTCCACAGCTTGAACTGACTGAATTTCTACAGACCGTAGTGGAAGTTCAGACACTTGACTCACACGTAAGCACTCACATTCATAGATACCTGAAGTTAGGTGTGAAAAATCACACTTAGATAAGACGCATAACACTATACAAAGCCTCTTTTAGTGTCAACATGCCCTATCATCTACTCACTCACTTAAGCAGAAGACAGAAAAGAAATCTAACAACTGACTCAGTCAACACTTCAAAGGCTGTTAAATTCTGTTAACCAATACTATTTAAAGATGCAGTTGAAAATACAAGATGAAACTGAAAAATAAAACAAACAAACTAACTAACCAAACCAAAAAAAGCCCCACAAAGACAATCCAAAAAAACCCTAAAATGCCTATGCAAGCTAATTAACTTAAATTTAGGACCTTTTTCTTTTTTTTTTTTTTTTTCAGGAAAAAAAAAAATACAAACATGCAGCATACAAGCAGAATCTTATTTTCATTTCAGTCAGCGAGCCTCTGAAAGCATCAGGTATGTTTTCACAGCTAGAGACATCCCTGCAATTGATCTTCAAGAGCTGTGCTACAGCATGGGGCTTTGAGCCAGGTTTCATTATATCTCTTCTTGGCTGCATTTCAAGTCATTCAGTAACCCTTTTCCCTTTTGCTCTTTCTGCCCCCTTAATGTTGTTCTCAGGACCCACAGGGCTAACATTTTACAGCAATTCAACAAAACATGCAATGCAAGAAACTTGAATCTGTGAAACTACTGCCCTCTCCCCTAATCTAACTGCAGTGAGGTCAGAAGGGAGAATAGCCTAGAGAAATGTGACCCTTCCCATTTCCCCTTGCAGTGGAATCAAGTTCAAATGCCCTAATAAAGAAATTATCATACTGGGACGAGAACATCCTCTGTCCAGTTCTGTTCATAACCACTGGTTCCTACAGTAATTTTTAATTTTTTACTCTAGGCAATTCCAGTAAAACTGGAATTACTATTCTTTTTCCTCTGAAGATCTCGACCTTTACTGAAACATCAATTTATCTCAGTGTTGCCATGTGTACCACAGGCTAACTACATGACAGTTACAAATGTGTCTTTTTTTTAATGCCACAGAGAAATGCTATTTAATTTAAACACATAGTTCTTATTTTTGACTTATATTATACTAGGACATATGGAAGAAAAACTAACCTTCATCACTGTCTGCCCATGCCTATGTAATATACTGTTACGTGGTGGGTACTTGTGATGACCAGCTGGTGACTTACTGGGAAGCACAGACTATACTGAGATTGTTAGGAATGCTGGATCCCTTTAACTGGAGGCAGACACAGGATGCCCACACGAGCCTTACTGTAGTGAGATTGCTGAATTGACAGAAATCGCCACCCAGGAGACTGTGGAAGGTGGTGGGGGCCAGGGCATGTGCTCCCATGGTCTTCTGTGGAAGAAGAGGATGGGGCAGAGAAAGCAAGGTATATGGGAGCACAAGCTTCCCAGCAGACCAGACAGCCATGGGTGGACAAGGAAGCCAAAGTCTTGCAGTGTTTGATCCACCCTGGTGAAAGGAACCGGGCTCATTGGCACTGCTCAGAAACAAGCAGTGCTACACAGAGCAGGCACTTGACTCTCAGCAGTTCCTCCTTCTCATGGAAACAAGCCCAAAAGCTCTGAATATCTTGTGAGGACTGTGTATGAAAATGGTGACAATAATTACTGCTTCCAATCTTCTTATACACCCCCAAATTTCCAGGGCTTTCAAACATGTAACTCCTCAGCTGCAGACAGTTTATTTTTCCACTTGTAATTCACCATGCTTGGTTTTATTTCTTTCTCTTCCTTTCTTTCTTTCTTTCTTCCTTTCTCTTTCTTTCTTCCTTTCTTCTTTCCTTTCTCTTTCTTCCTTCCTTCCTTTCTTTCTCTCTTTGTCTCTTTGTCTCTCTCTTTCTCTCTTTGTCTCTTTGTCTCTCTCTTTCTCTCTTTCTTCTTTCTTTCTTTCTTTCTTTCTTTCTTTCTCTCTCTCTCTCTCTCTTTCTCTGTTTCTTTCTTTCTCTCTCTCTTTCTCTCTCTCTCTCTTTCTCTCTCTCTTTCTTTCTTCCCACTAAAAGCAAAGAATTCTCATTCTAATGTCCACCATTTCTACATAGATAGGAGGGAAAGCAGTGGACTTAATGAGCACATATCCAAAACATCTTCCACAGAGAGGACAAATATTTTCACTCAATGAAAAAGTCAAGACAGAATACCATAGACTCTGTAAACTAAAATGTAGGTAGTTTTCCAGCAGTTTCAGCGAATATTTCTCATACAGGAAAAAACAGAAATTTTTGAGCCCCTAAGGAATTCATGAGGATGTCTTCCATCTGGAATATTAACTGCAAAATAGTTTTATCTGATTAGCAAATTTTGCTAAACTATTTTTACTCCTCCTCCATATTCTCTATAAATGCACATGAGCTGCACTTTTGACCTGTTTCTACAATGGAAATTGACTTTGTAGTATGAGTCCTTGCTGCTATCTGTCAACTGTTTTCCACTGCCCCACACCCCTTTAGCAGCAGAGCATGCAACAACTTAACCTAGCTGAAACACTTTAAATTGGTAAATATTGCCATTGATTTCAAGCGAATGACCAGCAAGCACAGAGCTGCCTGATACATTAGCCATGATAGAATCATGGCTTTTGTGAGGTAAAACAAATACAACCTAGGCAAATATTTAGCTCTTAACACATGAACAAATACTTTCAAACTAAATATGCTTTCACATCTGCAGGTGAATTTACCTCAGCTATAGGCTGCCTTCTCTGTGTTTGCTTTCCATGGAGTTATGCAAAGGACTTCTACGGAAATCACTGTTTGTTGAAAAGCTTTTTCAAAGTTTGGCACAATGTTGGTCTGTATTTATGCCCCAGAACATATGAAAGTGATGTGAATATACACTTCTCTAAAGACAAATGCATGCAATGCGTAAACCAACTAGTTTTTACTAATACTACACATAGAATAATTTTATATATGAGCCGGGATGTGAAGAAATTAGTATGTTAGGCTATTTATAAGCATTGATGAATTTAAATGAGAAAATCTGAGAAGATGCTTATTGGTACTCTGGATACAAACCCAAGGTAAACATTTGTTAGGAGTTACTGCACATGGAATATTTGCCTAGCCTGCCTAAATGTACTGGGCCCAGTTCTCAAAGGAACTGTTTCCGTTTGGTGCAAATATAACTCCAATGGTACTGGAGTGAAGTAGTGATTTAGGACTACTGTAAATACTTCATTTCCCTCACAGCTCAAAACTCTATAAGCTGTCAGAGCCTTGAGGACTCTCATAAAGCCTTAATGGCCCCCAAAAGCCTCACCCGGGACTGCTACCCACACCTGTGAGCCCAGGAGATCTATTTAAGCTCTGCAGGGACCTTCAACCCCTACCTGAGCTGGGCTGCTGGGGAAGCAATGGACTTTATCCCTGGCCCATCATGGTGCTCCATAGTCTAGATCTCAATGTGTGGACTGGCCTTGGTCCTGTTGCTATAGATCAGTCCAGTGAACACTGAACTTGACCCTAACCCTGGCCTGTGGCTTGGCTTCCCAGCTGCCTTCTTGTCATTTCATCTATGATCTAGACTCTTTGATTGAATCTGGCCACAACCTCCAGGCTTGTCCTGCTCTCCTGCTGGGGGTGGTGGGATGGGCCCTGGATGGCAAGTTTCCCAGGACTTTCTTTTTACAGTTCCGAAAATATTTATTCAAGTACTTGACCTGACACTTAACAAAAATCCTGGCAAATAACTGGTGCCTCATTCATTTAGCTGCTTTAAAAATGATATGACAAATCTTCCTAACATATTACACCTTCTGGAAATAAATTTTAAAACTACTTCTAAAAAAGAAAAAAAAGCAACACTTTAAAAGTATCAGCACACATCATGGATAACTTAAAATTAGGCTAGAGGAAGGAAGGTCAGCTGTGAGCAAGCTAGTGGGTGAGAGGAAGGTGCAGGGCTGGTGAGAGCGGAGGGTGTTTCAAGGAGACAGGAAACAGTGACAGAGAAAGTATTTGAGAAAAAGGCATCCTGCAGTAAACTCACAGGAACGTACATCCCAGATTCCTGCTGAACCTGGATGGAGAGGGAAACAAGTAACTGCAGGCTACAAAAGCAAAGCAACATAAGCTTACTGTTCCTTCAGAACAGGTACATAACAAAATTCAATCCTTCTAGGCTGCTGTTATTTCAACTTAGGATAAGTATCACTTTCCATTTTGTAACTGCATTTTCAGTGCACCTATTATCTTAATACTGGATATTTTATCCTATAATCATGAGAGTATTTCTCATGGTTTTCTGTATTTTTCTGAAATTCTTTACTGGGCTTTTATTCCATGTTAAACTTAAGATGAACGATGATTTATAACATTCATAGTCCATCAACAAAAGGTCTATCAAAACTAAACTCTTCTATATTAAGCCTTTTTGTATCCTGCCCTGGATTGACCTCTCAGTTCAGGAAAATCAATAACTTATTCATGCTAAGACAGAGCTATGTAATGACAGATGTAATGTACATTTAGTGATGATGGCTTCTTGGTGGGGCAACCCACTTCCAGAAAGGAATTTACAAAATAACAAAATGCTCTCCTCTGCAATGAAATGGTAAATATTCATGACTCTGAATCAGCAAAAAGTGTTTTATGATACTGATCCTTTACATTTAGAGCTAGAAAGATCATGTCCCTGATGATCTGTTAATACATAAGTGTGTGATGTCACTTCATCTGAAGAAATGCCAGAATTGGTGTTTAATTAAATCCCTCACTGAAACTCATCATAAAGATTACTGAATCTTGCTTTCATCCAACAGCAAATATAGGATACTAAATCATCCATACAGAAACAATGAAGTAAGCTGCAAGTACATAGTGAGAGGAAACGAATCCACATACATCTCTTTGAATGGATAACTATAGTACTCCAAATTCTTACACCAAAACAAGTCTTCTGTTATCTCACTTTTTGACATGCCTCAGGAAACAACATAATACATCTAAAAGTTGCAGTTTATCTGAATATATTCTAGTATTTAAATAAATATTTAATTCCTGTTAAAATTCCTAATGCACAAACTACAATTTAGAGAGATTAAGGTGCATGTAAAATGGAATCAGAGGCCTGAACTCTACATTCTGAGCTAGTGACAAAATGCCCAGCCCAGTACCAAAGCAGTAGATAGTAAAATCAAAATCTGAGCTGACTTGATCTGCTCAAAAGTTACTATATATATACAAACAATTTTTAAAAACGCTGAAACTTTACTAAAAGATATTTGACTTCAAGGTGTATTATATTTATCGAATAGAAAAAAAGCCCTTGAAACTTCCTTTCATGTTATATAGGTGCTTAATTCTTTTATGACAGAAAAAAATGAACTCAAATCATCAGTAACATAGTGCTGTGACCTTACTATATTTGCTCTGAATTCCAGGTTCTGAGGCTGCGCGAGTTACAATACAAACACACTGCAATCAGTTTTCAAGGAGAATCAATTTTCGGGGTCTCAAGGGACAGCAGCACGTTGCTTCAGCACAATTCTCTGGCACTACCAGGAGCTCTCAGCTGGCTCGGAAGGATGCAGCTAAGTGAAAGATGAAAGAACTGCTGCAGATCCACAGCCTTGCTAATGGGAATACTGCTACTGTGCAGCAGTGGAGTTAAAGCACGAGTGAAAGGAAAGGGAAGAGAAAACCAATGCAGGTAAAGGAGAAAATGTCCTACGGAATACAGCTGAACAGAAGAAATTAAAACAGACAGCATAAAAAAGGTAGCTCACCTCTCCTCACGATTCTGTCCCACACAGACCCGTCCTCCATGTCGAGGGGTTGGATTGCTGCAGGAACGCTGACGAACTTGAAAGCCTATTCCACAAGTGGTACTACAAGGTGACCAAGAAGTCCATGGTGTCCAGCCTCCATTTCTGGTAGAATAAAAAGCTCAGGCTCTGTCATCTGTTATACATAGCGAATGGCTGATTAGGTGTGACTGACAGCAGAATCTTGCCCATTCATATTTCTGTAGAAGTCATTAATACTACATTGTGTTTCATTTCTTAAAGCATACTGAACTAAAAGAAAGGTGTTCTGATCCTTCCATATTTCATGCTTTGTAATCAGCAACTGCTAAAGTGACCTTACTACACAAGAAGTAGAAAGATGTGAAACTATTTAGCTGCTTTTGGTCACTTTATTCTGGGTAAATGTCATCTCCAAACTCTTGTATCAAATTGATGAAGATAACTTTTAATTACATATTGTTCCACTTATTATTTGTGGGTCTTTTCTTCAGGGAGATTAAAATGTCAAGTTTTGCTTCTGAAAATGATGAAAGGAAAAAAAAAAGCAATAAGTGTCAAAATTCATTAGTTTGCAATTTCAACAGGGTTTTCTCACAAGGCACCAAATAGCTCATCGTAATGTAACAAAAAACCTAAGAGAATTCACATGCTGTACCCTGCACTTGTGAATTTTTGGAAAGGACACTCCTGTCCCTCCCCAATATACCCTAGGAAAAAATATACTAGACCAAACATCTCAAAAGGAATTTCATACCCTGTCCTAATCAAAAAATGATGCACTTCAGCAGTTCCCAAAATCTTTTGATGGCTAGCTTGAAGTTTCTGTATTGGTAGAAGACAAACAGAAATCAAGAAAAATAAAACTAAATTATAATTAGTTCTTAAGGTTTCATCATGAAAGCAAAGTTAAAATAGTGTCTTACTTGATTTTGAATTCACTTTTTTAGCAATGAAAACAAAATAAATCCAATAATAAAAATGATATGAAATTGTTCAAGTAATTTATCACAAATATTGCCAGTTTAAATTTCACTCATCTTTGTGACCATTATAAGGGATATGAGAATTGATGATGCAGAAAAAAGCTTTTGAAAAACAGAGTCAGATATCACTGGTAACACAGACAAAAAAATAAGATCTCTGTCAATGCAATATCTGACTCAAGTGGCAAAAGGAGTAAAGTATCTGGATACACTGCCAATGGTAGTACACGAATCAAGTCCTAAATCATGTTCCAAATTCTCTTCTAAACCTGAGAGCCAATAACTCTTGTTTGATTGTTCGGTATCTCACAGCCTGCTTAACTTTTTTATTATTCTTCTCATCTAATGTGATATACTATATTGTTATGTTTTTAATAATTACCCTGAAATGGACTATTTCGACTTACATAGCTTGCAGTTAATTGTGCAGAAGGATAATAACTTTTATTCACTACCATGATGTGCTTCTGATGTTCAAAATAGAAAAACAAAACAAAAGAGAGACAAAAAGCAGAAAGAATCACTGAAAATGAACAGAATGCACCACTATGTAAGTTTCATCTTGCAATTAAAGTTTTTATAACGTTTTAACAATGAACTGCTAATGCAGTTCAGAATATGCAGTGTTCTTTGCCTCTTTGAAGTGATCTGCTCTCACTGTTTTTTTTTCTGGGAGTGGTTATGTGGCCGAGGAAGACAAGACTGGCTGAAGAGTGCCACACAGGTTGGTAATAGATCTAGATGTCATGATACAACCAAAAAGATACAATTAAAGCAGTTTTCCCAAGGCAGAATGGGGGAATACAACAATGGCAAGAGATTTCAAAA
Organism: Nesoenas mayeri; assembly: GCF_963082525.1. Lineage (NCBI taxonomy): Eukaryota > Metazoa > Chordata > Aves > Columbiformes > Columbidae > Nesoenas > Nesoenas mayeri. Next base: position 76,108,896 of record NC_137543.1, read on the forward strand.
AAAGTAAACATTTCTGACTTCCAGAAAAAAGTTTTATGACTTACAGAACTGAGAAAAAGTATCATACTGTGGATATTACCTGTTTTTTGTTTGTTTGTTTGTTTGTTTGTTTTTGTTGTTGTTTGTTTGTTTGTTTTTCTTTTTGAGCTTTTGTTAAAAGTAGCTGAGGACAATATTATTTGGCACACAGCTTTTGAAATCACTATTTCTCATCTGGCTCATTCTTTCTCCCACAAAGTCTGAGAAACACTTTCTAATGTCTCATTTGCTGTGGTCATTGCTATAAGCTGTTTTGTGCACAGAATGGGATCAGTGGATTGCAGCTGAGATTTCAAAGGGTAGGTTCTGATTAAGTTTAAAGCGTTTAAACCACAAGCGATAGAACCTGAAATTGCTTTGTGTACCTGGAACAGTTGGCAATCTCCATGGTTGGTCCTTCACACAGCCAACCTCCACACTGAGGAGCAGGACTGTCGCACACACGTGTCCTGCAGAGGCAGGAGCCAACACTGTTACTGTCTGTGTGGGTGCAAGGTTTCCATTGTGACCATGTTCCAAAATGCCCATCCACTGTCAGATTCCTCATCTAGAAACAAACACAACAGAAAGGCTTACCTGGGACCTGACAATTCCTTCATACCACCTTTTAATTCTGCAGCACATGGAGGTACAGCCTTCAGCTACCAACAATAAAAGCCTCCACTGGAGAGATACACCTTCCAGACAGCAAGATCCCCTTAAAATTTCTGTAGCTGCCAGGCCGCTGGATGTCACCTCTATAGCAATAACAATAATCACAGCTAATCATTACCTTTCGCAACCATGCCTGCCTACAGTGATTCAATTGAATCTGTTCTGATTACCATATTCCCCGTTTCCTGAAATTTAACTGTGATTAGGCAGATGGATACTGTCTGTAAAACAGCACGTGTAAGAATGCTTGTGGAAACCTAAACCTAGATCAAAAGGCAGAGGCAGCAGAGGATAATAGTCCAGGGTTACAAACAGGGATGAATCAATTTCAAATCTCCACAATGAGTATCTTTTTCACAACAATACTTTTTCGAAGTACGTATCATATAGCATCATTTCATAAAAGCGAAATGTGGTTTTAAATATAACTCTGTCTAAACATTAAGTGTAATTACATATATAAATCCTAAATACATTTTTAAAAAGCCGCATCAAACCCTACATGATGAGACAGTTTGCTCCCACTGAAGTCAATTCTCAACACCTTTGGATGGAAGGGTCAGACCATTTTCATCTTGACTGGAATGTTTCCATCATGCAGTTATAACACATGTTAATAAGAAATCTCTACTGTCCAGCTGAAACAAAATGTGCTAATGGAAATTACAACAGCCTCCATGGTTACTGGAACTTTTAAAGAAAATGGGGCAGGGCATGGGGAATTCAGCTCTCTTAACAAAGACAGGAGTTCATATTATTAATTCTTTTAGCAAGGTGTTAATCCTGACAAAACTGTGATCATAAATGGAAATGTTGGCCACTTTTTCACCTAAATGCTGAAGGACTTGCCTTTTGACTGTCACGTTTTAACTTCCAGTCAAAACAACAGTACTAACAAGTGCAGGCTAAACAGCATTTAAAGTCACCCTTAGATAATAATAAATATGTACCAGTTGTAGTCAAGCATATTTTATCAAATGTGTAAGAACGTAACACTGTAAGATTTACTTATACATTGAAATAGGAACTACAGTTGTAGATTGTCACGATGGTTTGAAATGGTGTCTCCCTTTGCTATTTTTAGTATTATTTCATTTTAACAGTGGTGAGGGAAGTATACATTTCACTAATAACTTGAAGATACAAGAGATTCGATTACAGCACAAGAGATGTTTCCACTGCAGTGCTGGGTGCTGGCTGATTCTTTCCACTGTGGTAAAGGTTCCATAATTTCACTATTAATTACATTTCTCATGATTTATTTTTCACAGATATCACTTCACCGCAGAACAGCTATGTGTATATTCTGCCAGCTTCAACTGACATCAACACAATTAATAATTTAAAAATTCTGTTGACAGCTATTTATTGAAAATAACTCTCCAACCTTTGCTCGTGCAGAGTATACACTGCTGTTTTTCATAAGACAACAGGAAATACTTCTTATTAAGTGACAAGTAAACCCATTTTCTCTTACACTGCTAGTCTAACAAATACACAGTCCATAAACTAGTAATGATATATCCCCAATCCAACTAATGTCAGATATGTAAAAATGCTTTCTATTTCTATGCTGTACCAAAGCATCTTTATTGTTGAACCTATAATTACAAACTAAAGCTACAGTTGTCTATGGTTACTATGATTTACATCAACTGGCAGGGAAAGTATTCATAAAACTTAGCTGAAATCTTGAGCACAGAAGCACATACTGATGGCAGGTTTCTTTCTTGATTTTTTCCCCTACCTCTGTAAAGATCATCCCACTGCAGTCTCTGCTGTTCCCCGTGGCTCACCTGCTCTGTCTCTCTATGAATATCTCCCTTTCAGAAATGATATCAAACAATTTCATCATAGGACTCTAGGAAACAGAAATCTACTGGTGAGCCTTTCTGCATACATCTTTCAGGTTCGTGCCTCTGTGCTTTGAGTAAAGGTCACATCTTCAGTGACCAAGTACTTACATTTGCTCTTTGGTTTGAGATTACTTTGTCTAGAACTCAGTGGCTCTGGAGCATTTCCTGAAGCTGCTAATGAATTAATGTAAGATCTTGTACTATACTCTTTCCCATCATTTGTAAAAATATGTAAAAATAGTCATTTCATCTTGCATACTTATGCAAAACAACCCCACAAATTAAAAAACCAAACCAAACCAAAACTTTCCTTGTAAAAGTTCTCTGATAGTGTCAGACTGTATTTTCAAGTGGTGGATTGCAAGTGGTCCTACTGGAAAATATTGCAGCAAAACAATGAATCTTCCTTGCTATAAATAATATTGGATAAATAATAAGGATATCTGACCAACTGGAAGAAGTTCAAAGTAGATATATGTGCCACAGCATGAATTTCTATCTGTATTCATGCACAATTGGTGTACTCATGCCAACCGAAACAATAACCTGAAAAAACAACTTGAGAATTAAATCAAAGAAAGCTAATCAAAATAACCACATTTGTCACAAATTATCTTCAAATTCAGAGAGACAGTAACACAGATGCTCAGCTACCTCTCCTAGCCCACTCGCTGCTCTACCACAACATGTCAATAAATATTAACAGAGATGAATAATTCCCTAGGAAATAATTTCTCAAGTGCAACTGGTCACACTTTAAATTTTGGGCTAAACTAGTGCATAAACAGGCCCTTCTCTCTGAACCGAGTTTAGAAGAAACTGGTCATGCATGAATCTGACAAAATTTTTGTAGTTTTAAAAAGATCGGTGTAGTTTCACTAACAATTAACATATTGGAACCAATTGGAAACAGAAGAGGAAGGGTAGATGGTTTTTAATATTCTGTTCTGTTCTGCATGCAACATTATCTAAAATGTATATAGTGAACGTTAAGGATGTACATAGCTCAGTTGCCTACAAAATGAAATTCATTACGTCTTGGCTTATATATCCTGTGAATATAGCACATTAAAATGCTGTAAAATAAATATTTGAAAGCCTCACTAAGCAAAATTGTAATTGATTGCAGTTCACCAGAATACAGTGTTACTTTAAAGGAAAGTTTATATGAAGTTTGAGAATTTGTTCAATAATGTGTTAGTTAGAGTTCAGGGATTTAAGACAGTGGTAAAACCATGCCTGTCAATTTAGACAGTTAATTCTATAATTTTTCTTACATTATGCAATCCCAATCTGTTAAACTCCAAAATTCCTTGCTAAATCTTTTCATCTGATATGCAGAATAAGTCTCATAGCTGTGGATGAGTTTCTGAGCAATCCTTTGGTGCTCCCCTGCTTTCACTAGACTGTCAGGTCCTACATAACTGTCATATAACAGATATTAAATAATTGTTTTTCCAGTTGAATGGAACACAATTGAATTCTGCTTTCTAAACCATTCCTCCCTCCCCGCCCATCCCCTCCTGGCCTCATGTTTTGTATCTATGAAAGAAAATAAGGTCTTATGCCAGAATTCAAAGATTAAGCAGTAGGCTGACCACTCATGCAAATATCAACCAACCAACCCATTACAGTAATCCTTCCTAATATAGTAACCCAGCCGGGCCACAAGCAAACCCTCCACATAACCACATTTAGCCTGTGGGATTATGCAAGGAAATACAATATACTCCATGTACTTAGAAATAAATATACTGTACAATGCATCCAGTTACTTGCCAGTCAGGGACGGAAGGACAGCACTAGTGACTGAATCCAGACTTTCTGTAAGACCATGACTATGTCTATGTTAGCAAGTGGAATGCATATAAACTGCAAATCTGGAAAGTAAAACAGTTGGTGTTGAAGACTTGACACATACACCATATGTATTTTGTGGCTTTACTTTGGACTCACTCTGGCCATGGACCAAATGCCTAGTAGTAGTTGGAGCACATTTTTGATTTAATTTCATCTGAAAGTAATGTGTCTTGTCGGCTTCCAGACTGCTTTGTGATGTGAACCAAAGAATAGTAGATTGGGAAAATCAGAGTATTTGCCCCCAAACTGCTCCTGATTTGAGCTAAAATGCCAATGCAGATGAATGCATTACAAGCCTTTTTTATTTGGCGACTATGTGAGAGCACAGATGCAAAGGACAGGACAAGATATTGTTTAAAAAAATTCCTATTTGATGTCAAACACAGACAGTCAGAACACAGGACCTAGGTCTCAAGGACCTCAGAATCAGTGATTTGTATCTATTAGGCTGCTGCAACACACGTAGAGATCACAAGTGAAAGCTGGCAGGACTTCACACTAATTTTGCACATCTCCAACTCATTAAACAAAGCTCAGCTTAAGAGAAGGGAGTGTCAGTAACAGGTTAAAAGGAGCTTGTTGAACACAGGAACACTACAACATAGATGTTGTTTGAGCATAAATTCATAGATGCATGTACTCCAGTGGCAAGTGGGGACAAGTTCAAGAAGTCCTTAGCAAAAAAAGTAGAAATGATTTGGAAAGGTTTCCTCTTCATGGGCAGAAGGCAATGATGAAGTAGCATCAGTCCCCAAAGGAAAGAGCTTAGTAACACAAAGAAGATCCTTCTTGACCCTCTTTTTGTGCCTTTTGGAGTGAGGAAAAAGAATCAATATTAAAACAACACTGGAACCATGGTAAAAAGGAGAGATATAAATAAACTTTGTTGTTTTGTTTTTATTATATTAAATTTATTCAAAATTATTTTTAAAAGAGGAGTGTTAAACCACTGTAAATATTAACACTAAGTCTATTCTAATTATCACTCCTGTCATATATGTCTGTGAGTCTTCCAATTCATGGACTTCAAAAGATGTTATATGGTCTTTTGTACTAGCAATGATTCTAAAAGATTATACCACTTTTTTTCAAAGTACAAAATTGAGAAAAATTGTGCAGAGAAAAACATGTCAATATCACTTATCTTAGTGAACATTTGATTTCAAGGTGGGAACACAGACATTATAGGTAAAAAAACCCTACCCTTTGAAAGTACTATAAATAATTTGATCACATTATATAAGGAGTTTGATAAAAAGTAGAAAAGAAACTAAATATCCTGTTAAAATCTGATGGTAAGGCCTGAGGAAAATGGCATTAAATACAGTTTTCTGAGCTTGAAAAATCTATGCCAGCTCCTTTTCTTGGAATTCACATGGAATCAAACATTTTGAGAGACAAATGAATGTATTTGGACTTACTGGACACACTGTAATGCTTTGCTCCCATTGACTCATGCTCAGACTTTCTTCCAGCGTTGTGCATTTCTTCATCACCATGTCCCAGCCACAATAAGGGTCTTGGGATCCAATACATGCACTGTGAATGAAAACCAGCCAGAAAACATGAACATTGATCTTCATCTCTACTAGCCAAAGTTCTCTAAATAACTATGAAGCATCTCTTTGTATTTCATAGGCCTAAAACAGATAGTGAAATTGATCCGTGTTGTGGTATGGCAGAGATGAAATGACAAAACAGAAGAAAAATTAATTTGAGTGCTTACGCAAAGCTAGGATTTCTTTTAAGTGCACAGCTGAATTTCTGTCTGCATGCATGGTATGTTATCAAAACTTACTTTTGTACTTATTACTATAGAATTACAGCAATTCATATTATAAAATGTATACCTTGTCTGCTCAAAGTACAGAAGATTTCAGGAGTTACAGTTCATAGTCTTTTCTATCCATTTTGGAATTACAACTATCATTTTTGTCAGAAATCAAATTACAATGTCTACTCTTTGAAAGTTAATTTGAAAACACTCTGATTTGTTTTCTTCGCTGCTACAGAATTCCTGGAAATAAGTTCAAAGGGGTGCTGGTGGCTGCCATCACACCTCTCCAATATCACATGCTGCCCTATATCTTTCCTTCTAGTGGCAAATGAGGAGGAAAAAAGAAAGTTAGAGAGAAAGATGGAAGTCCAGCCTCTTACAGACTCTGAAATACCCACTATACAAAACTAGAAATTATTTTCTTTATTAAATGTCAGCTTTCTCTTTCTACTGGTAGATCAAGCCTTAACAGTCCAGGCAATAGTTCTGCAGCTTCATAGCTCAAGATACATAAGAAAATTGGTGGAAGTCCCATCATAGTGAAGCATAATATAATTAGCACTTGTAAAAATACCTACAAATTCCACATAAAAATAACAAATTCAAACATTTTGTCTAGGTTATAAAAAATGTTAGACTGATCATTCTTGTTCAACTTAAATCCATGGGTATTATCATTCTCTCTGTAATTGTCCATTCACATCACATATATCCACTGAAGGATCACAAAGATGATTAAGAGACTGAAACATCTCTTGTGTGAGGAGAGGTTGAAAGAGCTGGAGAAGAGAAAGCTCAGAGGATCTCATCAATACACAGAAACACCTGAAAGGAGGGGACAAAGAAGGGGCAGCCAGGGTCTTTTTGGTGATACCCAGTGACATGAGTACGTTATCACTCTGAAGGTGACTGAGCACTGGCACAAGTTGCCCAGAGAGGTTCCTAAAGTCTTCTTCCTTAGAGATATTCAGAAGATGCCTGGATGTAGTCCTAGGCAACTGCCTCTAGGTGACCCCACTTGAGTAGAAGTTTCAACCAGATGATGTCCAGAGGCCCCTACCAACCTCAACCCTTCTGTGATTCTGTCCTTACAAATCCTCTGTTTTATTCACATTTCTATTCATCTCTGGCATTCCTCAGGTAGTTCCATGCTAACATCAGACAAAACTCAGACTTACTAATTCCCATGGATGCTATTCCATAATACCATCAGAGAGGATTCTTAGTGCTTATAAATTTCAAAGAACTCGTTTCTACAGTATACTTGGCAACGTGGACTGCCAAGACTATGTGGGATCACGATTCCCATCTGCAAAATGGGCACAGAGTAAGAGACGTAGTAGCCAAAACTCCCTAAGTACTCCTAACTAGCCTGCAGTTTGAAGAGAAATCTTTTGGTTTAGGGGATTCAGTGTTCAGAAGAGGGCTCCCACTGATGGCTCTTGCAGCTGTGAGCACTTAGCATTTTTGTAACGCAGGCTGCACATGTTTCCATTTAACTATCTAGAAAGTGAGGAGAACAATTAATGAAAATTACGGAAAGTTTTAAGTGTCTTGGCCTTCCAGTATTTGCAAGACAAGATGTTCAGTGATCTACTTCAGAGTAACTCTGATAAAGCACGTGTTTTATGAAAAAAGAACAACAAAAGTTAAAGGCTGACATAATGCACAACTGGCAACTTTAGCTGTGTTATTTCTCAAAGCAGAAGTGATCACTTTTCCAATTTCACTGTTCCTTTATGTTAAGTGTTAATATTTTTTAAATGCAGCTAATATGCTTTAGATGCTTTTTATTCAAAAATATTTTAAGTCAGTATCCTTTCACTTAAAACCACACTCCCTCTTTCCTGAGAGTAAGCTGATCCTTCTCTCATTCTGCTCTTAGACCCCATTTCCTCTTTTGCTTTTATTTTCACATTACTTTCCACTCAGCAAAATCAAAATGTCTTGAACCTTTCATTACAACTCATTTAGAAGTTACAAGTAGGGCACTAACAGCATATTTTGATCCATCTTACAACTTCTTGATATCAGAATAGATCATAGTCTGGTGGAAGAAATAAAGTTTAAAAAAATGCTGATAAGTCCTTGCAGTGCTGGGACAAAATATGTTCAGTCACTCCATGGACACTGAACATGACCATTTCAGTAAACAAACAGGTTCAGAGAGCACTGGACCAAAATAAGGTGAGGCAGTTCTTTTCAGAATTTAGTTGAGAGTGTCTACTGAGCATATGAAACCCATAAACCATAATTTCAAGAAGTTAATAACTCAGCTAACCTCATGCAGATGACAGGAGGCTAAGTATGAAGAACTTTCTCCAAAACTGAGAAGTATTAACAGTCTTCAATAATTATTTCATTTTTCTTTACACTAGGATACATAAATTAGTCCTGGAAACATGGACTATTCCAAACAAAGTAACACAAAATTTTGTCTGAGAGGTATACTTCACATGAAAAACTCCAGTTTTGCCAACTTTTTTTTTTTTTTTTTTTAATAATAATATTCTAATTGATTGTCCCAGACATTATTATGTTTAAGTCTCATCTTGTAAAAAGCTTAAGTTTTGAAATCTTATGTTCAGACAGAAAAACCATACCACTAACGTGTAGTTCAGCATCATCACTCTCCTTCTGGCATTTCAGTTCACCATGTCAGATATATTTATGAAATGAGGCAGGACTTGGCTTAAATAGCTGCCCTGTTCTCAGGTATTGGCAGAGCAATCTTTTTTTGTTCTCCTCCCTGCCTCACATCTTAGACATTTTTCTTATTTATTTATTTTAGATCTCTAAAAAGTGGATATATTTTCTTTTAAATGAAAAGAAGAACAGAGGTAATATGCAGGTAATTTTTAATCTGTATTTGCTTAATTATGTCGCCATTTTCTTTCCTTTGAGGGATAATTTAATGTGTGAATAACAGCAGCAAGTTATTTTAACCTTCTATGCCTAGACAAAAGAAAAAACTGATAACAAAATAAGCTTACAGATAGAAAATGAAGATAGAACAAAGCTGCTGTTGTGGTTTAACCCAGCAGGCATCTAAACACCACACAGCCATTCGCTCACTTCCTGCCCCCAGTGGGATGGGGGAGAGTCATGAAAAAAAAGATAAAACTCATGGATCAAGATAAACATAGTTTAATAGGACAGAAAAGGAAGGGGAAATAATAATAGTAATGACAATAGTAATAATAGAATATACAAAATAAACGATGAACAGTGTAATCACTTATCACCTAGAGGCTGATGCCCAGCCTGTTCCCAAGCAGCAGCTCTCCAGACAGCTTTCCCCCTAGTTTACATACTGAGCATGACATCATGTAGTATGGAAGATCCCTTTTGTCAGTTTAGGTCAGCTATCTCAGCCATGTCCCTTCCAAACTTCTGGTGTACCCTGAGCCTACTCACTTATGGGGTGGGGTGAGAAGCAGAAAGGTCTTGACTCTGTGTAAGTGCTGATCAGCAGTAGCTAAAACATCAGCATGTTATCAATGTTATTCTCATCCAAAATCAAAACCACTGCACTATACCAGCTACTAGGAAGAAAATTAACTCTATCCAGCTGAAGCCATGTCAGCTTGCAAATATGCAAATATCAGAACTTCTATCTGAAATGTGAAATCTAAAGGAAATATTATTTATCTCTCAAGTATGTGCCCTTACAGTCCTCCATAAATGAAAACTGTATATTGTTTTAACTCTTTTTTAATGAATCTCTCTCCCAAGGGACAACAATAAGAGGAATAGTTTCAGTGCATACATGAAACAACAAAAGAAATTCTACAAAATGGTTGTCAAATTTGTGTAAGCAAGGAAAGCAGAAAATGAGATACCACTACACAGCTTTATCCCTTTCTCCTCCCAAATCTCTGTCTAAATTAAAGCCACTTTAGATGCTACTATTGAAACATTAGATGAATTTTATAATTGGTATTAGGTCTTTCAGTTGACAGGGCCCTTTCAGATAGTGGCACTGGAAGGAGCAGAGCTGTTCAGTAAGCTTATCTTGTCTTGTTTATCTTACATCTCAGTTTCACCAGATATAATAATAAATACTTTGTCTGTTATTCCCAGTAGTCACCAGCCTACATGTCTAAGATGTCACATGATTTGACCCAGGACTGCTAAAAGTGGCAATTTTGTGCAGGAAGAAAATTCAGGAATAAAAGTGAATTTGTTCATTCTAAGACTCTTGATGCCACTTATGCTGTAGAGTCAGCACTCTCTACAAAAGCATTCAACAGTTTTTGGTTTCTACTGATTGATTCTAATTTTCCTCTACACTGACAATTCACATTTTTTACCAAACGTAGGTGGTAGGTAGTTGAGTGTCTCTCCTGCAAGGCATTCATTCGTTTGTGATGGTTCCATATGCCTACTGACAGTCATGCAATGCTTAAACAATGGATTTTGACTGATTAGTAACAGAACTGTAAGTTACCCCCCTCCAAAGGAAGCCAGGAATAGCAGGTTGTTTTCCTCAGCTATTTTATAATTATCACCAAGTGGACTAGCAAAACTGCTCTACTTCCATTACATTTGAGATTATTTATTCAGACAGAAAATGAGGCAGAAACGAACACCATTCAGAGCAAAATATATTAAAAATCCCATACAGTTTTAGACTAAAAAGAATTCATTATGTTTTTCAAAGAACAACAAAAAAACCCCTTAATATTAAAAGCTATGTCCTGATACCTTTGATTTCAAAGAGATTTTTAAATCTCCTTTCAGAGGAAAAAGATATTCCCATATTAATATACACTTTAAATGCTAATCTGGTATCCTCTTGAGCCATAACATTTTATTCAGAGAATGTATAAATGTAAGAGGTGCATCTTCAATGACTGTTCAATGAAACATTTTTCTGGTTTTACCTATACACAGCATTTTGAAGAACAGAGGATATTTGAGCCTTCTGACCCGTTCAAATCCTTTGTACTGAGGTAGCAATGCCCACCTAGTTCCAATCACTGTCAGCTGAGATCTGGACACTTTGTATACCAAGAACAGAACTGGGGTCACCATCTTATTTCACAGAAGCCAGATTCCTCATTGCAAATTTGAACAGACAACTGAAGATAAAAGCCTGTCTCATGTTCCGAATGCACTGTCTTATCTGCTTCTGAATGAAGACATCAATCTGATGCCGGACTTCTGTACACAGGCACCTATCAGTGTTTTCATTACTACTGATTTTGTAGCTATATATATATGTGTATATATATAAATGCAATGAAGAATGGGGATCTAAAGATATAGATCAATGATGCAGAAGAACATGAATAATAGGCACACAATTTATTAAGTTCTAGGAATTCAAACTAAGATCCTTGTCAAATACTCAGAATCTTGCTTAACCCTTGCATGTACCATTAAGAAAAATAAAATCCTTTAATTATCTCAGCCACTCTGTGTGGATTACCATTGCTTCTTTGTAAGTAAATTTCTATAAGGCAACAAACACCATCTAGGCACGATTCAATCTAGAAGTACGCACTATTAATACTAGCCTTAAATTTACAAAATCCTCCTTTCAAATCCAGAATCAGAAATTTATGTGGGTTGTTTTTTTGGTTTTTTTTCAGTAGAATTGTTTATAATACACAATTCTTTGAACACAGATGTTTCCAAGTGAGTCTACCTGGGACAAATTTAAACGACAACTTTCAGAGCATATTCTCTACAAGAGAAGGTAGGCTTGCCATTCATAAAGAAATAACATCTGAGGTCTTCAACCATGTCAATCAGCCAAGACAAAGCTTCCAGCTCTCTGATTAAGAGGTAGGAGCACTGAAAGGCTGGGACAGCCAGGTGCAGATAGGGTGTTCAGAGCACATTTGATGGGCTGAAACTAGAGCCTGCAAATCTGTGACTGGTAAATAGGGTCTGACAATCTAAGATATCTACAAAACAAGACAACTCAAGAACAACATATTTGGGGGTCTTCCTACAAGTCAATGTCTTCCTAGATCAGAACAGCAACAATAGTGATTGCCCAGGTTCGACATATTTGCTTCCATACAGCATCCCCGTGTCCTTAAAAGACCTGCAAATCTTTAGTGGATATAAATGTAAACAGTGCACACAACTTCCATATCCTTCTAGTCAGCTATAACCTAGGTTCTTTTAAATTTATATGTTGAGATTAACTTTATACTAGAATATGAATCAGTTTCAAAGCTAGCAGGCCCAGATTTAGCATGTACAATGTGACTCCGTAAAAGTAGTAACCAGATAGCAAGTATCTCAACATTTTGAGGGCACTGTTACCTTCATTCCAAAACTAACTGTAGGTGCCTCCACTGGCCTGAAAACATTATGTGGAGTAGATGGTCTTTAAAGCCACTCAGTTTGGGGTCGTAGAATTGGAGCATCAAAACTCCTGTATTGGAATCCTGTCCACAATGCACACTACTGCATCAAGAATACTGTGTCTTTCTCTTTCATACATTCAGTGGACTCCAAACTCAGATTTTAATTTTCTGTACAACTTCACATAAATGAAAATGTCCACAAAAAGATAATAGAATATTAAGAGAACTGCAAATAATTCTCGTGAGAAAACAACTGGTGTGTAATGCAGAACATCATAAACTGAAATACACAGGATATGTGCTGGCCTGACTGCATAGCAGGCTAGTATCCCATATGTTAAATTATTTTAAAATAAAAAAGAAAAAAACCTTCCAGAATTGCCTTTGTTTATTTGTTCATTTCTTTTTAAAACATCCAGTGCCTTGAACTTCTTTTTCTAGAAAATACACTTGCTAAGTATCAAATGACTAGTGAACTGATCTCTTGGAAAGTGGGTTGTTTTAACCATGTCAGGTGATTTTCAAGAAAAACTTAACAGTAACTACACTGAACATAAAATTCCTCAAACTTCTGGTATTTTTTAAAGCAATGACTTGGACCATGACATATGAAAACCATATGCTGGTTTTAAATTTTTATTTCTAAGTTCACTTCTTTGTTTAATAACTTGCTAATAAAAATCTGAATTGCAAATATACAGTCAAGTCCATCTGGTTTTCTTAAAACCTTGCAAACTAAAAAGAAAAGACATTTTCCTTTGTCCTCATAGGGTACTGCAATAAATACATTGGGAGCAGGCTGTAAAATTCTACCTGTTTATCAAAATTCCTTCTTGTTTGCCAAAAATGTGTGCTTGAAATATTACATGTACATGCATAGATCACACACTGTAAAGAGTTGTGACTAAATATTTCAGGTGCAGAATAATGTAATTGTGTAGTTTGTCCTCTGATGCACTTTCTGGGCCTGACAAAGACACTTTCTGCAAAAATGCGGGTCCTCAAAGAGGAAGAAAGAAATATAGGCCACCCTCAGACCTGTATAGCTTCAACTGAGTCTCTAGTATGGGAATCATATTGTACTTGTTTTGAGTGTGTTTATTTTGTAGTTTTTCTGACTTTGCTAATGTTCTCATAGTTTCACACCAGTGGAAGATAATTTTGCAGTGCATCTAATACCTAAAAAACCTCTTCACTTTTTTTTTAAATGTGCTTGTAATCTAGACAGGATTATTTTTTCTCCTAGTTTGGGAAATTTATGAAGACTCTGATTCTGGAATACTACTCTGGAATCACTAATTCAGACTATGCCTCAAGGGGTTCCAACAGTCTAATGTAGCTGTGTGTTTCTCTGATTGAAACTGCAATTAAGGCTTGCATATTTAGAAATAAGGAAATCCACCTGGAAATCTAAAAATAACTATTCTGGAATGATTATTTCAAAGCAGCTATTTAAATTCCATGTGTTGGCAAGCTCTTCTGGACACATTAGCACCTAGTAATAGTTTAGACCACATTACTCTTTGTTAACTTTTATAACATTAGCATATAGGAATCGTTATTCTGCTATGTAGTGATAGCCACAGTGGTTTATTCCCAGGAAAAAAGGCTAGCACTGAATGAGAGAGTTACTTCTGAGGAAGCTGCATCTATGGACAAGGAAAAATAAAAGAATGCAACAGCAGTTGAAATACTTAATCCAATAATCTTGCTGGAGTTCTAGGAATGAAATAAAGCACAAGTAAATTTGCAAAAATTTTCTTATGTTAGTTAACCCAGTACCTCTCTTATAATTGTGCTGCTACAGTTATCTTTTGTGTATGTACAGATTGCATAGTTGATGGTTAACAATGAAGCCAAAATAAAAATGATGGAGTACAGAGAGAGAAAAGTCAGGGTTACAGTTGAATAGTTATGATAACATTACTCAGCAAAACAACGTTGTGACCCAATAATATTTTAAGTACACCAAGTAAGAAACAATACTCAAATTTTCCAAAAGTTGGTTTTTCACACTGTTTATACAGCTTTTAGCAGATGGCACTATTTATTTACTTAGACATAACATCATAGTGAGATCAGTTTTCAAGCCGCCTAAGTGTGTGAAACATACCTTCCATCAGAAATACCAATTCTTGACCCTTGCTTGGTAAGATTTTGCAGAACATTGGGCTGAAAAACCTTTCATTGCCCCTACTTTCAAAACTGATGCACTGAAAATTCTACTACAAATTATTACATCACAAATTTGCCTCAAAGAAATCACTGCCATCCAAGGTTGCTTTGAAGGCTACAGCTGCCAATAAAAGAAAGCTGACTAGTTCTCCATTTCAGGGCATGGAGTCCTGACCCCCTGCCACAGATCTTACTCCTTATTACAGATGGTTAGAGCCTTCAAAGTAAATAGCAAACAATGCAACTTCAGGGAGTTTAATAGTTATCTTCTCATTATTATCATTCTATCTCGCATTATAGTCAATTAGTGAGTATACAAAAGTCAGTTACACTTTATGCTTGCCTACTCAACTCTGAAGAAGTACAGAGAGCTGGAGAATTTTTAATGAAGATAAAAGCTCTAGTAAATAATGTTGATGGTCTTCTGTAAAAGTTTGATGTGTAAATTACAATACCGAGGTGATAATAACCTGGTCAAATCTTAAGGATTTTTCCCAAGGAGAGCCAAACTAAGGTAACTGCTTTGCTGTTTCCTCCTGGAGCACGACAGTGGCAGGGCTTTTTGGAGAACTGTTTGTAAGAATTCATATGGCCCAAACTACTTTTCCCTACCTGATTCCTGAAAACAGCAGGATTATGACAGGATGTTCAAAACTATTCGGCCATTGGCAGAAGTTTGAGGGAGACCCCTCCATGAAAACTGTCAATTCAAGTAACTAACAGAAGCTACTTATAAACAATGAAAACATTGTGGCATAATAGGAAGTGTTGAGTAACGCAAACTACAGGTGTGACAACAGGCTCTGCCTGTAGTATAGTCTGCTGTCACAGCAATAAATTGCACTGAACTGCACCTAGAACACAAAAAACACCAAAACAAAACAAAAACAAAAAAAATCAATCCCCAAATGTAAAACAATATTTTCAAGGGCCTCTGATAACAGTGTCTGTGGGAGTGGAGCCATGAGCTGATAGAACAGGACCGTCCTGAATCAGAGGGAATGTCTGCCAGAGGCAACACGGTGTCACAGAGGATTCCACTACAATAAAGTGCTGGAGGAACAGATTTACAAGGAAATACATGTTAGCAAAATATGTACAGAATATCACGGTGATAATTAAGGAGACATAAGAAGTTACAAATAAAAGCAGTAACCACATGCTTTAGAGTTTGGTACATGAGGACAAAACAAGGAATAATGCAATAAAAATAAAACCCAGACAATCTCAAGAAAGTTCTCTCGATACTGAGATATTAGCTTGTATAACAGTCTGCTCAACAGAGGGACTGCAGTTACATTGTCTGAAACCCTTGCAATAAACCTAAACAAAAAGATTAGAAAAGAAAAAGCAATCTCCCTGTGACACAAAAAGGCAGGACAGAGGAGCTAGTACATCTCCAGCCTTTTGGCTTTTTTAAGGCTGTTATTTATACACAAGCATGTTCTATTTCTCAAAAATTATGTGAAGTAGATACTAAAGACTACACATGCCCTTGATCTGGGGAAGAAACTCTAGTTACTATTGACGGAAGTTCAGAATATGACGTCACAGTATGACGAATGTGAATAGATAAAATAATCAAAAAACAAAACAAAACAAAACATAATGTTCCAAGGCATTTTCTTTTCCTTAGGTAAGGTATACTCATTACTCTATTTACCCATTGCTTAGTATAGAAGTAATAGTTGGCAACACATAACAAGAATGTGAGTATTAAAGCACCCAGCAATGCAGTGACTAAGTTTCAGATGTCTCATCACCTAATGAAATTTATAGCCCCAAGTAATGTACCTACACTCTCTCCACATGCAAAGAACTAAATACACTTGAAATCTGGCATAAGACAGGAAAAAACACGTCAAGCCAAAAGTAAGTGATAAGTGAGAAAAAGATTATGTCTGCATTTTCCAAACAATCTGAGTCTCTAATTATAGATGACAAGGAGATGACTTATTTCATCTAGATCACAGCTGTAAATCCACTCCTTTCACATGAAACAGAGCTAGAATTGCTGGTGAACTCTTTAATCAGGAAGAAAACATGGATGGTAACTGTTTTGGTGCAGCAGTTAGTTAATTATTCCAATAAAAGTGATATAACTACAAAATATATGACTGAAAAACACCACAAGTAATAATTTTATGTCCTTTTATGTAAGTCATTCCAGTGGAAGATGAGATCTCACACACCTCTGGGCAGAGGAATAAATTATTATTTCAGCAGGATTTGCGTCATTTAACTACTGTTCCACTCAGTAAAACAGGAACAGCACCACTTTAAAAAAAAAACCAAAACTAAACTAAACTAAACACCCCTCTCCCCCCCAAAAAATCCAAACAAACAAAACCACAAAAATAAACTCTTAAAATCTAGTCAATTAGACCCTGCTGCTCAAAAACGGAGAAGAATGGCTAGGCTGTAGCTCTGTAGGGGGTCTGTGATTTGAGACAGCAGTCCCTCCCTCTAAGAGCAGATGCAGTTTGGGCCCTGCAGCTGGGGTACAACTGGTGTGCCTTGGGAACTATCTGGACAGAAGCACAGGTACCAGGGACCCTGTGGGACCCTCTGCACAAGCACCGGTCAAAAAGGTGCTCTGGAATTATCACCTCTGGATATTGGAGTTCCCACGTCACTAATAACATAATAAAGCCCCAGCCTTGAAATGTTTGAAGCAGAGTGCAGACTTGGCGTAAATATGGGACGCCCATATTATTAGAGCTATCTGTGTGTGCAGAGTATACAGGATAGCATCCAAATCTCCCTTTCTGAAATAAACACATCAGTTTAAGAAAACATTTTTAATGTTTTGTACAACCAAAATGGCATAATCTTGGCATAGTCAAGAAAACAGAGAAGCACAAGTATATGTCATTATATTTTTCTCTTCTCCAGATACACACACACACTCGTCCCTCTCGCAAAATACATGTCCTTCACTTAACAAAAAGGAGGAAATGAAACAAAAAGGGTTACAGGACCAGCACACATCCTGTTTCACCTTGCAAAACCAAAGATGAATCTTGGTCCTATTTTGGCCCCTAAATCAACCAAAAGTTTGAGGCAGAGACTTGCCTATATACAACTTCTCTTTAAAGTGAGCTTTTCAGGACTTCCAATAGGGCTTTGAGTGTCCTGTCACTTCTATTTTAGTACAATATGCCTAAATATGCTACATAAGACCGCATAAGAGGCTGGTAAAAAACTGTACTAATGATAACACCTCCCTTCCTGGTCTACTCTGGTTCTTCAGGGCACACAGTTTTCTTAGGTCTTGTTCTCAACCCAGTAGCCTTTCCATGGCCTCCTGCATGGCAAGAGTCCCCACACAGAGACAAGTCCCTCAGAAAAGTCCTTCCACTGCCTCTGAGCCACCACTTTTCACATGTGTCCTGCAGTCACCTCCCTGCTGTGACCATATGCGTGTTCCCTCCCACAGTTAGAAATATCTGCAGAGATAATGTTTCTGTGAACCTGAGTGTAGCAGTCAAGAAAGGCAAATGGCAGCCTTTCTCCCTCCTTTAATAGCCCAGCTTTTCAAAGGAATGTACATTAAACAAGCTGAAAGCAAAACAAGTCAAAACACAACCAAAAGCATCTGTCACAGCTCTCAAAAAGCTTGTCATACTGGGTCAGAGTCTATCTGATACATAACAGACCAATTCTACTGAATTACTGGAACCATACTTATATCAAAGAGAAGATGTAACTAACTGGATGAAATAACCCATCTCAGTGTATGTTTCATAACCCAGGAGCACTTTTAAATAACCTATAGAAAAAGTTAGATGCTGAACTTCAAATTCCTTAACTGCAATAATAATGTCTAAAACCAAGCGGTAATTTGTAAGTTATTATTTTCCTCATTCGATTGAACAACTGTTATCTGCATAACACCTTCACCTAGTATATTTACATATATCATGGTTTTCTGATCCAGCACCACCTTTAAATAGCCATTTTTCCAGATAGTCTTAACTCTCAGTTCATCCAGTACAGTTTTCTTTCTGAAGTCACAGAGATATTATTTACTCAATTATAACACAGCTTAAAAAAAAACCCAAAAACTTAAATTTGTCCAAGTTTCAAGCTTTAAATATATGAAACCAGCAGATTTATTGCACATTATCAGATACTTGTTTTCTGTATAAACCATTTCTTACTGTTTCATTTCACAATTTAGAATCTCTGTAATGGCATCTAAATGTCAATCTAATTCCCTGATAGTCTCATCTAGTCCTAACAACTTAGTACAAGAAGTCAGAGACACTTCTGATAAACAATGTACATAGAAAGCCATTGGCGAGAGAGATAACTGGATTCCTAATTACTGTCATTTTTCCTCCCCATTTTTCCACAACCCCTCGCAAGGATTTTTCTCCAATCAAATCAAACTAGTTGATTCTTCATACCTGTATGTTTTATAAAAGGGACATCTCTTCAGGGGGACCTTAATCACATGTTCCTGCAGGCCCACAAAAAGGACGCTCTGGCTGTGTAGGATCTGAAGGCTCCTGATGGGCTCTCGCTGATTTTTTGGCAGGAGTTCAATTTCCTCGAGCAGGCAGCTGTTTGAAGTCTGGTTCATTGGGGCAAGTACTTTCTTAATTGTCCCATAGTCTGCAAAGGCAATAGGAAAATGAGTTACTAAAAATCGTACTAGCAACTCTACATACTGGATGTCATTCAGTGAAAAAATCTTTGTCCTATGCAGGATGCTTTCAATAGCACTCTAAAATATAGGAGTACTTTGACTGGAGTTTTCTAAATGGCTTATAGTAGAGTGAAAAGAACTTGAAAGCATCCATTAAAGTTTTCTATATGAAATAATATAGTAAGAAATAATTTCATTTGTGCAGAACAGACTTCACAGCAGAAGTCATTAGAAAACAAGCTTTCAAAGTCTGGTTATTATAAACACACATTCACAGCAAGGGTTACTGATTTCAGTTTACCAGAATGTACTACACTTTGTCTTTAAAGCAGTTTAAAAAGCAATAAAGTCCACCATTGTCCCAGTCTGTTCTAAAATTCTATCTGTTAAAAAGTATTTGGTTTAGACATGTATCACGTTCATTTAATAAAGCACACATACATGAATATCTGTAGGTCTTAATGGAATTTAGGTGAATATAACAATAAAATGAGTCTGCTACCCTTCTTGTTAATTATCTGCATTTTGACTTTTGAAAAAACATGTCTTTTAGCATTTGCTCTTCACTTCTATTCTTATTGGGATTTTTAGCAAAGACAGTTAAGCATCACAAACCCATGTCATACAACTGACAAGATTTCTGATTCACTCATGCAAAGTTTATAAATAATTAAAAAATATAAGAGAACATATGTTCTGACCACAAAGGACCACATTCTCACACTGAGAAATATTTTAGGTAGCTGACTATAACTGCATTATGCAATCTTCTGTATGCTAGAAATGATAAATATGAAAGATCCAACACTGCAAACACGTTCTGAGATCAGCTCTTACTCATGTCTGGAAAGATTGCAACATCTCTTGTGAGTTGGTACCAATTGCAAGAAAAATGTTTGGGATGGCCTGCTGTAGACATGGCAGCGCAGGGTCTCAGCACAGGTCTGGCCCTGTCTTGGCAGAATATGGTTTTAGCCATGGCAGCAATTGTCAGGTCGCCACATACTTGTAACCTCCCTGAACTCAGGGCAGGGGGCTGGCACCCCTACGTAGTCACTGTGGGACAAACAGCCACTCTGGGGTAAGAGGGCTGGGGAAGGACAGCCTGCAGCTCCCAGGCTTTACTTGAGGAGCCAGGAGGAGCAGCAAGTAAGCAGCCTAGAGAAAATACAAAAAAAATAGCCTCAAGCAGATTCCAAAACTGAAGAGGAGGTGGAGAACTCAGGATGTTAATTACTGTTAAAATCTTCTCCCTCTTCCTGAGGAAGACTGAAGAGTCAGTTTCTAAGACCTGGAGAAGTACTGGATCAAATAACAGAGGAAGCAAGTAGGAAGTTTATGTATAAGCTTTTAACCATATTACTAATAAAACTTAAATAATTCAATAGTATGGACTTAATTTTATTAGACAGTGAAAACTAATTAGATGAACCATAAATGCTTATCTCAGTGTCTAAAGTGTATTCCCTCTGCCCAGGATAAGATTTTGAGTGAAAGAGTTCATGTCTACATGTCAAAGTCTTCTGACTGACCTCTCAATTCTTAACATAATTACTTCATATAACTGTTTACATTTTTGTTATTTCTTGGTATAAACAAGCTTATCAGGATTTACTGTATGTATTATAAGAGTAAAAGTTAGAAAAATGACGATTTTAATTTTCATTAGAATTCAACCTTTTTGATGGAAGAAAACCCTCTAATTTGACTATCGCTTTTTTTCCAAATCATCTACAGTAGAATTATACTCAAAAGATAATTAAACCTTTGCCAAGAGTCAGTTTTGCCTCACAATTAAGTGATAACCAGTTCAAACAGAATAACAAGCAGTGTTTCCACTGGTGATTGCTGGATGCAAGTACCAAGGTCAAAATATGGTCTGAGAACTGGCCAGGAAAAAAAAAAAAAAGTGAGTGTTTTTTAGTCATGGAGTGAAAAATTAATTTTTTTGAGCACAAATTTGGAAAGTGTTCTAAGAGGAAGAAAAGCAGAAGCAAGACCATTTTACACACATGAACAAGTTGGTATCACTTCATAGATCAGTTAGTACAACTCTCTATCACTTGTCTAACTGGCAGGCAACAAATTCAGTATGATTCATGGCACATTGCACTTGGCTTGCCATTTGTTCCTGTATGAGACAAAAATCAGGTATGTATTCACCACTTGTTTCTCATATAGACCAAAATTTCTTCCTCCCACTTTGCCAGGCCTGGCATCTACAGGTTGAGTCACTTGCTGTCACCTCCACAGAGATAAAAGAGAAGAAAAAAAAAACCATGACTGGAAGGCTCCTTGCCCCATGCCTCCATACACATTTAATTTAGAAGCACATCTTTGGACAGAAGAATATGATCAAAATCAAATGGTTTGTGTTTCTTTTTTCCTCATTAAATTTGTTTATTTTAGAGGGCAGAATTAATTTTTTTATGTTTAGGTCTGTGACCTGGAGCATACTACCTTGGAACAAAATAAAACATTCTCACTGCAGCACTAACGCCTTTCCCAGGACACCTGTCTTTGCTCTTGTTCTTCCTTCTTATCTTTGCATGCAGTCCCCTTTCCTTCCATTTCCTTTTGCTTTCTTTCAGCATCTCGCAAATAATTCCTTTCCAATTGCTGTCTGAGAGGATAAGCACTCATGCAGAAGTGTCAAAAGTCATAAATGACAGGACTTTAAGCGAAGAAACAATGCCAGAGACCTCATAGATTATCAGGAAGAAACACTACCCTTCTCAACAGCAATACAGGCCATGTGCAAGTTCAGTAAAAGCGAGTAAAATGTTAGCTGAGATCTACCTTTGCTTCAGTAGATTCTCCTCCTTCTGACCACATATATATTTTTTCCTTTAAATTCCTCCTTGTTTTGACTTTGAACATGCATGGACCATATAGAAACCCAAACTAGAGTGAGGATGTATTTTTATTCTGCAACTTTGAGACAGACACAGATTGAACTGGTAGCTACATTTATCAGACTATGGTATGTAGCAAGGGTACATAGCTATCAGTCTCCTCAAACTACACTGGCATGTAATACTCGCTATACCAGGCTCCCTTGCAGCAGAAAATCATAGCCACTGCACCAGTACTTTGAAAAGCCAGGTGCTTTGCTCCAGTGTTTCCAATTCTACTACAATGTGCGCAACATTATGCATCCAGCCTCCAGCAAAGATTGCAGATTTCGTAAAGAACTTGTAAAAAGTCCCATCCTCAGAAGTGTTGTCTGTTCAACCATTTTCACATCATACTTGTAAAGCAAAATAAAGAGAGAAGTAGGGAAAGAAATGAGTCTTGAATACACCTCTGGAGCATGGAGGTTTTCAGACCCGTCAAAATAACTCAAGTGAATATTTACTTTATAGTCAAACTAACTGTTCACTTCTGCCAAGAAATACCTAAGAAGAATAGTAAACACAGACCTTCCTAATGGATGTAACTATTCCTATGGACACAGTGAAAGTTCGAGTTTCATCACAAATGTCAAGGCTGAGTCCAACAGCTATTTAGGAATGCAAATGAATGGTGTCTTCACATCCTAAGCATAAGCAAGATGGGCTGGAATAGACCCAGACACCTGACAGCCTTAGTTTAAAGATGATTGAGTATATACAGGAGTAGTGAAAGACAATGACATTGGCCAGAATGAGTAAATACTGTGCTTTGTTAACTTGTACCACAATACTTCCAAAGAGACTTGCAAAACCAGCAACTGAATATTAGAAAGGTAATGAATGTGAATTAAGAGAAAAGAAAAACCGTAGTTGAAATATCACTATGTAATGCATAGGGGACTGTAAAGAACTGAATGCAAAAACTGAGATGGAGTTTCAGAGAACAAGTTTGGAGGCAACAGAGTCTGTAATGAACAAAATGATAATGGGCCAATATCAAAGGATGATCTGTAAAATTGTAAAGGAAAGTTTAACATGTAAATGGTAAAAAAGCATAGCCAGCAATGGAGAACACTACAAGAGTGTGGTTGAAATCATTGTAACATCTATGATGACAACTGCAAAGGAAAAAAAAATGAACACACAAAACAAGTGGCAGATGCAACAAACAAATACACCTGTAATTTCTTAAACTCAAAGAAGCTGTAGCAACTTCTTACTATGGAGAAAAATAAATATTTATATGTGCTATTATGTTTACACATGTTGTTGCATTCTTCAATTAAATCCATCTTTAACAGATCACTCAAAATGAGGCAGTTTGAAGTAAGTTCATTTAGCTTCTTTAAAAGAAGGGAAAGAACCTTTACCAGTTCCTTTATTGGGAAGGAAACACCTTCAGTCTTAACTCTTGACATAGTTGACAGGGAAACAAAACCTAATGCAATCTTCATTTTATTACAGTTTAGTGCACTACCTTGGAGAGAGGCTTGGTCTCCAAAAAGCAGCTGAACCAGCACCAGAACAAAGAATCCAAGTCAATGTTTTTCATTGGAGAAGCTTATGGTATTAACTTTCAGTAAGGCTGCAAAAAAAACCTCCTTAGTGCCTTCTAAATTATAAGAGTTGCCAGCAAAAGAAACTTATAATAGTCTCCAGTATATGTTAGGCTAGTTGTATGCCCATGTTTGTGACTTTACAAGTATTCATGTACTGAGTACAATAGAGTGCCTTTACAGATCTGAAATCTCCTTGCATGTACCAAGAAAAATTCAAGGAACAGCAAAATCAACTGCAAATCATAAATTAAGAATAGCCAATATAAATAAGGGTCTATTTTACAATTTTCCCAAAAAAATATTGTTTAGAAAAGCAACATGTCTTAAGCAGATGAAAGAATGTTGTCAATATGGGGGAAAAGGGCAGTCTACGCAAGACACAGAAAATGGAAGCTAAAATTATATTGGGAACTTCAAGTGACATTTGTAACTGAACTTGGATAGATACCATCTATGCAAGAAATACACTACTCATGGATATTACAATATCTGAAGACAGAGTCATTGACATCCTTAACAAATTGTCAATGTAATAATCATGGCGGGGTTTTTATGTTTAAATAAAAGTGTGGGATTCATAGATGGATATTTGGGAGAATACATCTTAAAGTGTGGCTGAAATGGATACAAACTACGTATATTTTCAAGTGTGACTTGATAGGCTTCAGAAAATTATATTCATTAGCTATTTTGATATTGCCCATTATACATTGGTTTTGCATATTATTTGTTGTATACAAATTATGTTTCCTGTGAGTAAGTAAAAGCATTCAGACAGTATTAAAACTGTTGAAATGAAAAAACAACTGTTAATGTTAAATTTCTTGTAAACATCATCCATATGTTTATATAAACAGTGCTTACACTCATCATAACATTTGTATTAATTAAATACCATAGAAACAGAAAAACTAGGGTATTGGGGTTGTTTCAAGGAAGAAGTCTTTCAGAAGAATAAATTGAAATATCAAACATGAAACTGATATAGAGAACACATAGAGCACAAAATCAAAGAAAGTGCAAGGTGATTGATAAACATCATGTAACTGACAAAAAATGTATTATCAGTATCGTTTTCCTCCACCACAGGAACTGAAAGAAAGCCCTACCATGAAGCATCATGCATTTGATAAACAGCAGAAATTTATTGCAATGACAGAAAGTACGAGGTTGCATAAGGGCTTGAGTGTGCTCAATACAGAAAAAGGACACAGGAACAGCTAACGCAGCTGCTAGTTGAGCCTACAAAGGGAAAGCCCAGATTTAATAATCTGTGCAACATCAAAAAGATGCATATGGTACACAGAATCTGAGAGGATTTAAAATCTACTCTTTTTTTTTTTTTTTTTCCCTTCCTAAAATTAGCTAAATCATCAGTAGAATATGGAAAATTAAAGTCTTTGTTATAATCTGTTTTCCCATATCAGGGTGGGGTACAATTTGGTTTAAAGCAAAGCCATATTTAGAAGATAAGAAAATACAACCATTCTCTCTAACTTATCTCTTACCTTCAGGTTTCTGAGATATGTATTTATACTTCATTTACAGGAATAGGCTTTTAATCACACTACAGCCTAAAGGACAAGTGAAAGACTGATTTTTAAACCTTTTGCTTTAAAAATTAAAAATATATTATGAGCAAATGTAGTTCGCTTCCACAATGATACAGAAGACAAAAAGAATATAGTTCAATCTTAAAATTTCCAACTTAATTTTCAGAGTTTTACTATTTTGTTTTATTTTATTTTAATTTTTTCATTTTTTTAATGTATATTCATTACTTCTGGGGGAGGGGAAGGAAAGCGTGAACCCCAAAAAGTCAATATGGAATTCTGACGCTTCATCAAGGCATAGATTTCAATTTTAAAAATTTTTTATCTTTATCTTCAGAGCTGTTTTGTAAGTTCATAGTTTATCTCTCCAATTGAAATTAAACCACTGTTCGAACAATCTGGTCAGTGTGCTAGTTAATTTATTCTTTTCCGACACTTTTAATATATTTCTTGGTGTAGTAAAATATAGGATGTGATTTTTCTGCAAGTTCCAGTAAGAAACAGAGGTTAAAAATATGTACTTATTCTGTTTTGCAGGCTTGATAGAGTATAAAAAACTGTGATAACCTTATGAAGAACTTCAACAGAAACTACTCTGATTGCCTTGCTAATACAGCCCATTATCATCATCATGATAACAAGACAATGGTGGATATATCTGCAGATATAAAGCAGATTTATTAGATTAAAAGGCAATTATGTACCCATGTAAGAAAAACTTCTAACAAATATTGTAACTGAAAATACTAATTAATTTTGTTGCATTTCCCCAAGAAATGTAAATTTTTCTGACTTGTTAATATGGAGACCTAAACACTAAATACACTAAATGAAATTTTGATTACCCTCTGTGCCATCACTTATTGCAGTTATGGGAGTAATCAGTATGACAAACTCGTTACTATAAAAGCTAGTATTAATAGCACTGAAAATCTACGACAAAAATAAATACTAATTAGTTTCTGTCACCTGCAGAAAATATACACAATCCACCGAGAAGTGAGTCTGCCCTAATTGAAGTTCTTAGACTACCTAATTGTTTTTTATAGTTGCAAGAATGCAAAATAACTAAACATCTACATAATCTACCAAGTGAGTGATATTTTCAGCTGAAACATTACAGCAGATACATCAATGTATCTCAAGAAATTGGACAGAATGTATCAATCAATGGAAATTAGGACAACTACCATCTCAATCCTCTATTTATTTTTTTCCAGATAAAGCTTTTAAAACACAATGCATTCTTTTGAACACTTCTTACCCTTGTAGACTTAGTTCAAATGTATTAAAATGTTTCAAAAGCATCAAGGACATATTGAATTTGCAGTTGAATCAGCAAAGGCCTCTTCCAGTAATTAGCAAGCAAAGAGTTAAAACACGGCTTTAATACTGAAAATATCTGCCACTCCGTAAAACACAACAGAACATCAGTTGGTACAATTAAGGTTTCCATCAGCAATGTTTACTATGAATCAAAAATGTACTAAATATGAGCAAAACATGCAATTTCTGTATCATCTTCCAAAGTCCATTTCAGGTCCTCTGTTCCAAATTAGAATTTAAAGCTAGCTTCAGTCAAATCTTGCAAATCAATAAAGAATTCAAGTTCTAAAGTGAAATTCAGATATATTTGAGACTAAAATGCTGAGCAAGCAGCAGCTAAACCAAGTTTCGTGCCTTTTTTTGAAAGACTATGCCTACAATTTTCAAAGTCCTAACTTCTAAAACCAAAATAACTTTTTGTTTGTTTGTTTGTTTGTTTTTGTTTTTTGTTTTTTTCCTGCTTTCCTCTTGCTCTTTTCTGGAAGTTTAAGCAAAACCCCACGCTGAACAACAAAACACATGCTGAATTACATCTCGGGCTCCACATCAGTTAGTTCTGTTTTCTTCTCAAAGAAAGAGTATCAAACCAAATCACTCCTTTTCCTCAGCTTGTTAGACTGAAGCTCATATGCAGTAGTGGCAAATTTGTACTTTCTCTAGATCTAAACCAGATGTTTCTTCCTGCCTGACAAAAGAAACAAAGTAATTTCAACAGTCTTAAAATGTGTATATTTTTAATGATTCGTGCTCATTGTTCACACCTTTATTTATTACTTCTCCTCTGTTTTCAATCTTATAAGAGGATTTCAGCTTGCCAAAGATGTGACTAAGATAAGATATAAATTAATTTTTATTTTCTGATTTAGAGTAGCTGTATATATTCATAACAGTTCATGCACTCAACTTAATTACAAGTAACACATATCTTTAGAATTCCTTTACGCAAAAGCTTTAGCAGCTACTGTTCCTTAATAGGCTACAGTTGATAAAAACCCATTTATTAACATTTTAATCTGTGGCACATTACTTTTATTTATACGACATAAAGCATTTATTATTTTAAGACTTTATGAAGTAGTATCTTTTCATGATATTTAATTTGCAATCTGAATTATTTTTCAATCATAAAAGTTTTAATGAAGAAATTGCTCTTATGGATCAAACTGTGAGATCTGGGTTCAATTGCCAGCTTTCTCTCTCCTAAGACTCTGTGTGAAACTGGTATTCAGAACAGCAATATTGTGTAAAGGGAAAAAAACCAAAACTTGGAACTTCACTTTTTGCAAAACTCTTTCATGTAACTATAACAATACCTCAGTATAGGTACTTTCAACAGGTTTGTTACCCTGTTTTTTGCTGACAAACTCAAAACCAGGGTCAGGCAGTTACCTTAGTTTCCCTCGATGCACAGGAGACAGAAAAGTCTCAGCTGCAACCATGAAAACTCATGAAGGCTTTGAGAGTTTTGTTAACATACACCAGAGGGAAAGAGTATCAAAGGGCTGGAAACAGGGAGAGGAGAGATAAGTAATGTACTGAGCCCGTGAAAAACACCTCTTCCTTAAACTCTCAGCAGTACCTGATAGGATTTTACGCCCTGCAAGCAACAGGTGCTTTCTGTGTCTTTAGGGAATTTTAGGAAGCACTTACTGCTTATTTAAAAAGGCATCCGAAAAATATTTTGATAGTCCCTGAAGCAGGGAGCAAGGCGTCATCTCTCTCTAGCTGAATTCTCTTCCTACTCGCCTGGTGAGATGCTGTGCTCCTGCATCTGCAGGCCAGATGAACCAGGTGCTCTCCAGATTAAAACACTGTCAGGGAGTGGACCTGGGAGGGCTCCTCCCCATCCATGGCAGCCCTTCTCTCCCGGGTCAAGCATTTGGCAAGGAAGTGGCAGAGATAGCTATCAACTTCAAAGCCCAGTAGAAAATAAACCTCAGCTCTACATACCCCATACGAGTGCTGCTACCATCTGACCACTGTATCAATTTGTTGATTTTCTTCCCTCGTGTTGCTGTGTTCATTGCAGAAGGTAATCTCATGGAAGTGTGTCAGATTTGCTCAAGGCACAGCTACTTGATAATGCCCCATACCAATTATCACCATCTATTTCCCCTTCAGAAAGTTATATTAAAATGTGAGAAATTGAACATATAACAATATTTTAGACACTAATATTGGTTTAACAAATGCTGTTCATGCAGAGAGGATATGGTTAAAACTACAGCATAAAATCCATAGATAAGGTTTTAATGAGTATGAGAACAGAACATTGTTTCTTGGGACTTGGCAAACCGATGACTGACAACAATTCCAAGTTTGGCTCTAATGCCCCATGCTTATTCTCCTTTTCTTCTTCATGGAGTTATCAGGAAATCTCAGGTCAGCAATACAGAGCAAAGGCATGATTCATAATAACATCAAGTACAAAGTCCTTGATCTTACCAAGCAATAATCTCATTTTGAATTTGTATTTAATCTACCCAAGTTCTGTCTATAAAGTTACTCAATAATAGAAAATATTTACAAGGATCATGACAAATGAAGCCACCATCCCTTAAGAAGGCCAGTAAAACATCTTTTTCTCTTGCATAATACTGAGTTAACTTGGCATTCAAAAGACACATTCTTCCAGCTCAGAAAAGAAATGCACTTCAACAATGTCAAGTTCAAATAGGATATTAAGACTATGTTGGTGCATCAAACCTAAATCCAAAACAAATTTTCATATTTATTGCCTTTGACCATAGTTACTGTATTTGAATCAAACATCCTGCCAATATGCACATAAACCTATGAGCATGTGCTATGTGACTACCTTCAACAAGAATCCCAACAGATGTTGTTAGAAGTCTCAAAGATTTTAATCCATTAGATACGAATTCTCTTTTTATATTAACACATTATCATAAGAAACAATTATGTAAGGATTGCTTAGGGTTATACTTAAGGTTGTAATTGATATAAGCCACCTAGTTTATACTTACAGAAATAAAACAAGACAAATTAGGAAGCATTTCAGACACAGGTGGTTGAGAAAAGTGCGACTGGGAACACCCTCATTCTCAAACATGAAAAAATAGTAGTCTCTAAGACCAGTTAGATGATACCTAAACAGATTCAGTATCAAGGGCTACCTGTGAATAACATCTATTTTGAAGAATGCCCTTTTGGCAGTATATCGTAAGGACAGCCAATTGTGTTGGTAACATTGAGCTTTTACTGTACTTAAAAACACATATACATGGATAAAACCCGAAGCCCTGAGGCAAAGAAGACACAAGAATTCTTATGGATCTGAATGGGAAATGTTACACCTGTCAAGAGGTGCATCATTTTGATGCCCTGGATTCTGATAAGGTTGGTATCAGGTAAGATAATTCACAATGAAACAAACAAACAAAAGTCCATGTTAATTTCCCAGAAGCTTCTTCTCAGGAAGAGAAAACATTCTGATTTTGGAGAGGCTTGCTAAAATGTTTAATCAGGAGGTAGGACTGGACTTCTCAGATAGTGGAGATGAGCATTTCTAAAGAAATGCAGAACCTCTAACTAGAGTAGTAGAGTAGATAATAAACATAGATTTTAATAACGGGATGAAATGGTTCTTATAACTTAAAGCCTGCTATCTGACACAGAGCAGCAGTGAAGAATGTCACACTGTACACAAATAATAAAATTACTACCAAATACAGGCCCTGGATCTCTGCCAGTATCCCGAAGTTAGATGTATTAACTCTGACTGGATCTGACCAGACAGGGAGTGCTTACTGCTCCTATTATTTTTTATTGCCTTCCTTCACGCCACCACAATAATAAATACTTTGTACTACCTAATGCCTGCTATGAATATGATAGTGTTTTCCCACTGAATAAATCTTCCAGTGTCTAGATCAAAGAGGCACTTATATGCAAAAGTGGAGAAAAACTTCTTCTCAAATAATAACCCATGATAAACTGCCTGATTTCTTAACTGAGTCATATGTGGCTGTTTTCATTCGAAGTGTCAGAAATACAACTGACTACTGTACAGATCCAGAAGCATGACAAACCTGGCTGACTAGAATATTTCAGGGACTATTCTCTACTCAAACTCTTCTGCAGTTTGCATATTACATGCCCCTATGCCTCAGTCCCTAGATGAGCCATATCCAGTACCTATATCCATTTCAAATCCAGTATGATGTGTATGGAACTTCAGCAGCAATTTCACCATAAAGCACACCTTTTGTTCAGAAATACAGAAGAAGGGAATAATTTTCTTTCTAATTCAATGAAAGTTAGGAAGTAAATGGACAAGAGACAGAAGCAAAGCTGGGATTAGAAACATGAACCTAAAAATCCTTCACCAGAAGATGTTAATCTCACTACTTTAGGACATTAAAGCAGTAACAGCCATGGTATATAACATATATAATCATGTTATATTATATTCTTTATATAATAGTGTAGGAATAAGGACATCTGGTAATAATCAGGAAACCTCACACGGCTTGTTAGTTAAAAAACAGCTCTTATCTTCTAGACAAGTGATCTAACCAATAAATTGGTTGTGGTCATGGTTAGTACTCCTGAAAGCATGTAGCTGTAGAACTAAATTTCCAAGATCCAGGGGATAAGAAAGAAAAATAAAAGTAAATAAAATAAGAATAATTAATCTGTAGATTAATTAGTCTCTCCTCCTAATATTATTACTCTTACCCCATGACTAGATGGAGTAAAATGCATATGGAACTTAATCTATCCTTTTGTGAGTTTCTCTACAGGTTACAAGACTCTTCACAGAAAGGCGACAGTATTCAGAATAACACAACTTCACATTTTTGATGACTCTTAAAAGTCACAGAACAAAGTAAATAAGGCATATCTTTATTGAGAAATTCTTTAGCTTATAAAGATTTGCGACGCCCTATGACCAGACCCGAGTAAATACAAGGAAAAAATCCCCCACAAATACATGAGAAAACCCTCACTGATTACTGGTGGCACTGCTTGTATTTGCTTAGTTGTAAACATTTGGATTTATCGAGGTTTATTGGGAAAAATGCTGCAGAATGAAGAAACACATACATGTAAACAAAAACAGGAGTTTAGTAGAAAATTCCATCTAATGATTGCTTTACCGACAGCTCACACATATAAAGTTGTCATGAGTGTGGCCCAACATTCTGAGTTTTTTTAGAGTCAAAATGAATTCAATGTGTGGTTTGAACTTTTTTCCCCACCATGATTAACTATTCCACTTCTTAGCATGGCAATATCACTCTTACACATGTCCACCTTAAAAGAAAGGCTTTTTAAAATGCCTTGAAGAAGATCCTAAAGATGTTCACAATGCTCAGCAACGTGTCAAGTTGCCTAATCTTTTCTGAAAAGTTCTGATACAGTCAAGACCCTTCAGAGGGAAAGCTTCCTCCCCACATCTTTCAGGAAGAATCCTGTGTACTCTTCTGTGTACTCACTGTGTATTCACGCAAGAGTTACACAGTTCAAAGGTCAAAATTCGCCCCAAGATAAGGCTAATTCCAATAGCCTGTTAATTGGCACTGCACACTACCAGGGACAGAACAAGACATTTGAGTATAGGCTTAGATGCTATTAGACACCTCAGCTTTGAAGACAGCAGGATAACACTGAATACCATGTAAGATACCTCTTTCATTCACAGCTTCACATTCTGTGCATTAGAATTATCTAATAACAAATGAACGTAGGGGTTGTCAACTCTAGTTTCCCTGCCAGGAAGAAGAGATGATAGTACCAAAAAATCTTGAAAGGAAGGAGGGCTTATTTGGCCATTCTAGGTTTATAAAATAGTCAAACAGGGTTTAAGAGCTCAGCATTACTGTAATAAAGAGGAGCTGGTCTCTTTCTAATGGAAGGTTGAGACTTTGTCTCCAGCTCTTCACAATCTCCCTCCCTGCCCACCCATTAGTCTCGCTCCCATGCAAACAGAGCCAGCTGTTCTTCAGCCAGTAGCTGCTTCTTTCAGTAATTCAGACTGCCAGTGATGGCAAAGAAGTGCACACACCGTATGTTCTTTGAACATTTATTTATAGTCTTCATCTGAAAGAGCTGGGCAATCATAAAGACATAATGATGATTTGTGAACAGAAAAAAAAAGGGCTTCTCTAACTTAAATTTGTCCCACAAGAGAACAGAATACAAATGCCATTTACTTGCAGCAGGCGATTGATGAACCTGCTATCTAAAGTACAAACTGTAAGAGCAAATAGTAGCAACAAACTCACCAAAATCATTACCTATTCATGGGTTGATTATAATAACAAAAAATGACTACAAATAAGTGGTAATTTGTGAATCAAATAAATGGCTACAAGTCTCACATATAAATTGCTGCCAATGAATAATTTAAGCAGCTCTAGTTAGAGCCATCTATTTATTAAGAAACCTCTTTAGCACTCTCCAACTGGAGCTGGCAGAATGATTTATCTCTACCCACAGTGCTAAAGCCAAGGGAAATCAGTACTACTAGACATTTAAAATGCTGGGTTTGATTCTCTAGAGCCCTATAATATCATTTATAACTCTGTAGCCTGGACTTTAGACATGACCGTTCTCATTTGGTAACATTTTAAAGCCACTTTGCCCAGTACAGATGACAAAATATACAAGGCAGTGGCAAGTCAACAATTCTGTGTTTAAATTACGTAGCAAACCAGCTATGGTTTACACTATCCCTCTTTGTCTTTAAAGATATTGTACACGGAAAATAACATAAATATTCTAGCAGGGATATATAGCAAGCATCCGTAGTAACATTAGCATAAATACCAGAGTGAACATTAGACTCTTGAAGACAAAACCATGCAATCTTTCAAATGTATATTTTTTTAAACTTTGCAGCAAAATGTTTCCTAGAAAGACTAATAATGTAAACAAAGTATTCATTCATCTAGGGTTTTCTTTTATCAGAGGTAGTACTCACTGCAAAAGGAGCATAGAATAAGGTTATTCGTTTTGTGGTTTACTGCTTGAACAAATAGTCAAGATCCTCATGTCGCTGTTAGGACTCATGTCTTCCAACATGCACCAGTTTTAGACAGCAGAATAATTGATGACTGTCTGACTGTCCTTGCTTCAAGCCTCTTAAAATGACATTGAATAAGGCCAGAAGAATAAGAAGGAAGTAGTTTTAAAACTGTTGCAGGGATGCTTTACAACTGCATAAAAGCACACTGTACCCTTGTCAAGGAAAGGCATAAGAAACAAAGCAACTATATTTTTTATTAGAAAATAGAAAAATAATTTTAAAAGCTTTTTTAAAGTTTTCAAAGTTTTAAACTATTTTTTAAAAATAGGCTTTAAAGGTTTTAAACTATTTTAAAATAGCTTTTTTAAAATCCCAACACAGTGCATGTGTCTCATTATGCATCTGGTTTTGAACTAGGAAGTATTAATAACAAACATACTAGCTACCACTTTCACACTTGATTTGTAATTCAAATTACAGCTGCTTCAACCATTATTATTATTGCATTTCTATTATAGTTTCTAGACTAAAAAGGTGCTTCTGAGAGGAAAAGCCTATGGTTCTTTTCTCCAAAAATGATCTGTAGATTATTTCCAAGAACCTCAACAAACCTGAGATAATACAGTCAGAAGTAGCACCAAACTGGAAAAAATGCAGTCAATTTAAGCTTTGTCCCTTTCTTCACTATGTATGAAACACACAAAAGCATATATTTTTGCTTATAATTTTAAGGTCTGTAACTTCATATTACTGCTTATATTGTGACACCATGTATGTTGAACTGTGTAAGCTGCACAATTTGATTAGAACCTGTAGTCTGCCAGGAAAATAACATTATTTCTTCTGAGATATTTTAGCAAAAACACTTGCAAAACTCCTTTTCTTTTTTTTTTTTTTTTCAAGATGTTGGGTTGTTCCCCAGCCAAAAGTATCATATATTGATTACAAAAACAAAAAGAAGAAGATAGCATTAGTAATAAAAATCACAGAGCAAACAAATCATCCACTACTTTGCATGAATTTACTTCCAACTAGTAAGACTATCAGGAGAAATACAAACTGTTTCAATAGCATTTCCAAAATGAGTTTCATGCACACTTCCAAATCACTTAATGAGGTCGGGACTGGTCTCTGGATAATATCCAGCATTGAGGCTTCATGAGAAAAATGTTACATTTGTGGAATTTCATTACTTGTTATAACCCTTCTGAAGGCAAATGTATGAAAAATCCATCTGCATTTTCAAAAAATGTCTTTTGAAATTTCTTTGTGAAACCTCTCCACTTCTTCATAATAATTGTGACGTGTTTCATCAGAATTTTTTTTATCTTTGTTCTCAGCATTGCTACCTGTAATTCTGAGGTCGTAAGAGCAGGGAAAAACACTTTCTTGAACTTATTGGAAAGGGAAGTACAAAACCTGTTGTAAAATCTTCTAGTCATCTTTAAGCCTCCGATAAAACCTGGCTTTTGGCATAAAAATTCAGGTTCAGTTCAATGAACAACCCACTCTTTAGAGACATGCAATGTAGCCAAAAATAAATGTTTCCTCAGGTTTCATACTCTGTAAGTAAGTCATACCTCAATTTCATCAATGCCAAACTATTATAAAAATCCCAATAACCAAGATCCACCAACAGGTATATACTGTTTCTACTCAGGATACAGAGTGAGGATACAAGTGAGACTGAAGAACAGAGAAAACATGGGAGTTTTTGCACCAAATCATCTTTAAGATAAGACCTTAAAGTTTCTTTTCAGACAGTGCAAATATTACCTTTTCTGAACTCCCAAGAAACAGCAACCAGAAACTTTTTTCAGAATATCCTCAAACTAGCCATCATACCTAATAATTTTCTTATTAATTCTAATAAATTATACATTTTTAACAGTCTTCTAAATATGGGCTACTTGCTCTTGTTGCAGCATCCTGTTTTCTGACAAATGCTTTGAGGATCTTTAGATATCGGCAAAGTTTTTAACCATGGGACATGTAAGCATTAAAATTGAAAAATAAAAAGGAGAAAGAAATGGGAGGGTGGGAAAAGGAACAAAAGGGAGGGAAACAAAACTATGACATACACAGCTCCATTTTGTTTTGATTTTTTTCTGATGAGAAAATACATCTTTTAACCTTGTAAAGTTATTAGAATATCATGTTATTTTCTAGCTTTCTCTACTTTGAGCTTATTAATGTAGATGATTTTTAGTTCAGAACTTCTGTGAATGCTTTCCTTGATTTTTCTTTCTGAATCACTGAAAATTGTTTTAGGGATTTCCAGCTGCCTAAAGTCAGCAGCACTGCTAGTTCTAAGCAACACAAAATGTGCAGGAATTGATAGATCCTTTCATTCTGTGTTAAAAGTCAGTGCAGCAAAAGATTAAGAGGTACTAAAATGTATTTTTGATATGAGCAGTAGCTGTTAAATCCGAGCATATCAGAATCTTCTAGTGGAATGATGACTTGGCAAAAGTTTAGGAAGTGAAGACTGTTGACACAGCAGATTAATGCATTTATTTGCTTACTCCTGGTCTCTCCTCAAGTAATATTATATCTATTTAAGGTTTAATGAAATTAGATTACACTTTTATACTGTCAGGGTTATTCACTTCTGTAATATATGTATTCTAATAACAGGGTGGATAGGTAAGTGAATGTGAGGGTGGAGGAAGAAAGCCCATGTGCTTCAAAGAATGGGATTTTTGCTTTAAGTAACAAAGACAGCAGAGCATTCATTTCTATTCAATCCAACCTGCATGCCTGCCTTTCCACTGAATCAGTTTTGTGCATTTTAGAAGATATTTTTTGGTAAGAATATTGTAATGAATAGTAACTACAAAAGCTATGCAGAGTACACCACACACAGCTTGGGTTGGATCTATCCTGCTTTATACCAGTAGGTGTAAATTGCTTACTGCCAGTACTCCCATTAGAGTTGAACGCACTTTCCTTTTGGAAGCAGGAAGTACAATGCTATCTATTATCACAGGATTGAATAAAAACGTAATTTAGCCAATTTGCCCATTGCACTCGTATACAATAGACAGAAGATAATTGAAGTTGGAAAGGACACCAGGAGGTCTCAAGTCCAAACTTCTGTTCAAAGGACAGTTAGCTGTAACATAGACTGGGTTGCTGTCTGGTCTTGAAAACCTCGAAGGATGGAGACTACACAACCTCTCTGGGAAATCCCATTCAGTGCTTGACTGTTTTTCTTTATATCCAATCTGAAACTCCCTGTCTGTTGTTTCTTGTCTTCTCACCATGCACCACTGTGAGGAGCCTGTATTGTGGGCATGGTATTTATATATAAGCATATTTGTGGTCATTTTAAAATCTACCAAAAAGGTAATTTTTTCTGAAAAGTGAATATAAATATTTCTTGAAATATAAAGCTTAATATTCACACTCAAGGGAGAAGAAGGAATGTTAACAAAAACACTCTCCTTCAGAGAAATAGAATTGGCTCTGTCAAGAAAACTTCACGAACACTATATTGTTACCTGGGGTCTTTTATCATATGGTTTCTCACAGACACTGTGTGATTACATAAAGAATGTGCAGGAGTCAGTCTAAAGATCCAGCTAAGGTAGGATCCTACATCCATGAGTGATCAAAATCCGAGGTATAGAGAAGAATGGAAGTGGAAGGCAAGCATACATCGTAAGGAGAATAGGAGCAATATCTCCTAGAACCTTTATTAAACACAATTTATTAATAATAGAATCATAGAATGTGCTGAGTTGGAAGGGATCCACAAGGATCTTCAAGTCCAACTCCTGTCCCTGCACAGGACAACCCCACGGTTCACACCATGTGTCTGAAGATGTTGTCCCGTCTCTTCTTGAACACTGTCAGGCTTGAGGCTCTGACTGCCTCCCTGAGGAGGCTCCTATTTTAAAGAATCCCATGCCTCCACCCCAGATAAATCCTGTTTAAAAAGAATGCTCCCAATCAGCTGTTTCAGCATCTCCATTCCATGAGAGATCTGCTCCCATGATCTTCCTAGTGTAGAGGTGCTCTGAGTTGATGAAGTGCAACAGGTAAGAGAAGAGATTCTGAAAATCTACTAGAGTTGGATCCCCCCACCATTCAATTGGAAGAATTAGACATAACTCACAGCAGGTTCAATGTGAGCATCAACTAAGAAGTAAGAAAGGACTAGCCCAAGAAAAAAACTGTATTCAGCAGACTTTGAGAATCATGAAACAAAGTTTTAGACCCTCACTTACTGAATCAAACATAAAAGGAAACACAGTAAACTGAAATCAGAATTATGACAAAAGACATCATTCTCAGAGCTGCCATTATAATGTAAATATCCCACAATGCAGTGATAGTCTGTTCAGATAAAACCAATTCAGTACATGTTTCTGTTCTGTCAGGAGACCTATTCAATACAAGAAGCATTTTGTATTGGCATGATTTCACTGAAAATGTTATGATTTACCAACCAGCAGTCTGCTTTGACAACAATTAGTCACATCCAAGCACAGTTTTAATCTACTGAAAGCTTTTATATTGCTGTCTGTCTTTCAAGGAGCACAATGAGAAAGCTACGGGGATAATATGCAGAGAAGTACTGTCTCACTCAGATGCACCAAATTACCATAAAATTTCTTCAGACTCAAAAGAAGCAATCTGCTCAGAAAAAGAGTGTCATGCTTTCAAAGGAAAATTAAATCGTATATAGAAGCAAAATGCACATTTTTCTTGGGCTTTTGATAAATGATAAGCTAAAGAAGATACAATATTCATTAGTAGATCATAACTTTAATAATTAAAAGGACTGATCCAGTTTCTACTGAATCAATGACAATTTTAAAATTTACTTCATTGATTGCAAGACCAGATATTAGGATTAGAATTGTTTTTTTCCTCTTGTTGATCAACAGATTCTTTCCCTACATTTATTGTACTTTGTGCCTACTCATTGTGAGACAAGTTATGCATATTAACAAACCATTACTCTGATGAGCTATCCCCTATTAATGTACATGGGACTAAGCATTTGAGAACTATTCTGTTTCATGCCATGATGCTCTAAACACGCTACTTCAACCTAGTATTTCAGTCCCAGCTGGGGATATCCTAATTCTGCAAAAACAGTTCTCTGACACCCTTACTATTTTGAAAAAGCTTCAAATTTTGAACCAAGAAAACAATACTTCTAACCAAGGCAATTTTAGATGAAGGATTAATTTTCTTGCATTGCTAAGCTCACATAAAAATGGACAAATGACAAGGCAGGGTGTCAAACAGCATAATGAATGACTTAAAAATGAGATGAAAAGGAAAGGTGATAAAATATTTGTGAGCAGAAAAGTCAGAAACAGCAATAGCAGTAATCAAATTTGCTATTTGTAGAGATATTTCTATCTCAGAGGATCCTAAACCATCTTATGTTGGGTGAGATTGTTTCCTGAACTACATAAAAAGGACAGAATACAGAGAAAATTACAAAGTCCCATTTGTCAAATTTCATACTGTTCACTTCTCCAAGAGCAGGTAGGCTTCATACCTTCAAAAGAGAATATGAAACAGACACCAAAAATTTGATTTCACAATCTAATATAAACAAAGACATTGCAAACTGCTGAAGACATCTACTCAGAAAAGGTAGAAGGTAGAGTTAACGCTGTCAAAGAGGAAAAGCTGTTGTTCAAGGTGCACTGTATATATTTCATAACCGATTCACAAGACATTAAAACTCATAGACCTCATAAACCTTTGCAGTTACCACAACACCACAAAGTTCATACCTGTGGCAAGATAGATGATATGGAAAAGCATGTCCTTGCCCTGCACAACATCCACAACCACATGGGAAAATCGGCTGTTGTCTTCCATGAAGTAAGGAATTGGAATAACTGGTTGAACGACCTCATGCATTAAGAAGAATTTTTGAGCATCCTGAAGATTTCTTTCAGTCAGATTTACATACAAACCCTGGTCCATGGTGCCACACTGTAAACACAAAAAAGTAACATTACTATATGTGTCAGCAATAACAACAGACTTACTCCCTGATTTACAGCATAAAGAAATAAAGAACATGAGTACATCTTGTAGTAACACTGTGGAATTCCACTTTCAGGTCTCATTTTGGTGCTGACCAGACTGTCCACACAGTGACTGAGGAAGCTCCACTTTCCTGAG
Source organism: Nesoenas mayeri (assembly GCF_963082525.1). Taxonomy (NCBI): domain Eukaryota; kingdom Metazoa; phylum Chordata; class Aves; order Columbiformes; family Columbidae; genus Nesoenas; species Nesoenas mayeri. The sequence continues at coordinate 76,148,722 of NC_137543.1, forward strand.
GCAGTACTACAGAGGGTCCCTAACCCTAAACAATATGAAAAAGGACCAGACTGACCACCACAAGTAAGCTACAGTAAATATTTTGCTATATCCTATGTTCACAGGGCAGGAAGGAGAAAAAACTACCATTCAGCAAACTCACAGAATTTTCTGTCTATTTTTCTTTATAATTTACACAGACACAATGCTAAAGACACAACAATTTTTCAAAGGAAATCCCATGTCCTACCACAGCTAGGGGCTGACAGAAATCCCAGGTCACAGCATCACACACAGTTTTAGCAGCTCCTTCAATTCCTGTGTTTACTAGTCAAGAATAGACAGTGAGGAGCTCTAAGTATAATATAACAGACAGTGAGGAGCTCTAAGTATAAAGTATAAAGACATTTTTGCTTTGAAACTGACCGTATTTTATACCTGAAAACTGTAATATTTTCTTACAAGAAAGCATTAGCTAATTGCACACACAAATTTCAAGCACAAATAAACAAAGCAAAATAAGTGGCAGTGAATTTTAGCAACTTTGTGTTTAAGTCTTCAACAAACTGAGGACACAAAAGCGAAAGCTCCTTAGCACATATGAATATGTAAACATCCGTATGTTTACTCACATAATTGTATCAGAGAAGTAAAGGTGTACTTCACAGCATTTATCAAATCTGTCAGCGATGTGAAAGGCAGAGCTAAGTCATACTTTTTGATTCTGTTCTACTGTCATAAATTATGCTATGAATTACAGCATGAGGAAAATAAGACAGTGTGCAAAACCCAACTAGTTATTTTTTCATTATTGCTATGTTTTCAATCTGAAATTAAATGATCATTCCAAATCCAAAAATGTTAAGAATAACTCAAATAAATAATTTCATAATGAGAGATCATATGATGAAGAAAGATGGTTAAGCAACTCGCAGGAAACAATTACTTGCTCTGTGAGCACCCTGCATGTCAGGCCAGTGAAAAAAATAAACCATGCCAAAGAAAAATTTCTCTGAATCTATTAAGCAGGAAAGATTCCAGCTGGAACACTCATAGTACACTGAAATACATATGGTGCTTGGTCTTATGATGGAAATTGTCCTATGTAAAGAGAAAAGCAACAATCTCTGGAGAAAAACAGTGTTCCTCTAAACCGGGGTTCCAATAGTATTCTAATATGGAAAATATTTCATTAATATAATACAGTCTTGGAAATACAAAGTCTAATGTAACTATCACTACATAGCAGCAGTCTTCCTTCAAGTCACGTAGTTCTTTCTGTTATTGTGAGTAGGTGAATACTCTGAGGATAAATCTACTTGCAAGAATACACAAACAGAACATCTGGTATTTTATCACAAGCACTCTACAAAAGAAAAGTCCTTATTTCTGGGAAGGAAACCACTGATCAGCCAATGAATATATCCCATCTCTGTGTGGTGTGTACTTTAAAGCACCATCAAGTCACAAAAAGTGAGTTATTATACCTAGCTTTAAGAATTAGATTAGCTTCTAGTACACAACAGTGCTGCAGTTACAGAGCCAGATGTCGAAAAGAAAAGTTCAAAATAAGAGAAGTTTTACATCACTGATGATTCCTAGAGATGAGTTAATGTCAATTTGCTTCAGTACTATGTTGTAAAAGGCCACGTTACAGCTTTCTATACTAGTGCTGGTCTGCAAAGCTGTTGCTCAATGAGATGTGATACAACTGTCACCACTGTTCTAGTAAATTTTATGAAGCGCCAACCATATTAGAATCAGCCAGACTACTCAAGCAAGAAATTTCTTCAATACCTCAGTCTTGACTGGGATTTAGAGTTGAGCAACAACAGCAAAATAGAGACTTAAAATATTTTACAGTAGAGACTTAAACTCAGGTTGTCATCTTCGTTTGTATGTACCATTCTGTATGGTGTGCTCTCACAGTAATTATCATTGTAATTAACATTGATACATTTGTAGGGAGAGGTTAATAACTTTTATTGGACTTGCTCACCTAGTTAGAAAGAAGATTATTACATACAAGTCTGTCTTCAGGCTTTCTCCTTCAAGAATTTAGCCTCGCTTAGATGCTCTTACTTCTATGTCGATAATACAAATATTTTTACAATATATAAAAAGCTATATTGAATTATAGCCCACTTCTGCAATACAGCATACTTAAATGGTGTCTTGTCACTTGGGGCTAGTGCCAAATATACTGTTTAGGAAAGATAACATGGCTCTGGCCTATAATTCAGGGCAAATTCAATGCCTTATTTTCCTTTGTTTGTATAAATCAGGAAGTAATTAAAATTATCTACACTCTCCAATGAGTGATTCTGATTCATGCTTGTAAAGATCTCATGACCCTTACAAGAAGACAGGGAAGGCTGCTATAGAAGCAGCACAGAACTGATGAAATTGAATTGAGATTAAGGAAGGGTAAAAGGTGGATAAAAGTGAATACACTTAAGTATCTTGGTGAAAAGCTGTTGTTGTTAATCACTAAATTAATGCAATTTTCCATTCTATTTCTCTTGCTAGAATCACACTCCCTAAAATTGTCCTTGTAGGAGTCGTCACTATGCAGAAGAAAAAAATGCATATGTGTTTACCTGAAATATCCTTTTCTTTTTGTAGAAAGTTACACTGAGTGACCCACCTTGGCCTAACTAGTTTTACGCTGTCAGCCAAATGCAGATTATTACACTCTCTGAGATCTTAATCAGACCCTTCAGGGACCATGGGCCACCTTGCAAAGGGAAATATAGAAAATCCTGACGACTCCTCCTCTACCCCCACTCCTTTATTTTTTTCTGTCAAACAGTGATCCTTTTTCAGATTCTAATAGTATAAATACGGCATAAAGGATAATAGCAGTTTGACCATACTTCAGCCAGGAATTAACGTTACCTTGACAGATAACTATGGTATTTCTTTTTGACAGAAGATTTAAGTTGAGCCTTTGTTCTCCTGCCCTTCAAAGAACATCTGCTTTCCAACCCAACTTATTTTGTAGAAGAATAAAAATTAAATATTTTGAAATAAGGGGACCTCTTGAGCCTTTTAGTTTGTTTCGTTGTTTGGTTGGTTTGGGGGTTTTTGTTTTGGGTTTTTTTTTTGAGATCTTAGGTTATAACATACTGAAAAACCGGACTTATTAACTATAATATGAACCATACAGCACTTTGAAAATCCTTAATGTAAACTGTTGTTCTTCTCCCACATATCTGTACCTGGAAATTAGGGTTAGGATTGGGGTATGGAAGCCAAGCAGAGCGAGAGTTTTCCTGGTATTTGAAGGGTCCGTTAAAGGTCTGAGTTATGGCACTCAGGTTGAAAACACAAACTGCTGAGGCTGCTATGCTGTTCCTGCAAAAGAAATATAAACATTAACTTAAGTAACAACATTAAGAAGTCCATTTCCTGAAAAAAATAAATCAAAAAGCCAATCAGTCTTCAATCCTTCAAGTAATTAACAAAGCATATATGATCAGCCAGGACATGATATCTCAAGATAATGATAAATGATGTGCTGATTTAAACATCGACATGGGACTTAAAATTCTTGTCAGCCTTGCCATGTAGCTGATGTGGGAGAAACTCAGAACTTCCTACCTTCTGCTGCTGCTCTAATACCACAAGACCATACTTCCACAAATAACCACATGCATGAGGCTCAGCTTTCTTCTAGTTAAAAAGTTCAGGATGAGATTATTCTCAGGACTCACTAATGTTTCCTCTACACAACCAACGGCAGTGCAATGGAGGTAAGGATTTTCAATGTATGGTATATCTCTGGGCCCTACGGAATCTCTGGGTAAGACACCTTCACAAAAATCCCATCTTCCAAGAGATGTTGTACAGCAATAAATATGCAAGTTCCAGAAACCCATCAAGATAAAACAACTTGGACTGCACACTTTACAAGATACCCCATTAGAAGAATCAACGGGAATAAACAGCAGCCAGGCAAAACATAAAATTTCCTGTACTTGTCTTGAAAATGTGATAAACATGACAATAAAGTAATTCTGTAGAGTGTAAACAACATAATCCAGTGACTATGAAAGCTAGTAATATGGAAAACTGCATTGTTCTCTTTGGCAGTTTGAGGCAAAGGGATAGATAATGAAGATTGCAGTTGCACGAATTTCCATTGCAGGTAAAACCGCTGATAATTGATTCACATAGTATTATTTTCTTTTTTTTTTTTTTTTTCTTATTTTTCCCCTGCTTTTTTAAACTTAACCTGTAATTTACACAAGGCTTAAGGAAGCCTACTATAGAAACTCCAAACTCCAAAATTATGGTAAGAAAAAATAACATCAGGGGATCGAATCTGACAACAACTGTAAACAGTTAGGATACACGAATTTAATAGCAGGACAAAAGAGCAATTTGTTTTTTTATACTTGTCACTCTTATTTCAAAGAACCCACGCATCTTGAAGTTCCACGCTAACAATTTCAGCAGAATCACCTATCATTTGATTTGATAATTCCTTGCCTATATAAACTATCACTAAAGGTAGCTCACTAATATAATTAACCACACCAATGTGTTCTTGAATGTCTTGAAGTCCTTAAAGGACATCAGATTTATATTTATAGATTTTCAGATGGTCTGAAAGAAACTAAATCAGCTTCATTATGAAGCAGTGGCCATAGTAGGCTTAACAGTCAACCACACATAAAGTGTGAAGGCTTTGCTATTATTCAGTCTTCATTGACAGAAATGCTTCATTTTTTTCCCCACCGAATGATTCATAGTATATTTTAAAAAGCATTAGGGTACAATAAAACCATTGCAATTCTGAAGATATTGAGATTGACAAATGCTGAATGTGATTAAGTAATATCTGATGTTGTTATAAGAACATAAAGGAATATCTTGTTCTGTCTCATGGGAAACCTTGCCACTTTTCCACTGCCAGGCTGGAGGGCTGAAAGGTGGATCCTACAGTTTGTGCAGATATCTTTGAATGGGTATTCAACATGGGGAAGTAACCCCAAAGTATCCAAATATCTACTTACAATATTTGGTGGCAGGAACAAATATAATTTAAAGGGAGCTATCAAAAACTGCATGCCCAAACAATTGTAATTAATTCCTCTTTGAATTGTCCATCTCTCTTGGACAAGGCAGAATGCTGAGCTACAGGGGAAGAGGCAAGTAGCAGCAAGGTTTCAAATACTGCCTACTCTCATGTGGCAAAGGTAGTCTTCCATTAGTGAGTCCTTTCTGAGAAGAGCCAAGGTGTGCTGATGGCAGGCCTGAGATCCCTAAGCAATCTCAAGAACTGTGGAACTTGTAGCTTAGGAAAATCCACCATTCCCCAAATTGCTAGGACAGCCCTTCTAAAGAGAAGAGCATTGCTCCCCTTCCATGGCCAAAGCCCTGTGGATGTTCTGGAGCAGAATTCTCCAGTTAGGCTTTCCACAGTAGGAGAGTACCAAGGCTACTTTGACATCTCATGATAGATCATGTTGAACAGTGAATGAGCATGCCACCTGAGAAATACCTGTCTTCTAAGACTGGAACTAGTTAGTAAACCAGATCAATGAAATTAAAACTACTGTTGAAAACAGCATCAAATTTTTTATCCCCAGTAGTCCCAAAGTTTTTACTATTCTCTTTTAAAAAGCACCATTTAGCTTCAGTGCATTGCTCCCACGCAGGAGCAGAGTTAAGCTCATCATCGTCAGAAATTATCACAGCCTGGTGCAAGCAGCCTCCCACTAGTCAGGCTCATCTCCTGAGTTGCTGGTGCAAGGGCCAGCCTCAGTCTGGAAGGTGCTTTGATTTGTTAATAAAAGACTGTACTCAAAGCAGAAGAAATTAGCTCAAGACCAAATTTATGTTCATGGACTAAAAAAACTTAGGGATCATAATTTGCTGGCATTAATTTGTGACTGCTTCTACCTGGTTAGTGGATATTTATAGAAGATAAGCTCCCTGCTGTAAGGAAATACTAAGAATTTTTCCTTCTTTCATATGCCTTCAACAATTCATGTAGGAAGCATTTGGAACTGACACTTTTTCACAAGAGGACAGTGGATTGGGCAAAACAGTCATTTGAATTTATAGTGTTTACTTGGCATGCACGGAAGAAAGTAGCTCAGAAGCTTTAGCTTTGACTGTCAAAAATAGCAAGAAAATAAAATATGTCGTAGAATATACTTACACATTAGTGGTAAAAATCCCATAAATCAAGTCCAGTTCAGGCAGGAAGAAAGTGCTCTGCAGTTCATTATAGTAAAATGGAATTTCTCCAGGGCGAGAGCAGTTGAGCCGAGCTTTCATAAAGGTAGTCCAGGTATCCTCCAGCACGAACTTGCCACCAATATCATTTTTGCACACCCGGGCAGCACGAGAGAAGACTGTTTTGCCACAATCATGTTCCACTGCATTCTCCCGGAAGAAGAAGTAGGTAAAGTTCCCAATGTCATAAGATGATACAAAATTTGGCTCTGAAAACAATAGAAGAAAATACTATTCATCACTTTGCTGTGATATGTGCACTTATGCTAACCTGGAAGATGGATTTATCTTCAAGCATTAGATTTAGAAAAACACCTCTCTTACTGTACTTGCAAGGAACCGATCCCATGATATGTGAGCAGGCCAGCTCACATCCAGCTAGAATGATGAGCTACATGAACATGGCTGGACAGACCATCTGCTTCGGGCATCTGTCCCACACAACTGTGCTGGGCAGCTCTGGCCCAGCTCACTGTGCTCTAATGCCAAAAGCATCCCTGAGTTTTTCTTCTCCACATACAGGCATAATGTACTCTTAAAACATAATTGCTCCATCAGTTGTGTTAACTCTGCTTCTGCTTTACCACCATGCCGTTACTTCAGATTAGAAGAATAATGGATGGTAACCAAGTGTGACTAAGAATGTGCTCAAAGCTGTAATGAAAAGAGAACTCTACACAGGAGTATGTGATGGTAAGATAACCTAATTTCAGCTCTTAGTTAAATATTTTAATAGTATTACAGTATTTTTTTTTTTTTTTTTTTTTAAAGGATTAAAAACTGACCAAAGAAAGTGATAGTGATGCAGGAGATATTAGAAAATATATATATATATATATATATATAAGTACCTAGGAAACAACAGATGGCCATATTTCCTAAAAGGAAAAAAAAAAAAAAAAAAAAAAAGGAAAAAAAAAAGAAAAAAAAATGAAGGAAACAGTAGATATCAAGGACAATAAACATGTGGTCCATTTCCCATAAGGATTACTAAAAGTGAGAAAAGTCCATGACTGAGACTGATAACTTGATGAGTTACTAAAGGAAAGACAAATTTGATACACAGATTTGTGGAGAAGAGCCCCTCTTGTGTAAGTAACTATTATAGAACACTGGCACCTCTGAGAAACAAACAAAATTTTGTTTTCATTCCCAAATGTTATTCTGAAGTGGGAAAACAAAGAAACAAACAAAACTATTTTTAAAATATCTATTGTAAGAAAACACTCCAAAGAAATTCAATAGGTGAACATTTCTTGACAGCACTATTGTATTGAATGAAGCTACTGTAATTGAAGCATTTTGCAGGAACATCTCAAAACTTCCAGAACTTTTGAGAGGAACTAGAAAGGCAAGCAAGCTGGCATTTCCACGCAGTAGCCCAAACCCTGTCGGACAGCTCTTCTCCAAAGAGGACCCAGTTCCCAGCTTACGTGGCCTCTGGTGTCACTTCCCTCTCTATCTGTCGTGCTGAGGGTATCCAGGGCAGATTTTTTGGCAGCAGAAATGGTCATCAGCTGCCCAGGATATCTGAAGCTGAGCAGATATGATAGCGTTCTCACTCTTCCCTGTAACTTTCATTCATTATCATACTTAGCACTTCCTTGAGATTAGTCTGTACTATCTCCCACTTTCCTCACACTCAGATCTGCACAGATATTTGCTGGAAGATAGAAACCAAATGATTTTGAGGAGAACCTGTTGGTATCGTGAATTCTCAGAATTTGCATAGTACCACTGCATTTTTGTCTTTAAAACAAACAAACAAAACCAAAACAAACAAAATAGGCAAAATAGATTGACAAGACTTATGAGAACAATAAAGGTAAAACTGGGTTGACAATATACAAAGAGCTAAACTATGAGTAATGTTTTCCCTATTAGAACCTCATATCTTCTTTCCATATGTGTGTAAAACTTCCATTACAATAGGAATTTTGCTTCAAAGACTTCAAAAACCTTCCAACTTCATTATTAGAGTTTACAGATTTGTAACTTATCATAGTTGCTCATGAGCTCTTGTTCTTTAAATATAACATCTAATGCTGTTATACATTTGTACACTAAACATTGAAACTGGAGAAAGCTGAAAAAGAAAGACCTCAGTTTTTACCTTTGTTAATTTTTTTTCCTCTGAAAATGTACATGTTTGCAGAACAATACAGAAGATTTAATTACAAGTGTTAAGGCTAAGATATCAAAAATATGTTGCTAAAAATCAGAAACCTAGCTGCAAAGCCAAAACACAACTGGAAATGTGGAGAAAAATTGATTACAAATAAAACCTTCATGAACTTTAGGAATAAAAATATATTAAATGCATTCAGAATGTTTTAAGGTTCTTGAAAAATCCATGTATCTCTTTCAAGAGACAATATTTTAAAGTTGTGCTAATAATCATAACACATGTATAAATAAAAACCAGTACTCCTATTCCATGCATTCAAAACTGAGAAACATTACATACATCTTCAAACACCTATGCATATACTCTACTGATTATGAACTTATGAAAATGTGGCCTACTGTTGAAACTTGTGAAAATTGTTTTCATTTGCATGAAATGTAATAACCTCAGAGTTACTTCAGGGAATTCTGTGGATATGGGGGGATTATCATGTCAGACTTTATTTCATTTTATCTTTGGGAAAAGTGAACTGAATTGCTTCAAAGCTTCAAAGGAAAAAGGAGATTCCTGTCTAGGAAAAACTAGTTCATATGTTTCCAAATACTGTGCTGTGAACTCCTGTTGTTGACATGGAGGAATTCCCATAAAAGTTTTTAATTCAGAAAATGAAGTGACTCTCTTGTTTCCTGCTGAATTTGCAAATAGTTCTGGAAGGATAAACACATCTCATTTGTGAATTATCAGATCACCAGCACAAGTGCAAGGATTCTGGTATGTGACAGAATACACCTAGTATGGATCAGCCTGAGAATGTCAACCTGTAATAGTGTCACAAGTATTTTATATGACCTTCATGAATTTTTACATATTCAATTTACGGATGCATGAGGCTACCTAGACTCTCCCAAATTAAATGGAAGCAATGGAATGAGGAAAGCAAGAAAATTATTTTGTCAGCACAACACAACGTAGATCTCCAGCATACAACAGAGAACAGTGCTACACACATAAACAAGCCCATGCACTAAAAGCACAAGGTGGCTACTTATTGCTGCCTCTGAGCAAACACACTGTAGTGTGCTATTTCTGATGTCTTCTTACTCAGCACAAAGTCTGGGAATCTCTATGGCTTCTTTCATAAACCAGTGTGACTGTCCTGCAAAGATGTTTTCCCACAGACTCTTCTAAGTTAATACAAAAAAGATAGCTGAACCATATGAAGTCCAGATAGTGCTTCTATCTGAAATACTCCAATTGTCTTCCTAATGTTTGGAGACAAACCTACGTTTTCCAGGGAGCATGGTGGCTGTTCTTAACATGCACTTACTAGGAAGAGACAATGGTTCCCTTTAGATTATTTTCCCTTTCCACCAGCCCAGGGGACTCGGAGACCAAGAGACCAAGCCCACGCTCGCTGCCAGAGCAGACACATGGTGATGCCATCTGACAGCGCCAAATGCTTCCATAGGAGCTGGCGGCAGCTCTGCCAGGTAGCACATGCTCATGCTGCAGTCCAGAGAATGCCATTCTTGCAGCATGAAAGCAAGGGTGTGCTGCATGCCCTGGGAGGTGGTGTAAAGACAGACAGGGAATTTGGGAGTGCAAAGCTGATTAGGAATGAGATGGGGCACTCTGGAGGGCAGAAGGAGTCAAAATGGTGCAGCCCCACCTGTACTGTCTCACGCTACCTGTGTGTAAAGCAAACTTCTCCCTGAGTCACACTCAGGTTTCCACTGGGAAAGCAGTAGTTGGAGTGGTCCAAAACAAGGCTGGGAATTGAACAAACAATTAAGCAACACGGATGACCAAAGGTGTTGTGCATTAGCTTACTTTCTGGATCTTTTTTAAGTGGTGTAGGTGTAGTCTGAGTGAGTAAAAGGATGAAGGGAACTGTACAGAAACTTTATCTGGGAAGAGCAAATGGAAACAGGAGCCTGAGAGAGTTTTGTGAGAGCATCTGAAAGAGTTCTGGCCTTTTCTCACTTCCTGAGCTTTGGAGCAAAAAAGTTCGCTTCTGCTTTTTATAAAACTCCACATAGTCTGAAGTAGACTAATACGACTTAATTTACTTAGTTAGTGGATGCTACGGTTTCCAGACTAAATCAAGTAACAGGGAATGATCTGTCTGTCTTTCTGGAGGTAACAGCAATTAATCTTAAGAATTATAACATCCAAAGCTTACTCTGAGCATGAAAGAGCTGTGATTTACACTGACTGTCCTCTGACCACTCACGTTTCAAGTGCAATGCATTCAGAGTCAATGCAATGCAACCCAGTCAAAAGTGAAATTAATCCCAGAAAGGTGAAAACTGAAATCAGAAGTTTGACAGATCTAGACACAGATCAGATTATATATATACACAAAATAAGACACACACATAGATTTACGCGTGTATAATAGATTCAAAATTTTAGCAGTCTAGATGCTGGTCTAATGCTGAATGAGATCTATCTGGAGCTTGTTCATTCACCTCACCACGTCAATGAATCACACCCTCATACTGTTGGCATCTGAAGACTCATTTGTTCCAAATATTTGTATTCAGCAAAATATTTAATGGCATTAAATTCTAGAAGGATGCCTTTGATTTATTTTTTTTTTTTAATAAGGTTCAACCTCCATCTAGAAACGCTTTCCAAAAGGGAAGTTTAAAATAATGGAAAAAAACGTAAGTTCCAAATGTGCCAGCCTGTTTTATTTTCTTTCACCTTACTGACATAATTAACAAAGTCCATTTCCTATTTACCTTTTGCCATCCTCGTATATTCATTACTTATATTCATTTAGTGTAGCCCTCTGCAGCTGTTGGAAAAACAGTATAGATCTTGCATAAAGCTGACCAAGGTGTCACTGGTCATGAATATTTAAAGACAAGTCTTAATCATAGAGCAAAATTTTCCTACTGCATTAAACATCTTAAAAGTAATATACAACTTGTAGTCATCATAGCTATATCCATCCTCCATCCTGAACTGTGAAACGTTAAGTCCTGGCATAAAACTGGCATAAATAATTCTTTATTATTTTTCCTCTGTGTTTCATAATTATCTAGGACACATGCTTAAAATGCTAGTCTGTCATAGCATAGCTGGCTACCAGTCTATTTTGACTACTATTTATTCTGCAATGCCTCAGCTCTCCATCATTTCCTTCACTTTTTATTTTGTTAAATTGAAGATTTTATGGATAATGAAGAGCAAGAACTTCAAAATACACTAAAACTGTGTATGCTTGACATTTTTTTCAAGCTTCTCTTTTATTGCTGACAGATTTTATAATACAATTCAATATAATCATAAAAGTGAATGCACTCATTAGGTATTGCATTTTATGGATGTTCTCTAATAAATTCTGAAAAGCAATTATTTCATTTCTGAAAAAACATTTTAAAATATAGTATTTTAGAATTCCTTGGTTTATTGCCTGTTGTTTATTTTTAATAAATGTCCTTCGTTTTCAAGGTAAAGCACTCTTACCTGGCATAAGATTTGGCAATTTATTATAGAATTTTACCGATGCAAATTTGCCAGTGACAAACTTAGTGACAGAAACCATTCTCTAGTAGGTAATACCTATGCAAGTCCTTGAGAGTGTCATCTGAAGTACAGTGGATTTTGCATCACATATATTCACTGGATAGAGACCTTGAACAGCATTATATTGGGAGAGAGGTGAGGATCATAAATATAGAAGACTACCTTAATTCACTCAAAACCTCTAGAGGTTTGGGCTATAAGGATCTATCCAAAGATCCGGAAGTTTGCATGATTACTTAAAACTCTGAATCCAGAATTCCCCATACATGAGAAAAAAAACCCAAACCAACCAAACAAAAAAAACCCAGCTTGTTTTCAGCAGATTTTGCCAAACAGCAGGTATGCTATGGAAAGAAAAAGCAACTATGATGGCTTACCTATTTCTCTCCAAACATTTGGGCTGCCATCTATTTTGTTTTCTCTGATCTAGTTTTGCAGGGAGGGAGACGATCAAAGGGCACTTCTTGCAGAGCCGGTCCTCTTTTCTCTCTCTTATTTTATTTTGTTTTATTTTTTTATTTTTTTTATTTTTTTAATTTTTATAACAGAAAATTAAACAGAGTCCAACCACTTTCCCTTTCACCTTAAGGCTTGGTATACCTGCTACTGAAAGTCTTGTCTGCCTCCAACAGTTCTGTCCTCCTCCCTTCTTTGGTGAATGCTGTTTTTCACGTGTTCATGCTCCCTGAAATGGGAAATCTTCTAGCCTCTCAACCCTGGGTAAGATGTATTTCAGTTCTAAGTTCTTTCACTCTCTCTGGCTCACTGTGTATTACAGTTTTCTGCACTAATGAGTGATGCTCCTGTCACACCTCTCCGCAGCTGGACACAGATGATCTGCTTGCAGGGGTCCTTTCTTCCTTCCTCGTTCAGCCTCTCCAATTGGCACCTGACATGAGGAGCCTAGATGAGACACAAAAGCACAGGCTCTGTCCTCAGTAGCCTCCTAATGGAAGCTGGTCCTTCCTGTTTTACCTAGGGTAGATAAGACGAAAAAAAAATCCCACCTTCATGGATAGTGCTGCCTGTCTCCACCATTTTTGATGGGTGAAGGACTGCTATGAAGGTGTTTTTTAACAACAGTCTGGCACTGGAGAAAAGGAGTCAGAGGAGGCACCTCCATCTCACATCAACTTACTGCTCTCCTACTCTGTCTCTGCCATCTAGGAGAAGATGTACAGCTTTGAAAGGAAAAAAACAGCACAATTGCTCAATTTTTTCCTCTGGTAGTAGCTCCACTGAAGAAGCCTAAGGATGGTTTTCAAAACCAGCAGTCATTTCCCTCTCATTGTAGGATACTGGCAAAAAGGATGATACACGCAAAAAAACCCAGAACCTCACAGGTACACCACCAAAGGAAAGTTATTATTTATCTTCTTGCAAAATAAGCAACAATTGCTAGCATCTGTTTTGTATATTTTCAGTCAGGTCTTTTATCTGAAAGCTGAAGACCAAATTGCATGTCTCAAGAACACAATGGTTTTGAGTTACATGAAATATTACAAAATAAAAAAAGCTTGCACTAGGTAATTACAAGGCTTTCCATTAAAAAACAGAAAAATGAGAGGATAACCCTGAATTATTATAGCCACTTCCATTAATCCTTAAAAGCAAAACTGAAAGGATTAATTTTTTTGTTCTTAGTTCATAATTTCTCTCCACGTATCCTACTAAGCAGCAAGAGTTATAATAAAAGTCTGCTAATAAACAACAATAGTAATGGATCCAGAACTGTATTAAACCCTGCTAATCAAAGCACGTAAGTAAGAATTTTACTTTTATTGTTCCTTGTGAAGACTAAAAGTACCTGCTCTAGACTAATAAGGTTTTTATTAAGCAAAATGTTTTTTAAGAAAGTGACCTCAGAAGAACGACTTTAAGAGTATCTAATAACCAAATGCTATAAGCAGCAAGAGGAAAAAGTGATAACATTACGTCTAGCAACAGAGCAGAGAACTCCAAACATTCCTATACTGTTCTCAGCTGGAAAGGCACCTAATATGTACAAGATTTCACCACCACCCCTCCCCCCACCTTGTTTGGAGCTACATCTGATATAAGATTACATTTTAATCATCTATGGCAGGAATAGTTACATTTATACAGTCCTAAAATACATTTGGCCCTTTGAAGGCAAAGGCGAGGCTGATGTGGCCCCAGGTGAAGATGAGTTTGACTCCCCTGATCTATAGTCTGCCCACTGATGCTGCTGATGAAGTGTCTTGACATTTAGAATAAAGCTTTTCTTTATTTAACGTGTTCCAATATCATCTATCATTGTGTGTCATGGATAAAGAAAAAATTACAATATATTTCAAGATAGATAGAGACCCAAGCAACTGTAAGCAAAGGTACTGGGAACAAATTGTCCCAGTATTTCTCCAAGTGATGAAACAGAAAGGTATTGATTGGGATTTCAATTGTTTCTTTCATCTGATTTGCCCCTTTATTGGCTAAATAAAGCAAACAGACATTGTAGACTAAGGTAAACTTGCACACTGAGGCATCAGAACAAACATATACTGATTCGAGGAGGTGAGTCGAAAGGAGAAATACCTTTACTGACTGTAAATGTTGGACTACACAAAAAGTTTCTAAGTCTAAGCAGTGAAGGCTTTTCCTTGCCTGTCTGGACCCACTGCAGCTGTGGAATACAAATATAAGTATTCCCTTTACCGCTGTCCTCTAGAGCAAATGGTGGTGAAATCTGGCCCTACTGTACTTTGGAGATCAACTCTAAAGCAAAGTCCAGTTAGAAGCACACTAGAAAAGTCAACTCTGGATATGATTTAAAGTCTATGTCATACTGAGAGTCTAAAGAGACTCAAATAAACAACATGCCAGCCATAAATCAAAGTGTACTTTTTTTCTTAATGAAAAAAATAATTTATTTGCTATTATTTAATCATGTCCAGAGCAGACTGCTAAGGCAGAATATTCTTTTTATGAAATACTACAAAAGTAATTTTGAAACATTCTAGCAACACGCTGCCCTTTACTGACTTGAGAAGCTGGCTGAAGCTCAAGGTCTTGCTGATTGCTTTGGTCAGGAGAAGAAATCAATGGAAGAGCTGTCTGCTTTAGACATAATCTTTAATGTGTGTTTTATTACCTCAAATCATTTCTCTCAGGCATCAAAGTACTTGAACAGAGACTCAGAGAGAAAGAAAGTAGGTAGCAGAATAACACATCTTGAAGAGTAAGTTACTAGTAAGCAGCCTTTCTGCCTTATTATTTGTTTGTGCATATATTCATGTCAGTAACTTCAGGCACTACTTTTTTCACTATACGGGAAAAGAGAGGGCCAAAACATCACACCATGAGGGATAGGCAGGTTCTCTGCTTCACATTTTGAGTTTTACTACCCTGCAGCGAGCTGGGGAGTTGGATGAGGACGGCACTGTTTTGCAGCCATTGTTAACTCCTCTGGGTGTTCCTCTTGACTGAGAATAATGACAGTGACAGAGTACTGACAGATTTGGCAAGAAAGGTGAGAAAAACAGGGGGTCTGTCTCCTCACTGTCAGCTGATAAATTCTTTGTGAGCAACCTAACCTGTAGAACTGTTGAACTATGGTGAATACTCAGGTCATAGCACTAAGGTAGCCTGGTCCTTCAATGGCATCTCTTCATGGAAACAAGCAGAATCTCTGCATGGTGATGACTGTGGTCAAAAACCTGCTCACTGCATTTAGGCCAGTTGCATTTAATGTTGTCTATAGGAGCACCAGGAAGACAGAAATAGGCTCCATAAGCAGAGCATTAATTTTGTTTTGTAGAAGAGGAAGGAAGTACTGAGGTAAAAAAAAATTATAACTGATCATTGTATTCAGAGATAATTAAGAGCGGAATAGATTACTACTCTTAACGTTAAAAGAGAGTAAGTTCAATAACTACCTACAGATGCTTCTTCCCTCTATCACTGAAGAAGACATGACTGCTTACACTCTAAAATTTTCCAAAATAGGAAAAACTTTTAGGAAGTAGGCAGATACATGTAACATTTGGCCAACTGTTTTTTCTGCCAATAAAATTGTCAAAACAGACAAAATTTAGGGGAGTCAAACCTCAGATGTTGTCAACAGATTGTCTAGTGGGTGAACAAACACCATATTCAGAGATGGTCTAAGATGGCTCCACAATAACTAGCGCCAGTTATCAACAGGATTTGTGTTGGCAGTGTTGTGTTGTCCATCTACCTTTTTGGATCAGTGCTTGCTCAAGATCTTTGTGCTTCACATACTGTGTGTTCTTCAAACTTTATTTTTTCCTTTCAGTTATACTCTCACAGTATAATATTGTAGCTTACTTTTACACATATCCTGAATAATTCATAATTTTAACCAAGCTGTCCCAACTCCTCATCACCCCAGCTGTGTGTTGAATGCATCAAGACCCATGAATTCACTGAGAAGTGTGCCAGCCATTAGAATCAACAAGGTGCTTATTGCATAGCAATAACACATGGACCAAGATAATCAGCTATGTTTTAGAGTATTGTCATTGCCCACCAAGATGGTTTGAATTTGTCCAATGTGATTTACAGAGTAGAAAAATCTAAGTGAGAAAAAAAAACCAAAACATTGTGCCTCTGAGGCAAACCTGGATGTAAAAGAAAAACTTCCTTTACATTGGAAACATTCAGACCTGTGCATGTGCATGCACACCTCAAGCAAGGCTGAATTACAGGAACTGTCAGCTACTGTTGCTGAACAGATATTGACCAGAAAGCTTCCATTCCAGTTGATGCCTTACATTTTTTGCAGGATTATCTGTGTTACTTTCTCACTGAAAGCAGCAAAATCTTCACTTCCATCCAAGCGCTGAAAAACTAATGCAATTTCTTGGCACTGAGTCACATATGAGCAGGCAAATTGACATAAAAGCAGAAGAATCCACAACTCCAGCAGATGAATCCCCAACTCTTAGCTACCCCAAAAGACATTCCCCTCCCTTTCATGTAGTTAACTGGGCTGCTTCCAGCCTTTTATTGGATTTGCTTGAACAGGCTACAACTACAAAACTCATCTTGTTCTTCCTCCTCAAAGATAAAAGCCACACTTTCCCGGTAACTTAGTTCTAAACAGTTTTGAGGCAGAAGAGTGAGCTCAGAGAATGTATAAGTGCAGCTGAAGCCTTAAATAGACAAAATGTAAATACAGTGACTCTAATTAGAGATGTCCGAGGGGGAATTGTAGTCTACCCTTTGGAATAAAACATACCTAGTTAAACTGAAAATTCACTGTGAAGAATTTTTTTCCTTTTGACAGAAGGACCCAAGTGTGGCACGGGAATTAGTTCCAATATCATGGCTGTGTGGACTAAAGGTGCCTGAAAAGGGATATCTATTTGAGTTCATTTTTCCTCTCACATTTCTTTTGCACTGCTATAATTCTGTTGAGTTTCATACAGTTTGGTTTGGTTTTGTTAATTAACATTCTAAAATCAGCTGACCTTCAGAAAAGGTCACAAATTTCTCCAAGCTACCTCTGATGGCTTCTTTGTACAAGGAAAATACATCAAGCAAATATGCACAATTCAGCATTCAGATTATATAAGAACTGAAATACTCAAAATAAAGTCTGTCACTTTCAGCTGACCTAATGTTCTGAAGCTAGAAGGATTTATATTTGTACTTAATTTCAAACATGAGAATAATTCCATCATAATACAAAATGCACTGTGGGAATATTGACTGGTGTGTCATGTAGACTGCACTATGAAAAGATGTTTTTCTTTTCTACTGGGACAAGTATGGGCAAATTATATACACAATTTCACATTTTATGTTAAATAACAATTTTCATTTTAGAATAATCTGTTTCTCTTATAATACATAAAATAGTAACTGGACCTGTTAAAAATACATTTCAGGTATACCTATCTGTTCACAACTTCTCTCAGCTGGAAGTCCTCATCAGGTGATTGACATTCATGACACAGGAGTCATTTCTACAACATGGTTTTATGATGTGTTTTGCAGACTAGCCCCTGTCCTTTGGCTATAATAAGCATCAAAAACATCAGTCTGACACCTAAGCAGCTTGAAAGCACAACCTGCTGCTTTTCAAAGCTGGAACCTGCAGGGAAAGCCAGGAGAATTCAGTCCATTCTAAACAGTTTATTTTCTGCATTTTGTTTTTGAAGGACTCAACCTAACAATGCTCCAGGCAAGCTACTGCTCTCAGCTGACTCAGCTTTGCTGTATACGTGCTCTTGAGAGATCCAGTACAGCAGGCAGTATGTCTGCAAAAATGACTTATATGTAATACTTAAGTGCACATCTACAAACTGCAGGTATATTCAGTAAATGTTATAGTACTTACATTTGTTAAAAAAAAAAAAAAGTATTACACAAAATAATTTTTAAATTAGATTAAAAATGCTCTAAAAACATTGAAATTCTCATAATGGAATTTCAAGATCGTTAACGTAGAGAACATGGGTTAAAAAAAGAGATGAGTCTCATGGTCCATCAGCACTCACCATTCAGCCACTTGGAGTTGTACTGGGCAGTGCGGAGAGGAGGAAGGGCCCCTAAACTGCGGTAAATAGCAGGATCCCTTCCTGGAAAGTCCATGGCTGTAGCAGCATATAATTCCCCACTGGCAGTGAGAAGAGCAGTGGAGTTGTGCTGGGGACTGTAAGGACAACGAGCCATGCCACTGATTTGATCGTGGATCTCTGTCAAGTTACTTAACTGTAAAAGAGTGAGAAAAAAGGATTAAAATGACCTGAAAATTATCATTTCAGCCTAGCTGTATCAGTGTGAGGAATATCCTATTATAAATATCAGTTATCTGCTTTTGTATTGTACAACAGTAATGAACTGACCTTTACATCAATCTGAAACTGTCTCTTATAGAAAGCTTTACGGTAATGTCTGATCTTACTTTTGCCACTTCGGTATGTAAAACATGCATTATTAGCCACCAGGCCTAGAATGTTTTAGATTAGGAGGGACTAAAAAATTAATTGATTTTTATTATGACAAAGAAAACCAGATATGATTGTCGGAATCAACTAAGGTATTCACCATAGCAAGTGGTTGACATTAAAAAAAAAAAAAAGAAAAAAGAAAAAAAAAGAAAAACTATTACTTGTTTCATTTTGTTGGCATGTTCTAAGAAAGAACTTCACATGAAAAACGAGATTAAAAAAATAAGCTTTCTAGTTCAGCAGAACTATCTCTCTGATTTTGTAGCCCTAACACTTTCAAAACCACAATATGATATTAATATGTTATTTGAAAATAAAAGTACAATAGGTTTAAATATAATAAGTGTGCAAAGGAGTTTTTTGGTGATATGGCTATTCTTTGTATTTAAACACCTCTTGTCTCTTGAAATAAATAGCCAGCTTAGTCCAAACAGTGACATTTTGACTTTTATTATGACTGTTATTGATCCTTAATGGACTCTCTTTCTTTGATACATGTAAATTATAACTAGGTTTCTTTCAGAAACAGAATGGCAGATCTTCTCAACCAAGAATTCACATTCTCACCAGTCAGAAATCACTAATACAGGTACTCTCAAACTTCACATACACAGTATGCAGCTACCCATCTACATTTTACAACTAATACACAAATAGCGTGGATTCAAGCACAGCATGCTCTGCCTTTTAATCTGCTGGCTCAGAAACGGGACTGGAGTTTGTGGGATGAAACATGTAGCTCATACCGTCCGGTTGGTGCAGATCGGAGTGAACGCATTGGTTCCACAGGTGAAGAGATGGTTGCCTCCAACAAGAAGCACTCGAATGTAGTTCTGGCATTCCTCCTGCCATACAGAAAAGAAATCTATTCAGTAATACTTAAGAGGACAGAGGAGACTAATTATGATTTGTTTTCCATGGTTATGTGTCCACACATAATTTAGGGGAACGAGGCTTAAGCATATCTGATGTGTTCGCAATCATGACATACACAGACTTCCTATTTAAAACACATGCATCCATCAGTCTTAGTGACAAGTTCTTAACAGGATAACAATACACCTCTTTAGTATTGAAGATATCTTCTAAGTGTATATTTCAAATGTTTGGCTAAAACAGATACCAGTATAAGCTGGGGAATAACCTGTTGGAGAGCAGTGTAGGAGAAAGGGACCTAGGGGTCCTGGTGGACAGCAGGATGACCATGAGCCAGCACTGTGCTCTTGTGGCCAGGAAGGCCAATGGCATCCTGGGGTGTATTAGTAGGGGGTGGTTAGTAGGTCGAGAGAGGTTCTCCTTCCCCTCTACTCTGCCTTGGTGAGACCACATCTAGAATATCGTGTCCAGTTCTGGGCCCCTCAGTTCAAGAAGGACAGGGAACTGCTGGAGAGAGTCCAGCACAGAGCCACAAAGATGATTAAGGGAGTGGAGCATCTCCCTCATGAGGAAAGGCTGAGGGAGCTGGGTCTCTTTAGCTTGGAGAAGAGGAGACTGAGAGGTGACCTCATTAATGTTTACAAATACATAAGGGGTGAGTGTCAAGAGGATGGGGCCAGGCTCCTCTCGATGACAACCAACAGTAGGAGAAGGGGTAATGGATTCAAACTGGAACACAGGAGATTCCACTTAAATATGAGAAGAAACTTCTTCATGGTGAGGGTGACAGAGCACTGGAACAGGCTGCCCAGGGAGTTTGTGGAGCCTCCTTTTCTGGAGACATTCAAAACCCACCTGTGTAACCTCAATCTAAGTGTTCCTGCTCCAGCAGGGGCATTGGACTAGATGATCTTTTGAGGTTCCTTCCACCAATCTCTAACATTCTGCGATTCTGTGTAAACTCTGAAGTGAGAGATGTGAAAGCTTTATGATTTTCACTTCTCTCATTTCAGAAGCTAGAAACCAGTAGCAATTTCCACTGTTTATTTAGACAGAAAGCCAACTTCTGCAATACTAAAAAACTCCCAACACTGTATGTAGGAAAGATTGAAACATTCCTCCTGCAAAAATCAATGTCCCTATGTAATAAAGTAAACAAAATCAACAGTACACTTGGAAAAAGTTTCTTGGAACCTTCTATTTGGATGTTCTCTAGCATTCATTCACAAGATATCCTCATGTAAAGCATAAAAACAAACAAACAAAAACTTCATGAAAATACAGCTATACAATTCTAACAGATATTAAGTGGAATCATGTAAGTAAATACGTTGAACAGCAATGGTGCAGAAGTCCCATTATCTGGCCTACAGTTATATTAAATGTATTGCTTGTTTATCTTGAAAATAGACTCACATCCTGGAAGACAAGAAATACAATCCTGAATAAATTGAACAGGCACAAGATAGACTGCAATGCAAGATGAGCAAAACACTGGAAAGCTCTCTGAGAAAACTCTCAGAATTTACCATCTATGCCTTTCCTAATAAAAAATACAGGTTAAAAAAAAAAAAAAAAGGAAAAAAAAAAACTAAAAAAAAAAATCCCCATGAAATCTCAGAAATAAACTACCTCTTTGAAAAAATACCCCTCACAATCACATTTGCATTAGTATCTCATGAAAATGTTGTTAAAAGCTTCTCTTTGAGCCTTTAAAGGTAAGTGTCAAACATCTTATAATTAAGATTTAGTAAATCTTAAAAATACAATGTCTTCATTTTGAATTGTCATCTTAATATATTTTTTCAAATAAACAGAAGCTAATATACTACCATATAACAGAGTTGGGTAGTGCAATAAGCCATTTAAAATGTAATTATTTCACTTTGGGTCATTTCCTCTATTACAAATCAACTACCTTAAAAAAAAAAAAAATGAAGGCAAATCTTTGGTGGGAAGGGTGTTCAAGAAGGTTCACAGAATATAACATAGTAATTTATTCTTCGGGCTGTTTCCATCTTGCCCTTTGCAGCAATTCATGGAATGTAAGTGTAGGAAAAATAAGTGGGTTCTGACATTACAACCCATCCAACCTCTCCTCTTCATATTCCAGAGCTCCCTGAAATAATGGCACTGCCAAATTACTTGCACGCTGATCACCCACTCTTTCTGTTTAAAAATAATGTTAATTTTTTAAACTATGACATTCCTGGGATTCACAAGATTCTCTCTTTAATGTTCCCAAGTCCAGTGCCAACTTGATAACAATCCATACTGTAACAGGGTAAATAAGTTATCTCATATTAAAATTTTGTTGGGTACCTAGTACAACAAAATCAAAACTGAAATAATAGCTTTTATAATTTTTTTCCATATGACAAATCCACAATAACACAAAACAAATTTTAAAAAATAATAATTAATAAAACAATCACCCCCCAAAAAAACCTACTGAAAAAGGACTCTGTTATTTAGTCATCTGGATTGCTGAGAGTCACTATTCTATCTCTGGAGTCAGGCCCAGCTGTACTGGTTCACGTTTTAGATGTGCAAAAAAGAGATGTGTGTCATAGAAGTGGCAATGGTGAATGCAAAGGACTCCAAAACAAAAGGATTTTAAATTCAGAGGGTGGTGGTAGGTTTGGTGGCTATCTTTTATGTAGTCTTATTCTCCAGTTCATCTTGACCTCTTTGCCATGTATTTTCCTATTCTCCTAGAAAAATACCTCTCAAAGAAAGAAATTCATTTAGTAAGTAATTTCTACCTTTATATCAGCATACCTGAAACAAAATACAACTATTAGAAACAATTCAGCAGCCAGCAGGTTAGGCTACTACTTAAGACTGACTTGACAGTTCAAAGACAATCTGGCTGCATATGGTTGTCCATTTGCAGCAATGTTTCTTGTATAGGCTAACATCTTAAACACACCTGTGCTTAATTTTTTATACTTTTATTGAGGTTCAGATGCTAACACACACAAACATTAGAATCTTAAATAAGCAAGGGGTAAGAGGCTCTATTTTAATTTTATATATATATATATATATATGTATTTAATTTTCTCTTTGGTTTATTTCAGTTTTACAGTGCATATTTATACTTCTCCTTCTAAGAGTCCCTACCACAAGTGACAATATGAAAGGCCAAATTTATTATCTTACCCTGGTGTGGTGTTTTAGATTTCTAAATGCTAACACATGCTGGCCACAAGGATGTAATTTTGTCTGGCTCACCCTTGTAGTCACTAGTTATTTTAAGCAACAGTTTAAATTTGTGGATAAATGTCTGAAGTCTCAGTAACAAACATTAGCCTGCAAAAGTCAAGTACGCATTGCACTGTCAAATGTGACAGATGTCCCTATACGTTTTCCCCTTCAGCTCTTTTCCCTCTTCGGCTCCTAAGGCATAAACCTCAGAACAACAACTACTGCTAACAGCCAGAGGCAAAAATTCTGTGCAGCTTCCTTCTGAAGTAGGAAAAAAAAAAAAAGAAAGAAAAAAAAGTTGTGTTTAACTGACCGTTATCTCAAAATTACTATAGCTGCTTCATGGTTCAAGGCTACCTTCTAGTTTCAGGGCACTCCGCCAGCAAAGTGAGTTTTTGTTTTGCCACCTGAACTCATTGCCTTCATGCTGCTCTGCGGTCAGCAGAGCTTCAAGAGAAACTGGGGTTTGAATGAATAACTCGCCCACAGCCAGTCTGGGCTGGCCTTGTATATTTTGTCTCCAATCTTTCCTGTCCCTTCCCTACAGTCACACGTGTTTGCCCTGAAATCTGAATTTGTCCTCAGAAATGTTACAGGAATGCAAGCCCCAGCAACGGTCCAATTTGGGCTGAATCTATTTATACAACAACAAGCAAGCAAGCAGTCTTTCTGACAATAGTAACTAGAATTGTGTATCCCAGGGTATTTCCTCTTTTCCTTCATTGTAGCACTGGAGTGAATTCCTCCTCATCTGATAATTCACAGTTTTTCCAAGGGAAGGCTTTTGTGGTTTGACTAGGAAGAAGAGCACACCACAGACTAGGTGATTTCCTTATGTGCATGCATATGTGCTCCTTATGCAGAGAGTACAGTGACCTTGTTTTAGTCTTGGACATAAGGCAATAAAAGACAAACATCATTAGGCTATCCTTTATCTAGCCATAAATTTGTCCCTTGATTTTAGCCTCAATCACATCAGTAAAAGCAAGAGAGGCATGAAAAGTTCAAAAAGACAGTTGTCGTTCCAGCTGGGTAGGCTGCCTCAATCGACACCTCTGCATTCTCCAGCAACTCCCACATAAAGCTTCCAGGCACACCAATAAAAAATAAGAAACAAACTATTTCCTCCCAGGATTACTTTCAAACGTAATGGAATATAAGGGTTTTACTTCTCTTCTAGATTGTGAATGAGAAACAAGGCTATGGATACAAAAGAAACACTAAATCTTTATCCAACTAATAACTATACTAAAAAACAAACTCAGAGGTCATTATTAGAATATCACATATACTACTTTACAGTGACAGCATAACTTCCAATCACCACCTTCTTCAAAAGGGTACCATGGGCATGAGTGAAAATCTGCACATACATACTATGTTAAGATCCATTCTTAAATGCATTTAACCAGTGTTGGTCATTTCTCCTAGCAAAATTATGTAATACCAACATATGTTTCTGCATTGTTGAATCGAACATGGTTTATACACCACAGAAAAGACTCCTTCTCTACTAGATGGTAGATGTTTTTGGAAAATGTTTTTGAGCTTGGGTTTTTTTGAGTTTTGCACATCAGTAATGTATACTGACATGTTCTACTGAATGTGTGTCCTAAAAGCCAGTGTGCTCTTCTGCGGTTCTTGCTGTTGATGTGTTTCTCTTTCTCTTTTCCCTCAATTAACTTTAATGATTAAACAGTACAACAATTACGAACATAAATTACATGCAGTTCTCATTGGGTTTACAGTTAATTTGATAACTAGCTTCAGCTCAGGACAGTCATAAAGGATCAGAGCATCGACAACTTAGCATTGCACTTACCTGTGCTGAAAAAAAGAAATTGTAGTTGGCCAGATAAGGAATTGGTTCTAAATACTAAAAATATATCAAGTCCCATGTCTAAAAAGTTAGTGAATTGCATATTATTTTCTTCATAGTGCCAGTAGATATGAAATATAAAAGTTTTCTAAAGCTGCACAGGGAAATAAATTGAGGATTTTACAAAGTAATTACACAGTATTTCAAGATTTACAGCACTGAAAATGAAGTGAGAATACAGTCCATTACATATGAAATGTTATAGAGTCAAAAAAAGCAAATTGTTGGAAACTGCAGTTCTTGATCATTTCAGAACAGAATCACATGACTACACCTCTCACCTCACACTCTCTATATTCGTTTTTATTTCTCTGCTTATACATAAGTGTCAGATTCCTTTCCTACAACTCTTTTCAGAAAGGAAGACAGTGAAAATGCATAAGGTAGAGTAAGGTACACTAAATCACACCTGCTATTAACACATAAATTTTATTAAAGTAGAACTGCTGTCTCACGCTTACCTTTGATTTGCCTTTACTGTAACAGGCTCTTTTAGTAGCTTCATCACATTGCCATTCCACTGCCTGCAACCAACAGGAATTAGTTAGAAATGCAGGGAAACCAGAAATATAAACCTCGAAACTATCTAAGCCAATGCTTCAGATGTGTACTTCAGGCATACTGATGATTAGGTGTGGGTGATTCTATCCATTAATGCCCTATGAGCTTTATCTCCATAGAAATGTAGTTCTGCTGTTGATGTTTTTTTCAGTGTCTAAATGTGAAGTGAAGCTGGCCATTCCCATGATTCACTGTACCTACCATTACAGCAGAAATAACCACAGACACATTTGATGCTATTTAACCATTTTTGTATGAGTCTTCCTAATGTAAGCAGGAGGAACACAGTGAAGGGCTGAACCTCTGCCCCCAGCAGAGTTGAGCTGTGTCACCACAGCATCTGAGGTCAGCTCTGCTGGAAGACCTTGTGCCATGGGAAGGTGTGCCTTGTTGCTGTTTTTGCAGTATTTCTCTCAAACATCAAATAGAGATTTTAGTTTTGCTAGGTATGGCTGCAGCACTAATCAGAAACACTAAAAGATCCATTCAGAGAAAGAAGCAATGGGCAGACACATACAAGACGGCATCGAAACAGAGCACTGCAAAGCAGAAGCATTTTATCCTCATTTTTGAGCTGTCTCTGCTTCACCACATTTATGCCAGATCTGTAACGCTTAGTCTGCAGTACTACAGTTTCACTGCATGAGTTAATTCCAATTATTTCCATATTTAACATTCAACAGCTATGACTTACAAACCCCACTGTTCAGTGGAGCAGGTCCTATGCTTGGTGTTTATGTGCCAAGTCATGTACATATTTGAATGCCCGTATATGCTCTGTAGTCAGAGTGCATTTTAAATCACTCTGCACTCTTTCACCTTGACAGTGCCCATCCATATGTTCTTTAGATAAAAATGCCACAAAACACATTTTATCAGGGTAACTGAGATTTCTAAACTAACCACTGCTGCTTATTTATTGAAACCACAGCATTTTCATTTTTATTTACTGGGAAATAATGAAAGACCATTCATTCATATTTAATACAGCCAATTTTTTTGTACCTATCTTTTAATGGAGACTATATTAATAGCAAGCAGACTCTATAATTAATAAAAATAATAGGGTTGAGAGTCTATTTAAACTAAGGGGGAAAATGCCCTCAGAGTATACTATACAGTACTCTTTAATTTGTGTTTCAATGAGACCAAGAATGAGCTTTTTAATTTCAGGAAAAAAAGACTTCTAAAAACTAATGCCGTTACTTCTCTTCCTCCACCCAAACCTTCCTACTTACAGCATTTGCTGTTGCAGATGAACAAACTACAGAATATTGGGGAATATATTGAAAATTTTGGAATAATCCATTTGGGAATGACCTCAGGGTTTATAAGAAAATGTATCTAGCAGCATGAAAGAAATCTCATACTGAGTTTGACCAAAAAAAAAAAGCATCAATGACTTAACTCCTTTGACTCTGTAATACAAAAAGCAATTTATGTCCATAATAGAGATCACAGTACAAAAGACTGCTCTTGGATGACCAACATAAATTCCTAATCAACCCATTAGGACACCCTGAACCTGTACGTATATAGCATTAGATACAAGTATCTGATACTGAATATATTATCTCTAAGCAACAGAAAAAATTCCAAATGCCTGGAGAAGCAAAAAAGTCACCAGTAGGAGGCCAGAGTAGAAAGACTAAGTGGAATACAGGTGCTTAAAAGGGAGGTTTGAAGCAAAGTTCTTGCTAAAACTGAACGGAGAGGAATATGCCAAGAATGAACAGCAGGAAGAAAGAAGACAGAATGATTGGATTAAAGATAAAATGTTTATCAATAAATCAATTTTCAGTGGCAATATACCCAGTTTTCAATTGGTCATGGTAAAAGAGTAATTTGAAGGAGAAGGATGTGAAATGCACAAAATACACAATACCACAAATCAAGAAAATTAAGTACATTTCTCAGGCACTGAAGTTTTGGAAAAGAAAATCAACAGACTTTGGAGAAGGGAAATTCAGCAGCCAAACGTGACAGTTCTTCTAGCTTTCCACAAAATCTGAGAAAAGCATAAAATGCATCTCTACAAGTGGGTGATGGTTGGAGGATCTGGGACAAGTCAGTCAGAAGCTTTAACTCTGATCACAGTGAGAGAACATTAGGACAGCATCTTCCTCTTCTGCTCCCCTGTTCTCTGACAAGTGATTCCAGAGACCCAGACTATATATTTAAAAAAAAAAAAAAGAAGAAGAAGAATAATCATTGCAACATCAGCAAAGCCAGGTACCCATCCCTTGAAGGAATGGACTCCTTAAGGAGCTTGTTAACTGCCACACTTCTTAGAAGGAATCAAACAATACGTAACGTGACAATATAGATATGTGGTTCTTGGTGGAGTCTGTAGAAGTGGCACACCCAGTATTACCTTAGCTCAGAAGTGGTAGAGTTTGAAACAATCAAAGACTGATAGCTTTTAGTTGAGTGTTCTTTTAGATAGGATAAATGGTCTTTCATATCTTAAACATTAATAATTTCAACACATCACAAAACATCTAATACCATTGTTAGAATAACTGAAAATAAACATTCCTCTCTTTCTTTGACATCCATTAAATGCATAGATTTAAATAAAGATATTAAATATTAGAACATTATGTAGTATTTCTGGATACCATAGTTAAGAGCACTCACAAAAACGCAAACAGAATGAACTCCTGTAACTATCTAGAAATACATATGATTGCAAACTAACAAACCTTAACAAATATAACAAAACTGGGGAAACCCTGTTTCTGACAACATATGCCAAAGGAGTAATATTGTCTGGACAAGAAATAAGTGCAGACACACCAGTGACAAAGCCAAATGCCATCTTTGAAATCAAGGGTACTTATAGTCCTCTAGCCCCAGGTTCCACTGTTGGAGGAGACAATAATAGAGAAGGCTGCAAATGAAGTCTATTACAAAGGCATCTGAAGAGATTTGAGTAGTTCGCACTCTTGTACTTTGGCCCATAAGACTCCCGCATAATTCAGTAAGGAATACATATGTGCCATTGATTATTAAAAGAAAAGAGCAGGTATAGACAAACATTTCTAGATATAGCTATTTTTTGTTCTTCTAATCTTCAGGAAAACTGGGGGAGTTTCCCACAAAATGGAAATTCAGATATTCAACACAGTCTACTGGTAACATACAGGGGGAAGACAGGTGGAAAATTCCTCAAGTTAAATGTCACTTTCCAGCCAGAGAAGAAACAAATTCCAACTCAAGCTATATAATGAAACTATTATCTTCAAAATGAAGAAAAAAATAGAACCAACACATATCTATGTTAAGTTAAAAATTACAGTATTAAAGTGTATCATATTCCTTGGAACAACAAATATATTTCAGTAACTTTTCTGTTTGGATGACTGATAATAGTCTTACTTAAAAGTTAAACTACTGTATCCTCAGCAGGCAAACTAAATAAATGCAAAGAAATTAGCTCCAATGGAAACCAAAAGAAAATCCCAGTCCAAACTGACTTACCCAAATACCTTAGAACAACGCTAAAAGAGATTCATGGAAAGTGTAGGAGCAGTGAATAATTTTCATGTATCCCTCCCATTTAAGAAATAATTGTAAAGGGGTTCTCTTCATGCCCATTATGCAGCAACAAAGGAGGTCCCTTAAAGCCCAAATTATTCTATGATTTTCCAGAAAAATTACAAAATACAAAAGGAAAGCAAACAAACAAACCCCTAATTAAATAAATTTAATATAGCCCCTTTCTCCAGTTATATCTTTAATCAGTAAATGCACACAGGAAATTTAAAATTTTAACACAAACAAGAAGACTGGTCTATTAGAATGTGTTAGGTGATATGTATTAGTTGTACTTGCAAGTCAACCAAAAACTTGCGGCTTTCACCTAGGGTAGTAGTTGCACATGTAACTGCGTATAATCTGATCTCCTGGAAGAACTATGCTCCTATAACTACACAGATACTCAAGAGATATACATGTAGACAGGTACAGATTCATGTGTATTTTTATATATGAACTTCTTTGAAGTTTAGAAACAGAATGTACTATTACATTTCATAGAGAAAGAAGTTAATTAGTCAAGAACCAAAAAATTAACAGAACAGTATTCCAGACAGATGGTCCAGCACTTCTTAGGCAGATGGCCCTGCTAATTAGATACTGGCAAAAATAACATTAAAGAAGATGGTTTAATTATACAATGCCAAAAAATAACAACTACATGATATTTCCTTTTTTTGTTTTCATTATCTGGTTGCTTTCATCTCTTATATCATGTATTTAAACAATACTCTGGGGAGATGGGGTAAAACGGCAATAACCATAATAATATATGTCAAAAAACATGAGTAATATCATCTTATTGTTCACATCAGTCCAGCACTGGAATGGCTTCAAACTGTTGTGACTTGTTCGGGAAGGGTGTCTTGCAGCCTGCCTAATTAGCTCTCAATGAGCATGGGTGCTGGAGTCCAAAAGCTGAGTTTAAAGAGGCCATAAAGAAAATGTCAGGATTGTAAATGCAAAGACAGAATGTAGTCACAGAGAAGTATAGTAGCAAGACATTAGCAGCAAATTAGCAGCCACAGAGTTAGTGGTGGTTTTGATGTTACCAGAAATTTCAAGGCATGCTTTGGTATAATGACATTCTTGCTTCCAGCAAACATGTAAAGCCACTTAAGAAAGATTTATACCTCTCTGTACTTCAGAGGAACCATTTTGCTTGCTTTCACACAGCCATGACCCCTTGTCCTTGCAGCTATAATTTCTGGATCTGCCTATCTTGCCAATAGGCTCCTGACAAACAGTCAGCTTCAGGGAGTGATTATCCTCTGTAGGAAAAACTAGAGTAAAATATTAAAAAGGGAGTTCCTTTTAACACAGCTTTCCCTTTTGGCTCACCAAAAAGAAAAAGCTGGTTTCTAGAGACAGAAGGCATCCTGGTTAGGCTTTCATACGAAGTGATAGGCCAGCAGCTCCTACAAGAAGTCCAACAGCATATGGACAACTTTACTAATTGGCTACAGTCACTGCAGTATCTCGCCACCAATTACCACATGTAACAGCCAGTTCTCCTGGGAATAACATTATGTGTGTTTGTATTTGTTCGGAACCAGCCTTTACTGTTCATCCACAGTTAGAAAATTACAGTTTCTTATAAAGCAAGCAGTGTGAAATATATGAAAATAAACATCAAATCATGCCCTAGTTTTCTAGAGTTTAGAACTCAATAAGAACTGAGATCCCCTGATAGTCATATAATTTCTTACCTAAACTAAGTAATATGTAAAGCTTTATTTTGTTTCAAGAAGCTGATGTCAACTTAATTTTATTTCAAATATAGTGGACCAAAGTATAAAAAAAAAAAAAAAGTGAGAATTACATACCCTGCCAATTCATTAAGTAGCCAAAGTTGTAATTAGCTTATTTTATTGGCTATGCAAATAAGATGTTGCAGAAACTTGTCAGAATTAATATGATGAAATTAAAATAAAAAGTTAAGCATATTAGTGGAAAATTTAGAGTTACTAATACTTTAACAAACTCTCAGTGTTGGACTACTCCACCAACTTTAATGACACAAAGCTCTGCCCAAGACTGAATTTTCACAAATGTCACCTATCCATCCATCTGTGCTTTGCCCTCTTTGTCTTCTACAGAGATTTCTGAATGTCAGAAAACATCCACTTGGTTTATACTTAACAAAGACAGGTTTATAGAGGAAAATGCAGTTGGAAACTTGGAAGTTAGCAACTGAAAACTTGAGTATGTTCAGAACTAGAAGTTTTAGTTCTGATCATAGACAAACCCACAAAACTGTTGCACTGTGACTTTCAAAGTTTTGAATGTTCCAATCTGGCATCTTGAAGATTCTACAGTTTTTACGGACATTTAAAAATTGAATGCAGGATTTTGCTGAAGGGGTAAAACAACAAAATGCTCTTGCATTATCAAACTTGGCAGCCATTCAGTAGGTAGGAATGAGATTTCACAACACATTTTTAATGCACATTCTGAAAGTATACTACATATAGTAAATTTAATGTATTGAATAAATTATACATGAATCCTTTAAGATTTAACAACATCTGTGTTAGCACACTGAGTTTTAAAGCATTTCCTGTTTTTTGGCAAAGACGACTCACTTTTAGTAGGCTTCAAGACCTTCCAATAGCAACATTTCATTTTATTTTTTTTACAACTAGTGTTTTAAACTTTTAGGTGCTGAGGAGAAATGTCAGGATTCTCTTTATTTCAAAGAAGGGAAAAGTGTTTCACACTCCTCAAACCCCTAGGTTAAATAACAGACTAAGTAGAAAAAAGGGTCCCCTGGCACCAGGGTGCCACAAAATGTTGGTTTGGACCTTGTACATAGGCAAGTAGAATTTTCGTGTACACCTGCTCATTGATGCTAAGAAACATGAAAATAGGAAGGAGGAGGGAGCACCAGAGTGTGGGCCATCTTGTCCTGTGCTGACTTCCTGTTCAAGGCAGCCATGCTGGTATGTGATGCAGGATTAAAGAAGCAGCTCACCAATCAGCCCCATTTACCTTTCAGCCACAGGCAGTCAAGGAAGGTATGACACTTCAGAAGACTTTGTGCAAAACAAAAACCTTCATGAAATAATTTCTGAGAGGCATGGCCAACATACTATATCTTGTTGCTGGGATGCCAAAGAAAGCTGTATTATAGCTTCCAGATATGAGCTCACAAAACCAGACTCGCCTGAGAGATATGATGAAGGATGAAACTTATAACACTTTCAAAGTCATACTGAATAACCAAGACCAACAACAAAAAAAACCCACCACTTTGTACTTCTATATGTACATATATAATTTTGCACACAACGTCTCATTAGGAACAGAATAACAATTATTTTATCAAAATTTCTGTTTTCCTTTTCCTTATTTATTCAAATAGTATTTCTATTAGGCTTTAGTGATGGTAGGTTTGATGCCATTAATAGTAATACTTGTCTATAGTTCCAGAGAAAATACTACATGGACTTCACAATAATTTCTATTTACTATATCAAAAATATTTTGAAAAGTTAGCCTAAAAATAGCAGGAAAGAGGCAAAAAATGTTGAAGGAACTTTAACATACATATTTTTCCATTCAATATGCAACCAAATCAAGGTACGAAGATTTTAGACAGGTGAAAGCAGAATGCTAACAACAGAAGAAATGTAAGAACTACCAATTTACGCAGCTTATCCAGTGAAGAAATGGTTCAATGGCAAAGAAACACAAACATGAGATTTTCTACATGCTTCTAGTTAAATTTATTGACCAGAACAGTGATTTTGGAAAATCAAGACGGAGTTTTCTTCTTCCCATTTAAGGATAACAGAGAAATATATAAGACATTTAGAAAGCAGACGGAGCAAAATGGAACACAATAAGAAAAACACAATCAAATTTCCCAAGAGTTGGCAACAGGGTTGATGGCAGCATGACTGACCAGTCACTCAGGGAAACAAACAAACAAACAATTTCTGTGTTGGTTATGTTTATTTTAAAGTAATTTGATTAAATTTGACAAACACAAGGTCAATTTGAGACATGAAATAGCAAAAATATGAAGAATAAAAAGTAAAAAGGCACATAAATGAGAGCCATGAACACATAGATATATTGTGAGCTGTGGAGACAGGCAAAAAAAGAATGGCAGACTGAGAAAAAAAATCTCATTAAACACAGATATCAAGAGGTGCTTATTTAAACAGGAAAGCTTAAACTTATATCTACTAGGAAAATCACTGGAGTATAGTTGCATTGTTAAATTATACAGAAATCAAGGGTGAGAAAGACAAAGAAGACCACCAGGACTGAGAAGAGTATCTGCTCAGAATACGAGAAAGTCTTCAGGAGAACATCATGTACTCCCATTGCAATGGAAGGAGCAGTGGGAACAAGGAGGCCCATAATGCAAGTTTATAATCACAGTTTTGTCATAAAGACTTGAGATAATGGGAGGCTATGAAAAAGCCTGAATGTTAGTTAATTTTTCTCATTTTTTGACACAAGTGAATGATCTGAAGTAATGTCAATGACGCATGGAGCTCTTCACCTCCAGGTTATATGTTAAACATCATTCAAGTTATTAATTAGTGGAGGTCAGTGACATCCAGCAACCTACTGTTAGCTGTGTGAAATGAGTGAGTCATTTCTATCCAATTTCTAAAAGACAAACATTCAGATCCAAATTAGTTGTAATTGGCCATTTTTGCAGAGACAGTAGAATAGTTGCACAGAGGGAAAACTTATCCCTGTTATATATAAAGGTGTTTAACTCATTCACATTGACAAGGATTCTTGGAAAAGCAGATAATCACTGAAACAATAATCATCATCATATGTTAACAATTTTCCCTCCTATTTCCCTCCCTGCTGACTTCATCTTTCAGCAGACATAAGACAGTTGTAGGAAGCTCTAATTCAGCCTTTAGACTCAGAGCCCTTAAGTGTTGAGAAAGTATCTCTAGAATTTCAGTGACATGGAGAAATTTTAGTAATAATCTCACACAGGGAGCCCAATTGAAGAAATTTATTTCTGAACCAGCTGTGTGATGTTTTCTTCCTCCTCCTGTAGCCTCTTTTCCATTTTTCTTGGTTTATAAATGCTTTGATTGCTACATCGGAAGAACAATATTGTACTTTGGTATTTTTCTCCCAGAAGCTGAAAGCTCAGTGAAGGTAGCTATAAAAACATGATAAATAAAGCTCATTCAACAGGATGTCCAGTGAAACTGTTAATAATGCACTTCTGTGGAGTCATGAGGCTCTTATTTCTTGTTTGCAGATATCATCAGCTTTCTCCCATCAAATTAAACCTTATTAACGATTTCTCCCCTGATGGGTATGTTATAGCTCTTAGCTTTTTAACAGTGGTTTATATTGGATACTAGATTAACATTATAAACAGAAAGTAACAAAACCTTTTTTAATACTCTGAATTATTTCTTTAAAATTCTCCTGTGCTTTTTCTGCTGAAGTGAGTCCTTTGAAGTCAGTGTTCCAAATCCCAGAGCTTTTACTATAGCAAAACACTCCAAAATCAAAGGGAGTTTTGTCTAAGAAGAACAGAAAAAAGGCTAGAAATTGTAAACATTCTCAAAATCACTATAGAAAAGGGACAGCTTCTGTACAGTAGCTTATAATAGGAAAACCCCTTAGCATATGCCCAAAGTACTGAAGAACTTTAAAATTAGACTAAAGACCATTCATTTACAGTGCTTACTTTCCTGTGAATAGTGAAATGGGTACGTCAGTGAATCTTTCTTGTTCTGTGTGCCAAAGGAAACTGAGTGATCCTCATTTTGAAAAACTGGGTGCAGACATACTTTTGGCCCACAAAGTATGGACCAAAAAAACCTGAGACTCTGAATCTACATAACCAATCCCTCAGGCATAAGAGGAACTTCATGTTAGTAACATAGTCCTGTCTCACCACTAGATCTTTTTAAGTACAATGTCCATATAACTTTATATATGTATTGAAACAATGCATTCTTCCTTAGCCTTCCCTACAAATAACAATGGATAATTTCTTGCAGTGTTCATAACTGTAAGTATTCTGTGTTAATCATGGTGTTTTGAATTAAGATACTTTTAATATCACCTCTAATCTAGGAGTTACTGGTCAAAGCAGAGGGAATGCAGGACAGAAAGAAGAGTGTGTGTATATTTTAAAGCCATGCTAGGATATAGGCAGCTTGGTTGGCTGCCAGATGCCCACCCAGCTGCTTTCTCTTAAATTCATTTTATAGTCAATTAAAAACAGAATAGGATGGCAAGAAACAAAGACAAATCTAAAACACTTCCCCACAACCACCACCACCTTTTCACAGGATCAACTTCATCCCTTCACTCCGGACTCCTCTACCTCCTCCCCCTCAGTACTGCAGGGGATGAAGAACTGGGGCTGAGGTCAGCCCGCAACAGCTCCTCTCTGCTAATCCTTCCTCCTCACACTTTCTCCTGCTCCAAACAACATTCCTAGCTAGAGACCCTTCTTTTTTAATCTGTAATGATTTTGAAAGTTGCAGTTCTGTAAGAAAGCAGATGCAGTTAATCCCACCAGATCTATACTATACCAAGACATGGCAGACAGATTTCAATGTGAGTTGCATGCAAGCAAGGACCAGCCACTGAGAAACAGAAGCAAGAAAAAAACCCTGAAAACCTGGATGTCATGCCACTGCATTGGAATTGTGGAATTATTACATGGGCATATATATTGCAGAGACACAGTATATATACGAATTATATTATTCTTATTTTGAATCATTATATGTGTGTTTGTCAGTTTTTTGCTTTGATTCTGCACTTTTTTAGGTAATATTTTGTGTGCTGCCATCTTCAAATCACTAAAATTGAATGTGAATAACTTAATTCACGGTGCTTTCCATTTGCCAGCCACTTTAGTTCTCAAAAGTATTGGTTCCAATTGGTTTTAATCACTCTTCCGAAGATATATGCATGTTCCTATTCTTACACAATAGATTTGATTACACTGAAAATGATGAAGATCCACTAACACACATCGTATTTTTATGACTAATCAATAGGGCTAACCAGATCTCTAGTAAAATTACCTGCTTCTAATTCTTCTTGGTACTCACATCTTTCTGAAACCTCCAGCTTTTAGACTTATTTTTTCCTCGGCTAGAGAGGAAAATATAAGCAAAAATTTATTTGTAAGAATGAGAGTAGAGGAAAATAAACTTTTTTTTCAATTGTTCTATTTGTAAAACTATTTTCTGCCACTTTCTTCTTCCACACACAATCAGAAAGAGAGTGGGGTAAAAAGAAGTTAACACAATAGGTAGATTTTTTTAGAGATTATATTCTGTGCTTGACCAGAAAAAAAACTTAATAGGGTAGTAAAACTTCAGAACAGAATTAAGATTATGAATGCACATCAACTGGATTTTGCATTTTTTTGCTTGTTTTTCTGGCATGATTAAATAACATCTCAATAACTTCATAGTGATGGTTGATGTCCTCAGGCAAGAAAACCCAATTGTTTAAAATAAGCTCTTCTGCATCAAAAAAAACCCCACCAAAAACAAAATGCCCTTGGCAAGAATGTCATGAATTCCCTAATAGATAAACTGCTACTGCTAGTACTAATAACAACAATAACAGTAACACCAATAATAGCAATATTAAAACAAATGAGTAAACTACAAAAGGAAAAAAGGGGTACCCCAAAATGAGATGGATGCTTCATTTTAGAGCACTGACTGCCCCCCTTACAGTTGGAAGTGACTGCTAGAGCAGGAGAACACTCAAAGCACAGCTGTATTAACATAATATGAAAGCACATAAACTAAAAGTAATGTAAAATAAAATCCATCATACCAGTAAACAAAAATAGGAAGAGGAAGACATAAGGCTTTAGTCTTTGCTAGTTTTCATCTCCTTCTCTTACTCCATTGTCCCAAATTGACTGCCAGCAAACTGCTGCAATTGATTAATGGCAGTT
Organism: Nesoenas mayeri; assembly: GCF_963082525.1. Classification (NCBI taxonomy): domain Eukaryota; kingdom Metazoa; phylum Chordata; class Aves; order Columbiformes; family Columbidae; genus Nesoenas; species Nesoenas mayeri. The sequence continues at coordinate 76,185,555 of NC_137543.1, forward strand.
AAGAATTATTTCTGTATTTATCAGTTGACTTCCTTCCTTCCAAACATATCCGTGAACTCCTCTAAAGTGGAATTAACTCACTAAATGTGCTAACTAAATTAGTACATTTTAACTAACCAGTCCAGTAACCCACCAAATGCCTCCTAATGCTCACATGAGCAACTTTCCGTCTACAGTAGTCATAGCACAAATAAACAGAAACTTGTCTCAAAAAATGGATAGAGTAATGCATGTGCAATAGATGTTTTTAATCTCAATCTACATTACATACAAAATCACATTTGATGTTGTGCTAGCTGACAGTTATTTTCTAACATACATATTTTTTCTAGTATTGATGTAGCTTTTTATGTCTTACTGTCAAAAGAAAGCTAGCTTTCCAAATGGGATAAGCCAAGCAGGAATCTCAGTCACTTGGCTGTTGTTCTAATGGAGAGAGATTGGTATCTCAAGAATCCTGGGGGGATAATGCAGATGTCATGCAAGGCAGAGCACTGATAACAATTCTGACTTGGTAACAGACTGAACATACTTAAAATGCATGCTTTCAAACCCCTCCCACTGTCCCCACCACAATAACATCTCTTATCAAAGTTCCATCTATTTTAGGATGTATGTTCCCCACAAATGCTAATCTGTTGGGATTCAATTCCAAACTGAAATATACCCTTGTATAAACTAAATCCATGCAACAAGCCAAAAATTTCCATGGGTTGGCTACTTTCTGCATGCAAGAGGCAGATGTATTGTGCTGCACAGAGAGTACAGAGGGAATTTCTTTGTATCTTAGCACAACAACCCAACAAAATTTTCATTTCACTTCCAATGTTATATGTTTCACACATGCTCCTCAACTTAAACACCACGAGTGAAAGCAGGACTGGATGAAGAGAGGGCACTAGCTAATATTACTGGCAGCCACACAGGGAAAAAGGAAAACCTCCCTGCATTGGCCAGCTAAGAAGCCATATTCTAAGGGATGCTAGGAGGTCAGAAAGTGCAGTACCAATGGCAGGCTACAGTCATGAACTTCAGAACAGCAGATTTCAGCTTGTTTAGGGATCTTCTTTGTGTGATCCAATGGGAGACTGCCCTGAAAGGCACAGGGCCTCAGGATAGTCGGTTGATCCTCAGGAGCAACTTCTCAAATCATAGGAATGGTCCATTTCAATATGTAGCTATTTGAGCAGGCACAACAAGGAATTCCTGATGGAGATGAAACACATAAAAGAAATATACAGAGGATGGAAGAAGGTATGAGCTCTCCATGAAAAATCTAGAGTCATTGCCTGAATACACAGGAACGGAGATAGGAAAAGACAGAGCTCAGTCAGAGCTGAAATCAGGATGGAAACACATCTATAAGTAAATCAACTTAGATCTCAGTGGGTAGGGGAGTGACAAGTGACACAAGCTCTCCATAAAAAATCTAAAGTCATTGCCTGAATACACAGGAACAGAGATAGGAAAGACAGAGCTCAGCCAGAGGTGAAATCAGAAAGGAAACACATCTATAAGTAAATCAACTTAGGTCTCAGTGGGTAGGGAAGTGACAAGTGACACAAAAATCCTGAGGTACTCAGTGCCTTCTTTGCCTCAGTTTTCACTGACAAGACCTGCCCACAGGTCTGCTGTGGCCCTGAGCCTATTAGCAGAGTCAGCGGAAGAGAAGAATTAATAAATGCAGAGGAAGATCAGGGTTAGGGGACATCTAAATTAACTGAATGTATACAAGTCCATGGGACCAGATTGGAAGTATCTAAGCATACTGAAGGAAATGGCCAAAGCCATTACAAGGTCATTGTCTATAAACTTTGCAAGGTCACAGCAATTGAAGGAAGATCCCGACAATTAGAAAAATTAGATTTGTCCACCATTTTTCAAGAAGGACAAGGAATATCTAAAAAATTACAGGTTGGTCAATCTCACCTCAGTCCCCAAGCAGGTTATAGATCAAGTAATCTTAGAAGCCATGTTCAGGCACATGGAAGACATCAAGACAATAGGGAACAGCCAGCATGGATCTGTCAAGGCCAAATCACACCTTATCCACCCAATTGTCTTCTTTGATGAGAGCAGTGCACACTGTTTTACCTTAACTTTAGCAAAAGCTTTGCCACTGCCTCCTGTAGCATCCTTACAGGCCGGCTATTGAGATGTTGATTGGATTAACAGATGATAACGCAAGTGAAAAACTTTCTGAATCATCAGGCTTAAAGGGTTGCATTCAGTAGCACAAAATCCATCTGGTAACTAGTTACTAGTCGGTCAAAGACTGATATTTGGGCCAATACTGTTTAATGTCTTTATTAACAGCCCAGACAATGGGACAGAGTGCACTCTCAGCAGGTTTGTAAATTATAGAAAAAGAAGAGAAAATGGGAGATTGTTATGCTGGAGAGCAGGGCTGTTTTTTCAGAGGCAACTCAATAGACTGGAGAAATAAACTGACAGGAGCCTCAAAGTTCAACAAAGACCAAGTCCTGCATCTGGAATGGAACAATCTCCCATAACGCCACTGTCTAGAAAAATAGATATGGATATGTACAAAGTATGAATGAAGGATATCCAGATACATTCTGTTTGCATTTCCAGTAGGCATGAGACAAGTTCTCTTACCAAAGGACCACTAAGAACCACTTCAAGAAACTGCAATCAGAGCGTAAGAGAGAAGGCTCTTCCATGGATAAAGAACAGGTTAAAAAGTAGGTGAGGTAGGCATAGTGTCAGTTTTCAGAGAAGAGTAGGTCAGCAATTGAGACCCACATAAATCTATGGCAGAATTCATATAGGCTGAACATATCCTTAGGTGATGCAGAAAAGAGAACGAACAGCAGAGTGACAATACTTGCTAAACATACCAGGTTATTCAGGTTAGCAGAGACCTGACTTTAGGGAATTCTACAAAACCCTTACAAATCTGAATGGCTAGTTATCTATATTGAATTCAATTTGCAGTTTTAATAAACACAGTGTTGCACACCAGAGAAAAGAAACTTAAAAAATGAAATTCATTTCATGTATTCGGTTATGAGCTCTGAACTGCACATTCCTATTCAAGAACAAGATCTTAAGTTATACTAACAAAAAAGGGAATTAAGAATAAATTATGAAAAGTAGGCAAAACTACAAAATATCATTGCACCACAGAAAAAAATCCATTTACTGCCTTGTTCTGAACAGTTCGAGCATTTCTGATCCAAGCCCCAATTTCAAATCTGAAAGTAGAACTAGGAAAGATGCAAAGAAAGGGGACAAAGCACCTCCAGCTTTTTGTGTTTTCTCTACAGGGTAGGATTAACTAGAATGTTTCCTCAGCCTAGGAAAAAAAGACATCTGAGGAGTAAGATTATAGACAGTTGTACAATCATGAGAAAAATGCACAGGGAATATTGTTCACTCATTTTTCACAGTGAATTAAAAGTGTATTCACTGTTCTTTGAATAGTAAAGAATGTTTAATTGTGTAAAATACAGCAGTTCTTCATTCACATGATGAGCTGCAGAACTCTTTTCCACAGGATGATGAAGATGATATAAAAAGTGGACACGAGTTAAATGTCACAGGGTGAAACTGACATGAAAATATCATTCAGGTAAGTGAGCTCTTGATTAAATATGCCCTGCTCTCATTATATGATTCTATTTTGTGATAAATAAACAGAATAAAAGTAAGAATGTAAATCCTGTCTTAAGTCTTTACTACACCCAAATGCACTCTGTTTTCATTATAACATCCAGGTTCAAGCAGCACACAGTGCTTCCTCATCCTTCATATGTTGTTTATTTTACAGTAGAAGCACTGTTCTGTTCTAAGCAGGTTACAAGTCAGAGCTCATGGTCATGATACTTGAACCTGAATTTGCTTTCTACGTATGCACACCTCATTTCTGATTTGTTCTTGCTACAGAAATTTCCCTTCTGCAAAATTTTGCATATTCTGCACATTTCCTTTTTCATATTGCTTCCCTTGATTCAAATCAGAGAGAAGAATGTCTAGAGATCATTTTGCATCCTGTCTAATAAATTAAAGTCCTGTTTTCTTGTTGCCTGGCTACACTCTGTGTCCATGCCAGTGCCCATACAATAAACACATTCTTTCTCGCTGCACTGGCCTTTTTCATTTTGCCACCCCTTCTAGAAGTCAGGGAAATGTAATATGCATCCACTGCTGTCATTTAGATCTGATTGGAGCAGGCTGATTTTTGCAACAGGAGGAGGGAAAAAGACTGAGGATGAGATATCTTGGATGCTGCCCCAAAAGGACAGTAAGAAAAGACAGCACTGAAAGTTGAGATAACACTTTCCCATGGGTCTCAGGGTCCAGAGATACCTGAAGGCTGGTCCTACTGGTAAAACCTGAGGTAAAGGCAGCACTGAGTATTTCATCCATGTAATCTGTCACCAGCTACCCAGGCCCATTCAGCAGTGGACCCACATTTGCTCCAGTCTCCCTTTGGCTGCTGAGGTATTTGTAAAATCCTTTGTTGCTCTTCACATCCCTTCCCAGATTCAACTCAAGGTCAACTTTGGCTTTCCTAAGGCTATCCCTGCAAGATCAGAGATACTCTGTATACCTCCTGGGTCACCTGCCACCTCCTTCACCTTTTGTAGATGTTGTTTTTATGTCTTCTGAGTTCAGTTAGAAACTCCTTGCTCATCCATGCACTTCTATTTCTACTTGCCATACATATTTTTATGTGATCTGAAGTAAAAAAAAACAGGTACATTATGTTTTAGGAAAAAAAGAAAATAAAAAAAGAAAGAAATTTTAAAAAGCTATTTCAAATGAGTAACAGAAGCTTCAAGTTTCGGTATTCACTTTCTGGTACTTGAGTACCTTAGCACTGCATTGATTGCACTGAAGTGCTAGCCACCTGTTTCCACTTACATGGCACCAGTCCAGGAATCACATCACTGTGTTGTTTCTGTTTAAGCTTTTGCTGTGCCTTGTCTTTGTTCCATATTATAAATAGATTCGCTGTCTCATGGAACTAGTTATGGACCTGCCAGGCAGAAGCACCATTCAGCCTGCAGTAGGGACTTTATTTGTGTGATATAGATGCCAAAGTCAGAGCTTTGAATTTCTCACAAAGAATAACAAAAACAATGCCCACATTTCAAAGCACCTACCAAATAAAAAAAGGAAAGGATTTGGGCCTGAAGTACAGTTTGAAAATCATAGCATTATCAAATTGTGATAGCAAATCCAAGCTCAGAAAGTAGAGGGAATAAATGCCTATAGAGTCTCACGAAGAAATAGGAGTTAGCATTTGGAAGTCCAAACAAAATTATTAATTCAACACTTCAATAGTTTCAGAGCTTTTTTTTATCCAGCTCACATTTATAAGCTAATCTAGCTGCAATGGTGCATACCAATTCCTACCTGAAAGCTTACATCCATATAAGTCTATCAATGTCTATCTAAAGTCTACCAATGGCCTCCCTTCTGCTCTCCCTGTCCTGATCAAACCATTTCTACCTGTCCACACAATGCTGCAATGGCCAGCATGACAAGGTCCCAGACAGAACTGTAAAAACAATGGATATTTCTGTTTGTCTGCGAAAGCAAATGCAGCAAATTTTCTTCTTCGTTATTCTAAATAATTCAACACCAACTGAATGTTTAGTTTAATCCAAAATGTTTAGAATATTCCTTGTCTGAGTTTCTAAAGCTGTTTTCCCACTTAATATAAATCAAAGTCTATTTAAAACCAAATTATTCTGGAAGAAAAAAATCAAAATGCCCCATTGGAGAAGTGTTATAAATATACTGAGATTTTGTAAAGTAATCCCAGATTCTCTTACTTACAGCTTACTAAGTTTGGACAGAATTCACTTCTTTTCATCATAAAAATTCTCACCCATCCTCAAAAATTATCAGGTCATAGTCTTCACCTAGTTCTGAACCTGTCTATCACTGTATTTTAACTACTTCTCTCCAGCTTCTGATAGTCTTCTCCCTACTCTGAATGTCCTGTTATACAGTACATAGACCCAAGTGTTTGCCCATGACAAAAAAGGCCAAAACAAAAGAGAACAAGCAAGGAGTAAAAGCCATAGACAGCAATTCCAAATTAAAAATAAAGGGGATACTCATTGGAAAACATCCCTTATCAATCTCCACGCAGGCAGAGAATGATTTATCCTTTTCAAGGCTATGCCCTGGATTGGGAATCCTACTGAAAATATTGAAGATACTCTAATCTAAAACCAGACAGACAAACAAGTGGGAAACTAGAGACTATTCAGAGTCAGCAAGTACTATCAGCAAGTACAACTGGAAATTAGCTGTAGAAAGGGGAACAAACAAATCATTATAGAGAAAGACTGAGGTTACAATTAGAATTGATACATGAATACATGCCTTTTTACTGGTTTTAGCCTTAACTTTGCCTTGTATTTTAGGAATAGGGTTAAACAATTATTTTATTTTGGAGAAGGCTCTTTCTGAGTAGATCTAGTCATCTTGTTAGTCTTCCATTCGAGATAAAGGTTTACATAATGCCAAACACAGGTAGGGTTTCTCTTTGGCCCAAAGAGCAAACATGAGTGGCTGGTCACTGTGATTCCAGTAAGAGCTGCTATGCCTATCACTGAGGGAAAGCCCCAGGGAGAAAGGCTCTGAAGGAGACTGAGAGAGATACAAAGCAAAATGTTGTCCTTTGGTTATAACACTGGTTGGAACAAGCTTACTGAACATAAGTAGGTCTTCCCCATTTTCTTTCTTTAGCAACGTTACACCAAATCACATTATGTGTCATTGTTAATAACGTCAGTGCAAAATGACACAATTAAAATGACATAAAACTGGATGAATGAAAACTTGAAGAAATAAGTATCACAGAAAACAGTATATGGCTTCAGCTTTGAATTTGAGTATCTCAGTCAGAAAAACTGTGTGATGAGTTTTTCCCACATGAAGAGGCATAAATGTGAACAAAAAAGTCTATCTTTCTTACTTTGCTCATCAGTAGTTTTGCAAATCTGATACAGTGATGCATTATTGAAGTGTTCCGTCCAAGTCTCATGGGAGTACTATTTTTTTACCACAATCGTTCCAGGCTTCCAGCTGAGATGCTGTCATGGTTCAACCTGAGCTAGCAATACAACCATGATAGCCGTTCACTCACTCCCTCCTCCACACCCCCCAAATAGGGAGAGAATCAAAAGGGAAGGGAGAAACTTAAATTGAGATAAACAGTTTAATAAAATAACAAAATACCAATACACTACTAGTAAATATATATATATATATATATATATATATATATATATATATATATATAAAAGATACTCAAGGCAATTCCCATAAATTCCATCCATACCGAGCAGCCAGTCCCAGGGAGCAGCACCTGGTTCCCACAGCTTATCCCAAAGAGAGAAGAAAGAGGAAAAAAGGCAGAAAGGCCAGAGGCCTCTGCAAGACAGCCAAAAGCCAAACGAAGCTGTGCCTCAGAGAGAGAGCGAAAAGAATGGAAGAGACAACCAGAAGCTCCCAACTCCCAATTTTCCTTAAATAAGAAGCATGACGCTAATGGGATGGAATACTCTTATTGATCAGTCTGGATGTCAGTCAAGCTCTACCCCACCCATGCCCCCCCTTCCTCAATGCCTCACACCTGTGGGCAGAGGACTCAGAGTGTTCTTGGCTCTCAGACCAGTGCAATTAAAAACATTAACTCTGTTCTGGGGTGTTATCTTCTTGTTTGCAAACTAAGTCCAAATAATGAGTGTGCTGGATATGAAAAATAAAGGTTTCTAACTGCATGAAGAAAATGAACCCATTTGCAGTCAAACCAGCACAGATGCTCAAGAAGCAGTCCCAATTTTGAAATATAGCCAAGTTGTTCAGATTTAGTTTAGTCATAGACTATGTAACATGGCATATTGGTTTTGATTTTTTTTTTTTTATGGTGGCTTTTGGCACTGAGACACTTGTTTAAGCCAAGTTACTATTTGCTTTCCATTTGAGATGTTATGATACTGAAAGCCAGGGTGCACATTTAAAGACATAAACATGCTGCTGTGATCAAGCCAATGTTTCTCATGAGGATTACACTGGACTGAGTTTATCACCAGACAGAAGTCTACCAGGCAAGCCCTTCAAATAAAAGTAGCAGGGCTGAACTGAAGTTAGTGGTAGCCAGAGCTCCACTCAGCTTCCTAGGCACAAGACAAAGACCCACATAGCTTCAAGTTCAGCCAATAAAAATGACAGGAGAGCTTGCCAAGGACCAACTGCAACTGTTTTTTTAAATCATAAAAGCATTTTCCTAGGTATCTGTTCATCCTCTATGCTAGCCATCTAACATAAAATACTGATGCATGGTGTAAATTCAAACAAAAGACAGCACCTTACCTTACAGTTAGTGTATGAAAATACAATTTGAACAGCCTGAGAAACACAGTTTAAACACTGCAGAGAGGGGAGCAAATGGAAACTGATCCCAAACATTAAGGACAGTAGGTGGAAAAAACACAACTATTTTGAAAATAAGTGTGCTGTCTGCATACAGTTATTTTCCTCATTCATTTTTCTTTAACACTTTCAAAAACATAATTTGAGTCACTGGTCCTCAGTTGAGTATTTTAAAAACCTCTTACTATCAATACATATTTAATTAGTACAATGAGTGCATCGTAGTTTGAGAATCTCCAAATTCATACAGCTCCATAGCATACTACATGAGAAGTGCCATCCGTGGTACAGAAAACACCACTTAGTTTGACAGTGAGATTTCAGACAGTTGCCTTACAGCCCTGTGTCCATATCAGCACTTCACTGCAAAACATCATCAACTTACAAATAGAAGATTTTCCTCTACTGTGCCTAGGAGCTTTATTTGGAGTTGGATTTGGTTTCTGATTATTTTTTATTTCCTTATCCCTTTTCTACATTCTTGGGAGAGCAAGATACCTCAAACTCATTAATTTCTGACACTTCCAAGGGTAGCATACCAACTCCAGTTTGAAGGAAGACAAGGAGAAAACAGAGATTTATAAGCTGGAAGAACAGATTTTTCAACAGAAGTAACTCTGTTTGAAAGGAAGCTAGCTATTTTAGTATGATTTTTTTCAGTCCAGATGCATCCAGACACATGGATTATACAAGACAGCAGAGACAAAAATGCCTTCAAGAAGATAACAGTTTACAAGGATAAGTGATAGTAAGGGCTTGCAGTTATCTAAGTAAAGAAAAAACAATGCTATTTATTCTCCCTCAGGCTCTAAACTGTGCAAGCGTTTGGCCTTTTCAGGCTGTGCTGTAATCTCCAGCAGAAGCATTGGAAAAGAGCAGTTGAATGGCAGGGGAGTTCTGCCATGCTACTACTTTTCAAGCTGATGCACCCCTGCCTACCAGTTGCAGCTCAGAAATTCAGATTGTTTTTGGTTTTGTTTTTTCCTTTGAAGAACACTTACTCTTTTAAATAAAATTTAAGAGGTTTTAGATTCTTCTGGGGTTTTTGTTTGGTTGTTTTTCTTTGACAGCATGTACATTCAGAACCATGTATTTTTACCTACTATCCATTAACAAATCACAGCGCTCTCCCCTTCCTCTTTTCAATAAATAGAAACAAACAGACTAAAAGGATTAGTCAAAACAACATGTGGGTTTTCATTTTTGTTTTGATTTTAAGAGTTCATATTTAGTAATAAGCTCGTGATTTGAAGAGTAGGTTCCCCTCTCCATTCCCAATTCTACCCTGGGATGAGAGCACTGTGGTTCCATGACCCCTTCAGGTGATCCTGATGAGTCCTTTCAGTGCTGTCCTACATCCCAAACTGATCTTGCTCCTGGTCACAAATTCTGCCTCTTCCTCCGGGCCATCACATTCACATGGTCCGACAGTGATCTAGTTATGTCAACTCAAAGGGCCTAACAACATTCACTTTTTCCTTACAGACCAGAAAAGTGAGAGTGGGAAAGGAAGGCAATGCTCAGCCACAAACAGAGCAAGAGAGGATGGGTAGGACCACTGACATCCCCAATGAAATCAGGTCACATTGTCAACCTGAGCAGCTTGACCACTTGAGGATCTGTCAGACTAACCCTATCATCGTTCTCATCACCCATGAGGAATTTTATTTACTTATTCTTTTGTAAACATTTGGTGAAACTTTAAAGAAAGTTATTAGATCTGAGGAAACTATGAGGCTCAGATACTCAAAATTAGGAAACTACTGTTTGGATAGATGCAGCCTCAATTTGCAGATAAAAGAACAAAGAAAAGTCACCTCAATACATCCTTTCTCTTTGCTAGCCTCCATAGAAAATCTAGCCCTGAGAAAGAAGACTCTGCATTTAAGTACTCAAATTGACTTCAGAATAAATACATCATGCCTCAGAATGCCTACTGCATGTAACAGAGAAGAACTAAGTACTCAGTATTTTGAGTGCTACTTCGTCAGTGTCTAACAATGGATTTAGGATTCTGTCTGTGAATCTGGAAATGCCTTATCATAGTCAAAGACACACAACATAAGGCTGTTCTTTCTATGTCCTTCTGGCAGCAGAGTAGCCAGACTTCTTCACGTGGCAGATGTAAAGCCTCTTTTGACATAAATGCGAATTTTGCCCAAGTCAGGATTACATACTCAAACCTTCATGAAAGACTGAAGTTTCTGAAAAAGATCAGTACGTTTTAGGTCCTGAAGTTAACCTTTCATATGTTGCAAATTATTTTAATGAACCGTGGAAAGAAGACAAGGCAGTGGCATGTGGCAAGCTCCTACAAGACTATTCAACTGTTGAATAAAAAGTTTAACATTTGAGTACTCTCATCACTATTCCTCTAATCTTTACCATCCATGCTGTCAGGGTATTATCGTTTTGAAATAGGAGAACAGAGTATTTGTCTCTGGACTTTAACATTTAGGGAGCCATAAATTCCCCATTTATTGAACTTTAAAAGGTATATGGGACATAAGAGTTTGTGATTCAAACCTTCAGAATTTAAACTTGAAATGAAGCTGTCTAAACACTGTATCATAAAGACCTTGTTACAAGAGGTGCAACTGATAATGCAACTTGATGTAGCCACATGCCATCATTCCATAAAATAAATGGTCTAGAACCTGAGAAGAAGGATTTCATAAGCAACCTTGAAACAATAATAAGTGCCCCTTTACAGCCATCCTGAACATATGGAAAGATGAGCAAGTGAGAAGGACAGAAAAATAGTAAACACAGTATCATATAAATCTCTGGATATCTATGGGAAGTTTGCTGATATTAGTATACACTGGAGAACACTCATTATACTCATTCTACAATTCTCGTTAAGATTTGGAATTAGTGCTTGGACTGCAAAATCTCCTCCTCACCAATGGTTGCAACTTCTCCACACTGTCAAAAACTGGAAAGATCTTATTGTAATGGAAGAAGGGAAACATTCAGCTCATGTATATGGAGACACTGGATATTCTTAAAACAATGAAAGATGGTTTATTGGATGGAATTTTCTTTAACATAGGAAATGTTGAATATCGAACAGAAATAATCAGTCTTGAACTATACAAAGAAGAATGCTAGAATTAGATAAATATTGGCTAACCATGTTAATTTCTTTGCTGCCAAGTTTACATGTGTGTAAACCTATGCTGAGAAGCCCTATCATATTACTTTTATCATTTAATGTGGCTTTTTTTTTTTGTACAAATGGGGTTTAAATGTAAAGTTTGTGTTTTGTTTTTAAGCTCTTAGAATTACTGAATTACTAAATTAGAATGTAAATCCAGGAAAATGTATTGCATACAGGTTTTGTATTTTTTTTTTCTAATTCTCTGTTTCCCCTCCAGGCAGAAATTAGGCAAAGGTTCACAAATCTAATGCAGTTTCTAGTACTTTCTGCTTGGGGTTCCTGGCACTTATGCATGCTGTAATTTCACAGTGAATTTACAGGAGGTGCAGGGATATAAGGAGTTTACAATAAGACACATTTTTCCATGATGTATGGACTTCTCACCTTATTGCCTCATTAGTACAATTATTATTTTAATTAACTCTCTTCTCCATTCTTACCATGATTTACTTTCCCCTACACAAATACTAAGGACAAAACCCTGCTTGTCATTAAATAACATCAATAAGGATATTACATTTTCCCTCATCTATATAAAGAGTTAAACTTCTGAAATCTCTGTTTGTCTCCTAAGCCCAGAAAAAATGTCCTCTGTGCTTGCTTGAAGTCATGACTATGATGCCAAAGTTTGAAATGGCAAGCCTAGAGCTGGACGAATAATTCAGTTTTATAAGAACATGTGGAAGCCAAGAATCATTCTGAGAGAACTTCAAGAGAGACTGTAGCATTTTTTTTTTAGAAATAGCAATAACTATTATTGTTATTATTTTAAGCTTGTGGAGTCAGGAGAACAATATTGTTAAAATTCCTTGCAAAAGACTACATCAAAACCAACCAAGATATCAAAAAGGCGTGGATTATCAAGAGTGACAAACATTCCAGAAATTACTGTAGAGGTCTCATACTTCTTACCTGGAAAAAGTAATAAATTGCAATAGATACAGAATTTGTACAGGCAGTAAACATTTAGGCTTGCCACTGAGTTATGTGTAGAGGATGCTCCCATATGAACATGATATGCTTTTTCTTCTGAAAGGTAACAGCAAGCCATGGGATGAGCTGAAAAGCTTCTGCTCATGTAAGTATTGATTCTCAAGTCCTGTAAAATAATGCTAAAAGCCTCTTGAAAGGAGAAAAAATGATGAAAATTTCTTCTAGTCATTAGGTAGATACTAAAGCATGTCAGACATAACTAGCTATGCCTATTAAAAGCAACAACCCACTCCCAGCATTAATCCATTCATAAATCAATTGCCGTATGTATTCAGATCCTCAACCATTCTCCAAAATTCATGTTTTCATTCTTCTTATACCAGACAGTCATGCAGAGGTGACACCACCATGAAAGAGCAACTTCAGTTCTGCCTTCTCTTTGTCTACTAACAGGATTATTCATCAGATTTCCAATCAGTCAGCTCATTTTTATAAGTCATTTTCAGGATTCTCAAAGTATTACTAAGTATGCAATTCAGCCTGATAGACTGCTGGTACTAGCAATAAGGCATAGGAAGGGAAGAATATATCCTAGATAGAGCCTGTAAGGGTGGTATTTTTGTTCACTTTTTTTTTACAAGAACTTTGCAGAGCAGTTGCACTGCATAATACATACATGGCACACAAACAGATGCACCTTGCCACTGTCTGAACTCATTTCTTCAAGGAGAAGCTTATTTTTGCACTCCAATTGTCCTATCAGTGATGACAGCAATAGCAGCAGAACTTATAGAAGAAATCAAACATTCCCTCCATGAGGGCCTTGCTTTCCACTGTCTTGAAAAATTAAAGAGTTTTGGGGGTCTCAGACATGTCACAGAGGTCTCTGCTAATCAAGCAGACGACAAATACAAAAAAGTCAATCCACTTCTCTAAAACTTGCTGTAGAAACCTGAAACACTCTATTTACTTTATTTACTTTCAAGACAAGAAAATGTAGATTTAGATAGTCCTTTTTTTTTTTTTGATGAAACATACAAAGCATGGTCTGAATGTTCTGAAGCCTATGTTGCAGAATTCACCTTTATCCTCCTCTTCTGAAAATGAAACATGAGGAAAAATAAATTCCAGTAAGAAAAGGGATTCATCCAATATTCCCATGGCTATCATAACAGTGCATTAACATCAGAATCAGTAATTACAGTATTTATAAACTTCCACACTGTAATTACACAGTCTGTTCAACAAGCATTTTAAAGTGATGTCTATACCACAGACAGGTGAGATAAAGGATATCTCAACATGCTTCAATTAACACAAACATCTGGTACTTCAGTCCCATGATATTAGGAAGTCTGGTGCACAGTCTGTGTAGAGGTCCACTCTTCTACAGCTAATGCTGCCATCAATCCACGCACTACCCAGGTTAATGCACCTCTGGTATGCTGCATATGTGCACAACCACTGCAGAGCTTCTAGCAAGGTCTACACTGCACTGTGAAAGTAGTGGAGCAGCACTATCCAAATCCACCCACCCATTCATCTGTCAGTCATTCAAAACAGACATAAACTGCACGAGAGATCTGAAGAGTTACAAAACCTCAGCTATGTCACAAGAAGGTCAGCAAAACAAACATGAGCCAGCACTAACATCACACCAGTGTGCGGCCCTAGAAGCCTACCACAGGCACATCTGTGAAGTCCCGCAGCCTTCTCCTCCCTTAAAAAATATAATCTTATACCACACAAACACATAAAATCTGGGCAAGGCTTTTCCAACAATAGTAACAGAAATGCCTATGGAAAGTGTTGATTTGACACCTGTGTGCACAGGTGCAAGCACATCGCAAGAGCCAGAGGCCACAAATGCATTTGCAAAGAGCAAGTTTTATTTTAGTTACTTCTCTACTGGGGAATCTCCGAAGTAGCACCTGAGCTCCCAGGCAGAGGTGACACAGGCGGGGATGCAGGAGCTGGTCAGTTCAGCCCTACTGGAAGATTGCTGGGCCTGCTGAGCTCACCTGTATTTCAAGGCTTCAGGTAGGCGCAGCCTCCCACTCTTTCTCACAACAAAGCAGGAATCTCAGACGTAGTGATAAGGTGCCTGGAGTTTCTCACAGGCCTGTATTATCTAGCATAGATGTTCTACTCATCAAGCACACAAGGTCGGAAAAACAATTAGTGTGATGTATGCGCTTTTTCTACAGACAGCTGCAAGTCATTTGAGCATATTTACATTTAACCAACCTCCTCATCATTCTTCTGCTATATTTCCATACAACACCAAAAAATAAAAATAAAAAGTTCAAACCCAGAAGGTTCCCAAAACCTTTTCTGAATTCCACTACACCTGTACTAGAAAAGCTTCTTGAAGGTTGAATTCAGTATCTGCAAAATGAGACAAAGCAAGGAGTCTTCTGAATGCTACTGTTTAGGAAACACAAGCTACAGAAGGGACAGGTCCAAATCCATGCTGTGAATCAGATTACATGAGCTAGTCTTTTATACTCAAAAGCAGTAGGCTGGCTGTTTGACTATTAACTTTGTTTCACTTTCCAGCTCTCACTTGCCTCTTTGAGATGTTCCACTTTACATGGACAATGAAAAATGTTTATCAGGGATGTGACAAACTACCTCTGAATGACACAGAAAAGTAGTTAAGCTCTCTAAGTATTCTAATCCATTATCTATTTTCACTGGCCATCTCTATCCTGTTTTATCTCAGAATCACGGCTATTTCTGGGAATGAGATTGTTTGATATAGTGAAGTCTTCCAATTAATTTATCTTCATTTCATTTTAATTTGCTTTGGGGTTGTGGCCCCAAAACAGGTTCCAATGTAGATAGATTTAATACTTCTAAAAATAGGGTTTGATACTTGTTTGCTACATCCTACCTTGCAGAAGAAGAGCAGGTATGCTTATCAGCAGCACTAAGTCCATTATACGTGACAAAATCTACAGTGGTTTTCCTAGAGGAGGAGCAATCTGAGAATTACTTGATTCAGATGCTCTTTGTTTCAGTTTTCTCTTTCCTACTTTCGGTCCTAAAGGTATTTTTATTCAAGTATGCCATTTTTGTCTGCAACTGTCTGGTATCATTTGAGAGGCCATTTACAGGTAACAGCATGATTGTGCTGGGCTGTTTGGTCCTGGGTGGAAGGTACAACACAGTACCCTGACCGCAGATTCAGGAGTTGTAAATAACTTTGGACAGTACCTGAGCTTTTCTCAGCTCTTGGCAGACTGTGTTTTAGCCAGGAACCTTGAATGACTATACACTCAGGATCTGCACAGTCATTTGCAGATCTTTGTAGAAATGTGCATCTGGAGAGTCTCAACCACCTGTTCTGTAAGAATTTTGCCTGAAAATTATGCATATCAGCCTTGTAAACACAGCATTAGCCTTTCTCCTTCAGTCTGCTCATCATATGCTTACACTGACTCCGACCTGCTCCAGCACTCCATGAATCTTCTCTGCCATGGTGACTGGGTGGGTTTTGTCTCTCACATTTTTTCGTGTTGTCTGCCTCCCAGAGTTACTCTAGTTTTGTGACCATTTTGTGGCCATTTTTAAAGCCATGCTTTTCGTGCAATGTATTCAGTCAGACCAGATGTTCTTTTTGAGAAACTACCAGTTTTAATGCTCTTTTCTCCTCAGGTTTTATCTTCCAAAACTCAATTTTCTAAAGGTCTTTCATCTATTTGACTCTGATTTGCTACATAAACCAGATTCAACCTGTGCATTTTTTGGAAAAAGTTACCTCCAGCTTTCTGGTACTCTTCCTTCAGCTGGCTATTTAGACACAGCAGGGAGTTTATGCATGGCTGGTTCTCTCAGCAAGGACTCCAAGATCCTTTTTGTTATGTTCTGCACTGTACAAATACCTGCTGTCCTGAAAATGTCTGGTAAATATTACTTCTTCACAGATAAAAACAAATAACACATTTTTATTTCCTTCTTGCAGCAAACAATGAACTTTCCCTTCTATGATCTCCCTGACTACATCTGCAAGGTTTATTTGCCTTAGCATGAATGTATTCTCAGGCTAAAAGATGCATTTTCTTTCCTGATACCCAAGGGTGATTCACAGAGACAGGTCTTCCATAGCACTGTGCTGTCCATGAGTTTTGTATATCACATCAACTGTAAAACGCATTTACAGTGCCTCAGTCTGATCAGATTCATTCACAGTAATTAATTCATTTTTTTTCCATCCTGTCTAATTATTCTTCTCTGCAGCTTGTAAGTCCCAGTGAGAATGTACCTTCTAGAAACCAGCTTTTCGTCACGCTACCTGTTATTTGATCATGGATGTTAAGTTCTGGCAAATTTGGTCATGACAACATAAATATTTGTCCAACACTTGCCTGGGTAGATTTATCATTCCTTATTCCTTTATGTTAATGTGCACCTACATTAAAACGTAATTGTATAATGAATAACTTCACCAGTTTTATATGTAATTTTATAGAAATATTATAGATTTTAATATAAATTTATATAAATAGATAGTTAATATAAATTTTATAGAAATAATAATTACTTGACGTTTTTTCCTCTCCCATTAAAAATGAAAGTTGTTCTTCCTTTTGTGTGTTATAGCTCAGTGTGGAGCAGAAAAATCAATGAAGCTACAAATTTTAATGAAATAATATTCTTGGGTTACACAGCAAGCCTGCTTTTGTAGATTATTTGGACGTGATTTTTCACGTATCAGTTCCCAAGTTTCAACTTGCCTTCTCAGCCTCCTTGACTGGATAGCTGGAGTGTTAAAAGCATGTATAATCTGAATACAACTTTACAAGAAACATGACAGCAGTTGGTTCTTATTTGCTTGATTTATTTTAAATGATGTTCTTGTTGCTCTTCCCATCCCTCACCAGATTCAACTACACATGTGCCTTAGATTTCCTCATCCCAACCTGGCCTCCTTGGACAGCGTCCATATATTCCTCCTGGGTCATCTGTCCCTGCTTCCACCACTTGCAAGCTTCATTTTCAAGCTTGAGTTTAGTTAGAAGCTCCTTGTGCATCCATGCAGGTGTCCTGATGCCTTTGCTTCACTTCCTGTTCATCAATACGGACCACATTATGTAAAAAAAGAGTCCGCTTATGGATGGTTTTGTCTACATACACATTAACATGTGAAATTCTCCATTCAGCTTTTATTTGTCCATCCATACACAGGGTTTGTTGAATACAAGTCATTCAGCTTTATTTTTTTCATGTTGAGTAGCACAATATTCTACAAGTAACAGTACTGATAGCCATGTGATAAAAGACTACAGAATCATGCCTAGAGCACTGTTCATAAATATATGATGAAATGGTTTTGATCTTCAATGAACTTACAGCATTACTGTTTCTTCAGACCTGTCCTGACATATTATAAAAGTTTCATTAATAAATCCTAGCCTAATTAGAGCAAGAAAAAATGCCATTGCAAAAGGTTTTGTGTGTGTGTTTGATAGTATAATACTTAATTCAGATTTGTTCTTCTCTCATTTTTTTCTTAATTGCCCAGGTATTCAGACAAAACAGTATGCAAAATTCTACTGGAGTAACAGAAATAACCATGCAGCTAGGAGTCAGAAAGGGTTTCCCCAAGGAAGCTTTAATCTCACCAATGGAGATTAAAACGTGTGCAAAACTCTGAACAGTCATGCAGATGAGCTTCTACAGATCCACTTCCCACAAAGTCTCTCTTCTTACTAGATCTTGTTTTCATCTCATAGTACCAGAGTCAGGAAAAAAAGGAATACTTTGACCTTTCATCATTTCAGCTCCCCAAGATGAGTGTGAGGAGGCAGAACTGTCAAAATATCTAGGCAAAGACTGAGAGCTTATGGGCCTAACACTATAAATCTTATATAAGCAGGATTTCTACCAAAAGATATCCTAAAAGCAATTGCATATACAAATACTGGGCAGCTACTGTACTTTCCACTCAGTGTGGGTTCAGAATGAATGCATTTTCTTATTCATATTTAAATGTGGTTAATAGAAACCAATGTGAATTGCACGTACCAGACACAACTTTTGAGTCAAAATGTTCAATTTAAAACGCTCTGAAAGTCATAAAAATATAACAGCATAAATTTGTATCTCTTCCAAAACAGTAGAAAAGAGTGATTCAACTTATTTTTTTTCCTCCAATGAAAAACATTTACTAATAAATCAACAAATCTCCCATGTGATTTTGAAATTCTGGAAAATTATACACACCTTATGTTTCATTTAGAGACCAAAGCATTAAGGCACTGAATCACAAACCACATTAAAATGGTCTATGTCATAATGAAGTTGTTATTTAACTAATAATGAACAACAATTTGTTTTGCTTCTCTCTCAGTTACTGATTATTCCTAGAATTTATTTCCATAACATTGCTTTATCCTGGTTATCCACATAAACAAGGAATTCTGTGATTTTCTCAGGTCTTTCATTTGCCTTTTAATAAATCTAACTGAATCAGTCAATTTAAAACCTAAACAATAACACAAACGGTTTTGGGGCTGACTATTTCTGATTACTACAATGGTAGCTATAGCCTGGGAAAAAGACTAATAGGTTTTCATCAAGGAAGTAATTTTCAAAATTGAATAGATACACAACTGCAGCTGTAAATATTAACAGCTAATCAAACTCCTTTTGTATTAATTCACTTTTTTCTTTGAGCCATATTGTTGTCATTACTTATATCAACCTAAATTACCATACATATCTCAAGATATATGAACAAGCCCAAGTACAGACTCTACAATTTCTGATTTCCCATAACTTTGTAATGAACTGTTCTTTTTATTAAGGTATTTTGTTCATTTGTTTGGAACATCAGTATACCAACCACCATCACATCATATAATTATTCTATAGATTTGGAGAAGAATCTGGGTTGTTTTCTAGACATTGGAGCAAAACTGAAATCCAGAAGTACTGACCAGACAAGCTAGTAGTAAAATCTACTAAAAACAGGGAAGGAAAAAAAGCAATAGAAAAATAAGGATGGACAAAATTAAGATAAAAAGTGTCTCAAAAGATTTAAACAACTCTTCTCAGTTCAGAACAGGACTAGCCTCATGTGCTATGACTAAGCAGTGTCTCTCCCAAACAGGTGCAACAATTCACATCTTACACTGGGCTCAGTAGTGTTGACTGAGCAACTAACATGCTTGAAGTGTCAAAGATCCTCCCTTGTGCCCTGAACCACTTAGGAAAGCAGGATCCTCCCTTCTACAAACTCTTGCATAGGCTCCTCGACCACCGGTATTGTTGAAGGTTCCTCAGATCTTTCCTTTTCCTTAGCTTAAAGCAACAAGTGTCAGTGTTTCTAAGCCTCAGTATAGCTGCTTTGTTTCCTTGAATATTTCAGAACCCTGCTTTTCTGTAATCACAGTAGCAAAAATCTGGTCTCCTGACCTTGAAAAATTTTCCATCTCTTCCCTATGGATGAAAGGAGCAGAGCTTTTTGCCTTACGGAAAGAGCCAGTTCTTTCCATAGTTCAGCAGTTGCACACATCCTCTAACAGCACTGTGTCAAAGGCTCCTTAGAGCTCAGTGTCGAGCGGCATATCTTAATTTTTTCTGCCTAGTGGCAAGGGGACAGGAGGCTGCTCCACCATTTTCTCTTATTGTCATTTGTATTTATTTATTTATTTATTTTATGGGTTAACAAGCAATGGCAGGGGATGCTACAGACTACATAGTGCCTTTATGTTATGTACTGATGATTGCTAATGTACAGGTGTAAGCTGAACTCACCTCCTATATGTACAATTACCCAAAAGCATCTATGCCCATTAGCCTAGTAGAACTGCTGAACAAATCTCTGCAGTACCAGAAAACACAATGCTCTCTGTGACTGAGAAGATGCCTGTTTAAGTTTGAATACGCATAGAATGCAAACTATGGCTGAAGTCAAATTAGTTGTTACAGGACGGAACACACATTGAAGCTCCATATCAGTGTCTGTAAGCAAAAATCAATAATCATGTTTGCAGATACTGTACTACAGATATAATCTCTGTAAAAACATACTGCATATTCCATCTCTTTTCTAAATTGCTCAGCGCTGCAGCATCTTAGGTGGCAAAGATCTGAAACTCTCCATGAGCAGCTGCTTGTGGCAGACTGTTCACCTGAACAAGACAATATATGAATGAAGACAATCTGCTTTCAGTATTTTCCACTTTCATCTTCTGCACAGTCTGCTAACATTCCTGCACTTTTTCAGTGTAGAGGTGATATAGAAAGAGGCTGATTCTCAAAGGAGAATCACACTGAAGTGTGTCATAGTCCTATACAGTTCAGATGTTTGGAAAGTAGCAGCCTTATTTCAAACACTTGTTACTTGGTGATTCCTCTTGTGCAGCTTGCCTGTACACTCATGTTTGTGAAAATGTAAACATGAGTGCCACCTTCTTAGGAAAAGACATTTCTGCAACTACTTCTAGTGCATACAATGCAGTCTTGGTTGACCATCATATGTACCAGGAAAAATTATCATAAATGGTTAAATTATACCACTATAAAATCCACATCAGCTTTTTCATGGATATCTGCTGTAAAATGTACGCACATGCCTTTTGATATCAAATCTATTTCTCAGGAGAACAAATGCACTTATATTATATATTCAGGCGATCTAGACTTCTCCTTTATCTTAGAAACAAAACACAAATGTTTAATATCTAAAGAAAATAGGAGCTTTACTCCCATGGAAATGAAAAATTTTAGTACCTATTTTTCTTCTTTACTGTGAAACCAGAACAGAAAATTACCGTAAACACACAAAAAATGCAGCCTAACAAGCAGAGGTAAGAAAGAAAAAACAAATAAAAAAGCTAAGCCTCTCTAGCTAAATGGATGTGTTCAGACTCATTTGTCTAGAAATGCACTTGCACTTCTATTTCAGTACTGGCACAAAACAATGATAGATACAGCAAATAAATGAAAAATGACAACGTTTCTTCCTGGCTTTCTTTTTGTTCTCTTTTTGTCCATCTCCCAAAATACTAACACATTCTGATAAGCCAAAGCAGCAGCAAAGCCTTGCCAATTTGCCAATATTCTTTTGCTTCACTTCGACACTCTGTAAAATTACGTGACAAATTTCAGCTGTACTGAAGGGTAGACAATTACAAATTCTGGAGATTTAAACCTTCCAATTATGTAGAAGCCAAGTGTAAATGAATAAATAACAAGCAGAAACGAGAAGAAGAGGAGTCATACATCCAATTGGCCGTCTCATATGCCCTCTGCATAGTTTTGTAATGAGAGTCTGTATGTGAACTCAGAACATGACACATAAAAACCCCTCAAACAGATAGATAATATATGGAACTACACATAGGCATGTGAAAAATCTCATGCATGAGAAGAATATTCAGAATGAAGATGGAATCAATACTTGGCCAAATATGACCAAAGGTGGTTTCAGGATAGTACAGGAAGAGGTATTGTACAGAAGTAGCATTGTGATAGGCAGATTTTCTGTGCTTTGTCTTTTTTTTAATTTCTTTTTTTAAACTCAGCTCTCAGCAACACCTTATATAAAACGTCCTTTTGTTCATCCCTAGTACCAAAGCAGAAGTTTGCACCTGCTCTATCACCTTTTGGTCACACTGCAACTTGCTCATTTCAGTTTTCTATGGAAAAGTTTTATGAGCACTAGTTGCTCACTCTGCTCCCAAATTTTCAAGGAACTTGGAACAAAATCAAAAGTAACACTATATTATGTGCTCTATTTATCCATTTTTCATTCACACATCCCAGATACAAACATGAAAGGCCCAAGCAGAAATAAAGTTTTAGGGGCTTATTCTCCATTTGCATAAAGATGGGGAAAATGCATCTGTAACAGGGAGGAATACTCTCTATTCCCTTCACCCTTAAGTAGATACTAGGCACAGGAGAACCCAACAGAGGGTTTTTTCATTTGTTTTGTTTAGTTTTTTCCCCTCACTTAGGGACCCAAATAGAATGTTAAATCTCAGATTGTTTTGCTTTTCAATATTGCCAATCAACAGCTGTAACAAATTAAGGACATCCTTAGGTTAGTTCCCTTATGCCTTCAAGTACGAAACAGGAAAACCAGAAGAAGTAAGAGAAATTTCTTGCATCTCCTTTTCTGCTCAAGTATCTTTACCCTGAAATAAAATCATGATTCATTAGGTTTCTTTCAAGTATTTCTCAAATTAGACATCTATTACACAACTAGTAACTGCAAGTAACATACAACACAAAAAGCAATAGACTGAATTACAGGGAATGAAAGTTGTAGAAAAAGCATTAAAGTGCTCCCTTATAAGGGGTTCTATTTATTTGGCAGCTCAACAACTAAAGGAGATTAAAAGATGAAAGCTTACCTTCCTTACCTTTATCTCAAGTTGTTGTTGATCATAACTGAAAGTTTTTAATATCAGCACAAATTAATGATTTGATTCTACATGATGGCTTCTAACAAGCTTTCATCTTGCTCATAGAAAAATGGAACCCAAGGGCACTGTCCCAAAAATGAACTGTAAAGAGAGCCTGAGTGATATGCATCTCTATTGGAACACCTTTCTCCCTAGACTGGGTCAAATACCACCTTGGCCAAAAAGACAAATTAAAGTTAGGAAAGCCTTTCACAAAAGACATAATATGATCTCAGTTTACAATAATAACAAGCACTTGTTATTTTCAAAATGGGCTTACAATGCTGGTAAATATTAGATTTGTTTAAAAATGTTGTTAAAATTATATTCTGTATTACAATTAAGGTAAACATTCATGAAAATGTTTCAGATAATACATGTCAGTTTATTTGCAAAAAACTTCAATCATGAAGTCAGTTTCCCTCTTTGTTTAACCTAAACACAAAGTATATACTCAAAGTATATTTCAATTTACTTAATTTATTTTTAGCCTACCATCTAGTCATTAATGACTCATGTAAAAGTAAACTATCATATGCAAAAGATATTTCAGACACTCTTGACACATATAGAAAACAATGAGAATTCCCTTTGGTAAAAATCATTTTCCAAAGTAGCTCCATTTCCTAACAATTCATAGATCAAATTTTGCATTTAATTGTTTGACTGCCTTGTTAGTGGGTATGTATAGATATATATATACACAGACATATATATAAACACGTATAAACCCAAAACTTCAATATTCCAGAATTTAAAGGTGAATAACACACATGAAAAAGAACCTCCAACCTTCTTAGCCTGCATAAAGAATTTAATTTGAGTACTGTGGTAAACTAGGGGCTAAAATTGCCTTTAAAATGGACTTTGAGGTGTGTGTATGTCTAACTGAAAGATGTGCACATTCAGCATGAGAATAAAATCTTAGGAGAATTATGTAACAACAGGAGCAGGTGGAATAGGCATCTCAAACCTAGAATAGGCGTCACAGAGGGAAGATTCGGATGAGAAAGATAAACTCAAGCCTGTGCCCTGTAAATGCCATAAGAACCTGAGTTTGTAAAGAAGCTCATCTTATGGATGAAGAAAAGATGCATCCGTTCCATCAGTTTTGTGAAAAGCTTATACATGCTGGTTTGTTAAAATATTTATGGCAACTGTGGCATAAAGACTTTCTTATAAGCCAGCATGAATCAGCCTTTCACTCTTTACAAATACATCACAAAAACTTGTCATGTAGGTAGACACATATGTTTGAATCTAGAAGCTCTCTTTTAAAAGAATTTGGAAAAAAGAAAAGGCGAAAAGTAGACACTTGCTAGAGCCATCCTCTACATGATGTCAAAGCCCTATTATTAATCATGACATTGGCTAGATATAAACCTTTTAAAAAACATTTTTGAAAACAGATCTATTAACTTAAACACTACTACTTAATTTTCTGCTTTTATATCTTAAAGAATATAAGGGAGTTTTCAGGAAATCCAGCTTTCATCTTGGCCAATGCTTTTAACGGTTATTCTATTACTTGAAGTGCATAATAACAAAGCAAAACTCACAGAACAAAACCGTGCAGAGTCAGGCCTTCTAAGTCTGTGAGTCTACTAGTGCTGTAGCAAGAATTTGAAAATATTTGTCCTTCTACAACCACAGCCCATTGAGTGCTTTCTTCCTAATCCATAATTGTTGTGCACACATTGTTCCAACAGCTTTGAACAATTCAACTCTTAGGCTTCTCCGGTAAGAGCTTAAAAGGCTTCACTCATTTTGTTCTTCTTTATTCTGCTACACAAAGGAAATTGCTGAGACACATCAAATACTGGTTTGCGACAGACAGTATCATATGAAACCTGCTTAGTCAAACAACAGGCTTTTCTTATAAAGTACAGAGCACAGAACCATGACGTGGGATGGCAATTTTGATGTTCCCACAATGGGCAAAGATGTCTCACTGCATAGTCCTGGCTCACATTTAGATACACATCCTGTCTGATGCAATAGTAGCACTCTACCCCTCACTTCTGCAAGGGATTAACGTTCACTAAACTGATGGAAAGAGTATGCTTTTAATACATGTATCTCTGTTTTCCATGTCTTTTGTGAGAACTTGCATTTCAAATGGCTGCCTGGTTTTGTTTGGCGAGTTGGATTTGTGGTTTTAGGGTTTTTTGTGTTGTTTTGTTGTTGTTGCTGTTGCTTTTTCGTTGTTTGTTGGGTTTTCTGTTGTTATTTGGTGGGATTTTTTAATTTATTTTTGTTTGTTTGTTTGGTCGGTTTTGTTATTGTTTTTGCTTTTTAATGAAGGTTATTCTGTGTTTCAAAACTATTTTCCAAGTATATACTTGTAGAAAACAGTGCATATACATATTTTGGACCAAAGTAATTTTTTGCAGAATTTTGCAACCAAGAACTCATTATTTTACTTTATTCCTTTCTATAGAAATTTAATATTACAAAACAATACCTCATAGTATAGCACTGTCTGATAATATTCCAAAAGAATATGCATTTATAAAATGTCTATCTGAACACTGAAATGTGTAAACAAAAGATTTGCACATATGTTTTTGCTATATATAAATGATTCTGTTTCAGTATGTTACATGTAACATGAAGCTTTTTATCTTCATAACAGCAGTCTGTGGGCAAATGAACAACACACTCCAACAGACACGTAAGCATGATAGACAAGGAAACTTGTTTATACAAAAATAACTGGAGTGCATCACTGGTCACGATTAAGTTTTAGGCATTCCCTTTATTTTCCATATCAAAAAGCACTACAAGAAAGATTAATCTAACGAATCAAACTAAAAAACAAAACAAAACAAAAATCAATGCAAAGAAAATAAACAGTTACAAAAGTCTAATTGAAAACTGTAGAAAGGAGGATGCAAATTTTAACAATCATCCTTGCTTCCATGCTGGAAGTATTTGATGTGCATGAGAAAAGGTCAGTAATTTTCTTCCTCCTTCAGACACAAAATAGCCAAGATCGAGCTTGAGCAATTTTCTAAAACAATTAAACAACAGGTATATAGGTTGTCTTGTTTTTAGTCCTTTCATATTGTTATGGTGTTACACTGAAAGTTTTTACAGGCACTTTACCATATCACTTTTCTTCCAGATGTAAAAACATAGTTTATTAGCTTGTGAAACATCTGCGTGTTTTTCTGGTTCATGCAAAAAAATCAAGTGAGCGACATAAGTAGAAGAATTAAACTGTGTTTTTACATTATTATTATAACAATTATATGAAGAAAAAAACATTGAAAGTTCTACTGTCCGTACATAAAGAGTTAAAGAGTTCAGTCCCTCGGCAAACAAATGCTAACTAGCAATATTAATGAGTTAAACCACAGTATGCTTTATTTCTCCTGTGAAATTCCATCATTCTGTTTTGCAAGGATTTCAAATAACTTTCACTTACTTCTCGCTTTTGTTCCTACCTCCCTCAACCATAATAGAGTTTCAGGTTTGAAAGATCTGGAGCTTTGAAATACTCTAATTTTTAATTGCTAATTTCGTAATCTCTGTATCCTCTAATCCAATTCAAAATTCTTCTTTCACCACTTGCGAATAATAGAAACTTCACATGCCCTAAAGTTTCAGAAATCAAAGCTTACTTCGATTATACCTGAGATAATCCTATACAACAAGTTGGGATGACTGGTATTGCGGCTAGGATTCTGTTGGTCCCACACAACTTATCTGAAAGGTCTGTAAATCTCAGTGAATCACTTGGTAAATACACTCTTGGCTCCAAGTGGGTTAGAGGTTTGTAGCTGTTAAGTCATGTCTTAACATTTCCCAACAAAGGCTGAGAAAAGTTGGGCATCTTTATGGCTTAAGACTTGTAAGAAGAGGACCGACAAGTAACTAACTATCAGTAAGGGCAGCAGCACTGACCCCTGATCCTGCCCTGGGGCACCTGGAGAGGCTGAAGGACCTCTTGAGAATTCTCCCAAACCTACTTTCATGACTACCAGTGACTAACTTCATACTTGCCTATCAGATTACAAGACAACCTGAGTGTGTTGTGTAATGAGTTTGGAAGTCCTAAACATTACATCTTACATCCTGGCTTACTTGCATTAAAACAAAGGCTTCAGCCACCTCACAACTGATTTGGAGCCAACATAACTGGCACATCCAAGGAAGTACATCTTTAGGATAAAGGTTGTCCTGAGGCACTTCAACAGAACCAGGAGGGAAGCAGAGGGAAAGAAGAGGAAGAGGAGATCTGTGAAGGACAAACATGAAAGAGACATAATGGTAGGTTTGAAATTAAGGGAAAAAAACTGAATACTTGGAGTAGGGGTAGTAAAGATATGCTGGTGAAATAAAAAATATTACGTACTTTGGGGTTGATTTAGAAATACAGTCTCCCTAAAAGGCTGTGGAAAAAGGTTTGAAGATGCAGAGGCAAACAAGTTGTGCTGCGACACTGAAGATGGAATAAGAAACTTTACCAAAAGTCAACTTAAGAAGACGGTTTAAAGGGTTCTGCACATTCATAAGACCAAAGCCTAGTATAACATGAACAGTATGTTTTGTTTCCTTATTTTTTGCTGATTAAGGTCGGAAGGTGTTTGCTTATATCAGCCAGCACAGTTATTAAACTCTGTAATCTACAGATTTCTGCCTCGTTAGTGAATTCAGCCTACTGATGCTTATCCTAACAGAGGAAAGCTGTGAACTTCAATCTATGAATTAGTAGCATATACCATGTCAGAGACCTCTGAACGCAGACTCTCAATAAGAGTCTTCAGGAATTAACTCAAATTATTTGCCAGGATATTGAGTAGGTCACATAAGGTGAAAGTAGACAGTCTGAATTCCGGATAGTAAAAGTGTTTGGTGAGTCATAGCCTTCAGTGCTAGCAACAAAACTGAATATTTTTCAGTACTGCAATTTTGTTTAATTATAAGCCAGCTTCAGGTATTGTTTCTAGTAGTCTGGGAAGGTATAGGAAGTCTGCAAGCCTAATTAAAACACACACAAAGTGTACTACAAATCATAAGCACAGCCTTACCTGAATGCATTTTGCTTTTCTATATTCTACTGTATAGTATTACTTGGTGTAATACTAGGTACAGTACTGAATCTACAGCTAGTTAATTTTAAACCGCATAAATGAAAAATTATTAAAACCCATATATTTCTATTTCACTGTGATTCTCTATTTCCAGACCTTAGTAAGTTGACAGACTCAGTTAAATTAACTAAAACAACGCTTAGAGCCAAGGACACAAGAATTATGAAGGTTAGAAATTATGTCAAGGTTAAAAATACTGAAAGAGAAAACCAACAAAACATAAGCAACAAACATCACTGAGAAGACTAAGGGAAGATGAGGATTTCTGGTATATGGAAGTCAGATGAAATTTACGGCAAAATAAATTGATCAGGGATTCTCAGTCACCTTTCCATGAAGCCTAACTGCATCAGAAAGGCTTTGTTTCAACTTTCATGCTCTAATAAGATTTAAACAATAGCTGCCTTATATACAAAACTGAGATCTTGATACCTCTGTTCACACTATATTTCTTCCTTGAAAATTTTCTGTTTCATTTGCCTAATTTCACTTCAGCAAGTATGATTTTTTAAATTTTTTCATTATTTTTTAAAAATTATCATTTCTCATTATTATAATAACAATACATTCTGAAAACAGAAGCTGCACAATAATAAGCTGGAACATTTTTATAAGAGAACATGATCCTCCTTCCCAGTCTGCTTTTTTTATAGATCCACTCTAGCAAAATCACAGCAGAGGGTAAGGTAACATCAGGTCTGTATCGCCTGGGAAAAAAGCTAATCTGGAATTAAAATGGATAATATGACTTATATAATATGGGGCTACAAAGAGGACAAAAACAGATGCATACTTATCTGTAGTTATGAAGCTTATGAATATCTTGATTATCTGCTTTAAAACATCTGCTTACCTATATCATGCAGAGGAACTAAGAAAACAAACATTAAACATACCTGTATTAGAGAGAGATCCTCAAGCTGCAATCTGAAGAGGTAGTTTCTGGGGTTAAAAAAATAGTAGATAAAAATTGTTATTAATGTCTAAGTAAAACATTTTACTAGTGTTTAAAAAAAAAAAACATAATTAGTGGATATAAATGACAGGAAAAAAAATAAACCAAAAAGTGACTGGTAGTAAGGACTCTCAGTTCTTTTAAGGACTGTTGTAACATACAGCCCTTTGGGCTAAGGACTATGGCAATTTCTAAAACAGATTTTCAGCTTGAAGGGCTGGTTGCATACGAAAAAAGTAGATATTTATACTCCATACTTGTACATCTGAGTCATTGCTCCAGTCTTCTTTTAGAATTAATGGGAAGAAATAGTGCTTGGGCAGAACCTTTGCCTGGTGTTAGATGTCTACATGAGAGTAAGAGGACAGGCAGATCAAAGCTGTCCGTTTGTCACCACAGTGACTGGAACCTTACACAATTAACTCAGCCACAGATGTACAAAGTTTGAAGCAAGGGATCCCAGTATGATGGACTGTCTGTAGAAGCCACAACTGTGAATGAAGTTGTGTGATACCTGAGGATTTTTTTCCACTCATAGCAGGAGCTACAGACAAATCACGCATATAATTCAAAGCCTATGCTTTTATTGCAAAAGGATTTCTCACTGCATTTTTTCTCTACAGCAATATCACTGCACCTACAGAACTTGAAAGGAGTTCAGGCAAACCATGAACAGGATGTGATGCAAAGGCACTGCTGGAAACCTGGGGATACAATGGGTCAGGATACTCAGGAAGGTGAATGTGCCCCATTCACCAAAAACGCTTCCTTCAGCATGTGCTGGTGCCATATATGTGCGGTATCACAACTCCTCCCAGCTTACTGTGTCTGTCTAGTTCAAGCAGCTGCCCTGTTACACCTGTTCTGACAAGCCAGCTCTGTTGGTATTAGTCCATAACCCTCATAAACATGAGCAAATATACCACACCATCTTTGAACTGATTTCAGCACATCCTTCTCTAGTGGAGATTCTCTTTCACACTACGTTTGCAATAAGACTCTTCCATGTTCCATGTCCACACTGCTCCTGCCTGTTCTTTTGCTTTCACATCTGTTCATTATGTCTTGACTACATTTCACATATATAATATTCTTCAGTCCTCTTCTGTCTAATTTTTACCTTATTTAAAACAATTCTGGGTTTCCAATGCCACTACAGAGTGACTGTGCTTTATAGATAAAAATAAAAAGCAGTAATTTTTTTAAATATGAATATAAACTATTCAGGTTTAATTTATTAATAAGTAATCTGTGACATCAATTTCTAAGATTTAAATGAATTCACTTTAAAAAAAAACAACAACAAAAAAAAAAACAAAAAACAAACAGGTGAAAGAGATGAGTAAATTTCAGCTTTAAATTTAAGTATTTGCAATATTCACAAATTATCTGCAATATTACATCCATGCAACTCGTAGAAGCACAATCCAAATTAAAATTAGGCCATGGTTTTTGAGATAACAATTATAATTGTTTCCAAAGAGGCACATGGTATTGTTAATGGGCACATGTGGTCAGCACCTGTAGTTTACACCTCTATTAATTTTTTTAAATGAGCCAGTAGGAGGTGAGTGAACAAAAACAAACTGTGTCTAAAAAACTAAAAATATTTTTTTTTCAAAGCATATATCTCAGAAACACAAACACTACCATGGCAGACTTTATTTATTGACTCTGCGTTGCAGCTTTGTGTATTTATTTATTGACTCCAGTACATATATGGTCTATTTAAATTGTGGATGTACAGGAATCAGATCACTAGTCTTTTCTAGGAATATTGCTAAAGACATTTACTCAAAATGCAAGAGGCAGGCCTTAAGGGCAAGAATTAATGGAAAAGTAAAATAAAGACAGAGTATTTGCTATTGGTACAGACAAATCGGCACAAAGTAATAGCTAAAATACTTGGGTTTGAGTCATTAAGAGATCTGAAGTGGGCAAACATATAAAATGGTATATTGCAGGACAATGTTTATGCAAACCTTGCCCCGTAAGCTAAGTGCAAGTTGACATGAAAGACACTCACTGGAGCATCAGAAAGTGATGCAGATAGTCTTTCTAACCCACCTACATTCTCTCTGTAAGGACAAAAAATACCCTGCTGAGAAATATTCAGCAGGAAACATAAATACTTAGTCTATGCCTCATCTCATTGCATTTAGCTTCCATCAACCAACATTGATCGTGCTTCTTTGACTCCAGATATCAAAGTTAAAGAAACCTACAACTGCTGTTGCAAATCTATTTTTCCACTTACAGAGACAGAACAACTTTTTTCTTCCAGAAAAATTGAACTGCATCCTCAGCAGGTATAAACTGTTTTCTCAAATCAGTGATATCAGACTCACAGGAGTGGCACATAAATGCTCCATCTCACTCTATAAATAAATGCAGTCTCTGTTGCAGAATATATGAGCAGACAATCTGGTCTCATACTTTGTTTTCAGGTCAGTACATAGCAGAGTATCATGTCAATCTCTATGCATACTTCATCTTGAGATGTCTACTGAAGATATATCACTGATGTCACATTTTAAGATAGATTATAAAATTATTAATGCCTTTTTATGATCTTCCATCCTGACATCATTTCAGTCTATTAAAAAGTGAGCTATTGTCCCACACTATAAAAATTCTAATTTAATACATACATACATACATACAGTGTCATCCTGAAGAAAAACAGAGGCTACAAGTTTTGTGGGGGTTTTTTGTTTGTTTTCCTAGAAAATGAGATTTGGATCCTACACAGTAGAGTACAACACTTCTACTCATTAATATATCCAGTGTGGAATTAGAAATATTGACCCTATAAGTATTAGGTAGACTAAAATGTGAATGAGCCAAGAGGCAGAGCTAATTAGTGTACATTCTTCAACTTCCTGTGGATGCCAATAATCAATTAAAATATTATTTTCAGCTTCATAAAGCAACATAAAGAAAATGGAATAAGAAGATAAACAACGTGCAAGACATAGTAAAAGCATTACACCTTGGCAAGATAGAGCTAAACTGGGCAAACTGACAGGACGGAGTGACTGTGGCTACATAAATAATCCTAGGATCAGTGGCAAACTAGCACTCAGAGCAATCAGAACTATTCCTACCTAAATGTGCTCATTTCATTAAATTTTTCAGGACTACATTTAGCTCTACAAATATAATAGTTTAACATTCTAAGACACACATGTGAGAACTCATTCAGAAAGGACGTATGAGAATTTCTTTTAAAAGCATAGCAATGAAATACCACACTGGAAATATGACATTATTAAATCTGGCAGTACAAAGTAAAAATCAATGACAATTTTCATGGCATGTGCAGAGCCATTATGCTGCTCACGAGATAGGTGACAACATTTTTTTTCAATATGTTGTTTAGATTATGCCCTGAACTGCTATTTTCAATCTCTGCTTAGCTTTACTCTAGTGCATTTATGCTTTAAAGACCACAAATCATGTGAAATAAGAATGACAAAGTACATTTCTGAAGCATAAATACAGACCTCCTAGCATGCAGGCCTGTCTCTTGTCCAAGTATCATAGGAACACAAAATGGTTTGGGTTGGAAGGGACCTTAAAGATAATCTAGTTCTAGCCCTCTGCCATGGGTAGGGACACCTTTCACTTGACCAGGTTGCTCAAAGCCCCACCCAGCTTGGCCTTGAACACTGCCAGGGATGGGGCATCCACAGCTCCTCTGGGCAACCTGCTCCAGTGCCTCACCACCCTCATGGGGAGGAACTTCTTCCTGTATCTAATCTAAATATACCCTCTTTCAGTTTAAAGACATTACCACTTGTCTTATCACTGCATGCCCTTGTAAAAAGTCCCTCTCCAGCTTTCTTGTAGGTCCCCTTCTAAGTACTGGAAGGCTGCTCTAAAGTGTCCCTGGAGCTTTCTCTTCCCCAAGACAAACAAGCCCAACTCTTCGAGCTTATCTACACTGGAGAGATGCTCCAGCCCTCTGATCATCCTCCTGGTCCTCCTCTGGACTCACTCCAACAGCTCCATGTCCTCGGCCGTAATAAAAGCAAGACAAGTACAGCTTTACATACTGGAATTAAACTGATCTGACCCTGGTGGCAATTGGTAAATTTGTTTCCATTTGGTGTCTAATGAATGAGGAAAGCAAATATGTTACATAAATCTGTAAATAGGAGGACACTGTAATGAGAAGAAAACATAAATAATTCTGAGATAAAGCAGCATCCCGCATTCCTTCAGATAGCCAGCAGGTAATAAGAATTTTGCTTTACATCCACAGCACTGAATAACATTTCTAGCTGAACTATGATAACTAAAACCTGTTAATCAAGACCCTGCTCTGGTATCAGTGAGAACTGAATGAAGCACCACAAAAAGTGTATTCCAGTCTCCTTCTAAATGACAATGTATTTTGATCTATTGCAGTGAATACATTCAGTATGATTCCAGTTAAAAGTATAAAACTAATCTTCCGTATATTCCTAAAAAAGTCCATGTCAAAACACAACAGAAAACCCAAAAAGATTCAAAAGAATAGCATGTTAGTAATGGTTGTTGAATCCAGCGCTTTACCCTTTTCTTTGTGAAATGGCAAGCTATAAAAAGTGAACACAAAATCCAAAAATACTGTTGCATTAAACACAGATATGAATTATAACAGCATTAAGGTGGTGCATACCAAGGTAAGCACATGATGTCAGCACATCTCTATATAAAATGCAATCTTCCTCCCATCAGATTTTGAGAGGTGAAAGTCACATGCACAATATGCATCATTGCACTGTTAAATTTTCTGACTGTACGCTTGGAATGAGGACTGAGAGCCACTCCTTCACCTAGCATCTGGGCAGCCCTCTCACAAGATGAGTGTAGCCACTCACGTGCATCCACCAGGGCACTGCAGTAACTCAGGTAAGGCACCAATATCTCAGAGACAGGGGAGAGTCCTTCACAGACCTGACTGCCACTTCAAGTGGTACCTCTCTAGGACTCAGGAGAAAGATAGGGTCTAAAAGAAAGATGGGGATAGACTTTTTTAGCAGGGCCTGTTATGATAGGACAAGAGGTAATGGTTATAGACTAAAGGAGGGGAGATTCAGGCTAGAGAGGAAGAATAAATTTTTTTACAATGAGGGTGGTGAAACAGGTTGCCCAGAGACGTGGCAGATCTCTGGAGACATCCAAGGACAGGCTGAATGGGGACTCTGAGCAACCTGATTAGCTGAAGGTGTTCCTGCTCATAGCAGGGGGTTGGACTAGCTGACCTTTGAAGGTCCCTTCCAACGCAAACTATTCTATGATTCCATGACTACTTTTATATCACGCTTATCAGCCTCTGGCCAGCTGTCCTGCATTTCAGTGCTATAAACGCACATACAAGTAGGCCAGAAACTGAACATTTGGACTAACATCTGTTGCAGAAGAAAGAGACAGCTGACTGACATGAGGACACAGTCTAACCAGGAACCAAGAGAAGGTGTGTTGCCATACTCTGCAGCAGGACATGTACTACTGCTAGCACAGATCAAGTGCATATACATTAAGTCATGACTTCAATTAAAGACAGATACCTTCAGAACACCACTCATCTGATGTAATTTCTGAAGGTAGCTTACACAGAAATGGCAATGTTCTCTGCCAAAGAAGTTCCATTTATCCCTGCCATTTGTCTTTTCATCCTACTCTGAGTCAACTCCAGGGCTCCTCTGATGATGCCTCATCCACCAATTAAAATGGCAAGACATTAAATCAGCACAATAAAAAGAGTAATTTTTCTGGGGTTAGTGAATTGACCAGTATTACTCTGCAACCAGACTATTACCAGTGCTGATGCAAAGGAAGAGAAAACTGTGTAGTAGAACAAGGTATGAGCAGAAGTACAAAGCATTAGCTTTTAAAAATATTTAGTAACTCATTAGCAAGGTAAGAAAGAGAAGTAATAGCAGGAGAAAGACCTTCCTGTTTCTGCAGCAGTACGATGACAATTTCTCTTAGATTTAACAGTAAACCATACCTTAGATTAAATCAGATCAATCAGTGGAAGGACAGACATTGATTACCCTGAACCAAGTGTTAAATGAGCAATAAAACTCAGATGGATTTTGAAAGAATAAAGCACTAATTCCTGAAGCCTGCATGTTCTCCCAATATGTAGTGCTCAGAGCATCTCATTAACATGAAGCTCTCAGATTCTCCTGCTGGGAGCAGACAACAGCAAGAAGCAAACCTGTACAGTTATTTATTCCTTTATTATAGATTCTTAAACCACTGTTAATGAATTCTTTAATTCGCCTTTCTGTTATTATGGCAAGTAGTAGTAATGGTTCAAATTAATGTTCCTGAACACACATCTAATTAAGTGAAAAGCCATACTGTTACAGTCCTTCATCAGCAAGATAAGGAGTGACTGAGGCAATAAGCCACCTCCAAGCAAGTTATAACCCTCAAAGCAAGTTTAATTAACTTGCAGGAGAACATACAGAAGAAAGCCACTGTTATTAGGATGGTCTATGTAAAAAATAATGTAAGCTATGTCTAAATATATATTAACCAATTAAAGAAAATGTTGAACAGTTTTGAAACCTATTTCTGATAAGTAACTATATAATTTTAAAGTACAGCTGAACTAGCCTAACTTGAATTTTAAAAAATAAATTACCACATCTTAAAAACGAACTCCAACTAGTCTCCTAACAGTTTATAATTTCAAGCACAAGAGGTTTGGAAAGAGGATTACTTCATTTTTCCTTTATATAAAGAAGTTTCTTCTGACATAATTGTTCTTGCATGATCTGAATAAAACCATTAAGGAAAAGAAAAATCTACAAAAGAAAAAAAAAATATAAAAAGGAATCTATTAAAAGGAAAATGTAAATAATAATTTTGAACCTCAGCATTTTTGCCCTAACATACTGTGTTTGAGACATGCTTCTAGCTGACTCTTGATTTACCAAAATGGCTGGTATACTTTTAATATTTTTTGATTTATAAAATCTAGAACAGATAAGTGTTTAGTGCATTGTCAGTGAACAAGGAGAAAAAAAGGCAATGAACAATTTACCAGGGCAATTCAGACACTGCTATATCCTTCCCCTGAGCTGTTTTCCCCCCCTCAATTGACCTTTCCAAGACAGAAACGAAGGAAATGCTGCAGGACGTATGGCAAAGCATTTCCACATAGGAAAATAAGGCAAGGTTGTTCTTGGGGAAATCTATGAATCTTCATGCTTACTGGCATTTCAACATACAGAAATCATTATCATATTTGATTAGATGCTAAGTCAAAATAACACACAGAGAAATATTAATCTGAAAATTTTATCAGGATTTATCAGAATAAGATAAGCAAGCAGTCTCTCATTTCCTTGAGCTTACTGAGGAGTTAATGCCCTGAGAGTAATCCTTTGTTGATGCCACTTAATTATGAAAGCAAATTCTGCCCTGCCATATGGTTTGGGTTTTTTTAAGAAAATAAATGAATTCCCTAGAAGGTTTCAGATTGCAAGAGAACTCATTTATTTTTATCTGCCAGGTCATATGTGATGTTAAGAATGATGACTGGGGCAAATTTTAAAGATACAGTTTCATGGGAACACTGCTACATCACCCTGTGTCAAAAGTCTTTGTAATGTACTAAGAACCGTTTTACATCCACACTGAATTTTCTCTGTAGAGTGTATGTCTTTAACGTATTTTCCTTTTTTTCTTTTTCTCCATTTTACATAGATGTACAAACTCATTCAATTTAGCACATACCTATTAAGAAAAGTAAGTTTTACATTAAATCTAGACCAAGTTAGCATAACACTGAGAAATCTGTCACATTGTTCAAATGCTAATTTTGAATGCCAGCAACCATGAGAAAAATCATTCTTCTTCCCTCCAGAAATTGAACTGTAATCTTTACTTTTCTTCACTACACACTTTGGGCTGTTTGATCAAAGTTGGGCAAGTTAATTTTCTCACTCTACCTTTTCCCTGTCTGTCCCCACCCCTGCCACCACACTCCCTCATTTCTCAAAGCTTTCTAAATGTTGTTTTTCTACATGGACAACTTGTGCAAAAATGTCCCAGGCAACCAGGGCAATTGTAGGTAGTTACTGAGACCCAGGATAATTCATTAGTCATTTTAGAAGACATTCCTCTGCCTCTGAAGTCTTCACCAATGGTACACATACATCTCTCATGCAGCAGATCGACAGAAGACCAAATGACACTTTCAAAACAAAAGTATTACAGCACTTACACTTCAGATCCAGTAGATGTTATTAAGTGGAACTGTTACACTGGAAGGTGTTAATGACTGTCAAGTGACTCTGACACAAAGTGCAAGTCCTGTTCAACCTGAAAGTTGTGCTAGCTCCTTTTATAATTACAATGGGAGATACAATTGAACCTATACTATGTAGCAATATGCAGAAGCTAAAGCAGTCACTACTGAAAGGCATTGGACTTTGCCGTAGGAAATGTGTACGAGTGTGACCTAAGAAATAAAGACATGCCCCACAGTTGAAGTAGAAGATTTGTGAGGAATTTGAAAGGTGAACAACAAAACAGACTGCAGTTATTTGTTTCTATTGCATTCAGAGAAAAATGCCTGTGCATACTCTAGAAAAAAGCCAAAACCAAACTTCACTGGGATCAGCAGCCTCTCTCCCTAATGGGGGTGGTAGGAGAGGGAAAGAATGGGGTGGCTCCAAATTTTAGGCAACTCCTCAGCACAACAGAAATCACAGAATGGTAGGGATTGGAAGGGACCTTGAGAGATCATCTGGTCCAATCCCCTCACCGGAGCAGGAACACCTAGATGAGGTTACACAGGAAGGCGTCCAGACAGGTTTTGAATGTCTCCAGAGAAGGAGACTCCACAATCCCACTGGGCAGCCTGTTCCAGTGTTCTGGCACCCTCACTGAGAAGAAGTTTCTTCTCATATTTAAATGGAGCCTCCTGTGTTCCAGTTTATACCCATTGCCCCTTGTCTTTCCATTGGTTGTCAATGAGAAGAGCCTGGCTCCATCCTCGTGACACTCACTCTTTACATATTTATAAACATTCATGAGGTCACCCCTCAGCCTCCTCTTCTCCAAGCTAAAGAGCCCCAGCTCCCTCAGCCTTTCCTCATAAGGAGGATGCTCCACTCCCTTAATCATCTTTGTGGCTCTGTGCTGGACTCTCTCCAGCAGTTCCCTCTCCAGTGCCAGTGGACTGGATGA
This sequence comes from Nesoenas mayeri, assembly GCF_963082525.1. Taxonomy (NCBI): domain Eukaryota; kingdom Metazoa; phylum Chordata; class Aves; order Columbiformes; family Columbidae; genus Nesoenas; species Nesoenas mayeri. The sequence goes on from NC_137543.1 coordinate 76,223,748, forward strand.
GTAAGGTGAATGTGTGTGCTAGTATTGCAGTAGTAACATTAATAGATTGCTGCAGATGGTGAAAGAAAACTGAAATAAGGATAGGAGACTCAGAATTAATCAACTCAAGATCCACAGAAGAACTGGACGTTTTGCAGAACAAAATACCAACCAGAGACTTCTCACAAGGTCTGGAAGACAGCAGTGGCAGAACAGATAAAATTGTAAAAAATCTATTTTTGCAGAGCAACTACAGGATTCCAACAGACATCAGAATAATACCTGTACTTCCCAAACTGGACAGGTAAGAGTAATCTTAGCAATATAAGACTAGTAATTACCTTTCTGGTCATTGCCTGCTATGGCAAATACTATAGAATAATGTCTCTTTCATATATTTAGAGATCTCTATCTCAAAAATATTTATGTTCTTGTTTTGTTTGCACTAGTAAAATGGGACAAAATTCATTGTTTCTTTACTAAATTACCCACAGCCAATTTGAACTGGTTTGGTTTTCTGCCAATACTACCACACAGTTTGTACAACTATTTCCTTCCGTAGATGTACCTGCTGATGGATTTATGGGCAGGTGCTGTGCACACACACAGCCTTTGTTTTCCTGCACTACAATTCCAACTCTCTTCATTTTTCTTTTAGCAGCCCTTCCCTAGATCTCTTTCTAATTTTAGGTAGCCTTGATTAAGCGTATATAAACGGAAAAATACACACTACTACCATTTAAGCCTCCCAAGGACCTTGTGCAATGATATCAAAAGTTCTCTATCACCATGGGAGACACCTTTTGAGGCATTATGGGACCATATCTGTCTTTGTATGTAGCTGCATGACATTGGCAGCTCCCAACGTGAATCCAGTCTGGATCTCAGCTGGGTTCTTCGCTACCTTGCTTATTATGACAAACAAGTCATGAACCTCTTTAGAGGCTGAATAACTTCAAAAATGGAAGAGAATCACTTGCAATGAATATCAGTGATAGAAAGGGGATTTAAGGATTTCTAACAGTATTTAGTTTCTAAGAGACAAATTTGGGAGAAGAGTTCACTAAAGTGAACTAAGGTGAAAGAAATCCACTAAGGTGAAAGAAATCAGTTATAAACTTAAGTTAAGCCAGAACACAACTCCTTGTTGTGAAAAGCATTCCTCTGGTTTAGAAAAACACCACCTCAGTAAAGCAGAAGCACAGAGGTGAAAGTATCACTCCCTGTTTTTATTTGGATGCTGGACAAGTAAATCATAATGGAAGTACTTCTCTTGACAGTGTAAACAGAGTAACCTACACTCATTTGTAGCTTTGCCATGTGCCATATCACACATTTCCCTTATCTACCGTTGATTGGCTAGAGGAGGGAAAACCATGGTAAAGGGCTACAAATTATTAGTTTCACAACTGAACAGGAATTTTAACTGTTTAGATCTTTCAGAAATCACATTGCACATAGTTATTAGTTTGTACAAGAAGATAATTTAAAAGAAATTGCTGGAATATTCTAAGATAAATAACTTTATACCAAAAGATTTTTGAACAGGGAGGAAGATGTCCTTGTCACTGTCTTTATGAGACCGCATTTGTGGCTTAGGGCAGTAAATAAATTCCTCTAATGGCTCTTCAGATATGTGAATCCTGTGAGGCAGATGTGTGAGAAACTTGAACTAAAATTTTATTCACAGGCCATAGCACAAGTATCGTAATATTAATGCTCTGTTCAGATGGTCCTGAGTGAAAAGTAACTACAAACAGCATATTAAGAAAAAAAATATCCCGACAACTGGTTGCTAGACTCTGAATCTATGACCCCATGACATACAATGACTTTCACCATATAGTCCGGTACAATGCTTCAAGAAGAGAAAAATGTGTAGTAAAAAAGACAAACTAATATCAATAATATGTACAATTAGAGAAACCCACTGCCAAGTGCAGTCATTTTAAAGTCAGGTCTCCATGGCCAAACACAACATCACTGTGGAAAAGCTTAGAATTTAGAATGAAAATGCACAATAAGGAAAGAAATATCCAATAAAATCAACAAACTAATAACAGTCAAATATACTGGACTGTGGAAAACAAAGATTTCTGTTGTGGTTTTAAAAACATTGAATATTTTTAATTTTTCAATTTTAGCCAGAATATGAACATGAAGTTCTGAAGCAGCCATAACTTACAGAGAAAACAATGAATCCTATTGGGATCCTATTGTGTCTTTTGCAAAAGGCAGAATTGGCAGCTGGCATTTTTTCGTAGTCACTGCCTATTCAATAAAATCATCCAAAGCTGATCCATAGTGACTCAAAAGACTTCATCAAAAGCACAAGTTTAAATTAGCATATTCTTTGCTGAGATTTGGAGTCCAGATGAGCAGTATGGAGGTAAAAAAAAGAGAGTAAAAGGTAAAAAAAAAGAAAAAAAATAACATGTTTTTTTCATTGGATATTGAGTGTGCATCAATCCAACACACAATTCCATGGGCCTGAGAAGAAGCTCAGACAGCTCTGACTTAATGCTGATTGCCTTTACAGAACAGCACAAGTTCACAGCCTCATGCGTCATTTCATTTGGCAGCTTACAGAATAGAAAAATCAACATGAGTGCACAGAATATGCCACTTCAGGTGGGCCAGAGACATATATATATCTCTCCACAGAAAGCTTTGCCCCTGTAGATAAGCAACGTACATTGAACATTTGACTCTCTGTTTTGAACCTGATTTTCAACCAAGAAACAAATTGGGAAACAGAAGTATATTCCAATGCTAAATCTAACAGAAAAATGAAGTAACTAGAACTTTGTTAATTCAAGAGTAAAATAACTTCAGAAGATAGATTTAAATAATAAGTTTAAATAGTTGAATTTTTGACAACCAAATGTGTTACTATACTTTATATACTGAGAAAAAAAATGCTGTTCAAGGACTCTCACTACTTCAATGTTGACACCTAAGACAGTGTCACTGTTGATCACAGCTTGCAAAGTACTGTCCTGCTGTGCAAAAATTGTGATTACCACTGACTTTACCACTAATTCTGCAGTCTTTAAGACATCATTCCTGGCATTGTACTGAATAATTATTAGAATCATCCAAGCACAAAGAGCTGTATTGTGTAGCCAAAATTAGGATCATGGCAAATTTTATGCTATGGCAACTTCTGTCACATTGTCACGCAGCATCTGTTTGTTCTAAGGTATGCTTCCAAAGTTTGAGAATACTCCAGGAACAGTTCTCTTAAAAATGAGACTATTGTGAAGATTTAGGATGCTTGATTGCAGGCAGTGCGTCTTTTAACTTTGGTCAGGCATAAGAGAAATAAACACATACAATGTTCAGTTTAGTGGGTTTGGAAGGCAGGGCAGTCACAGTAGAGCAAGCTGATGTTAGATTTTGGCTCAATATTAATTGTCAACAAAGAAAAATCCAGTTTGGTACAACATGAAAAGAGAACAGATTTCTCACCTTGCTCCAGCAATAAGCTCTTTTTGTCCTGGGTCAAATGTTAACTGTGAGAAGTCCACAGCATCTTCTGCTCTGAAGACATGTAACCAAGGGGCAATTTCTAAAAAAAAATCAAGAAATACAACTGTTACTGTAAATGTCATAGTTGTAGTACATCAAGTAGCTGACATTACATTTGCACATACTCTGAGCTGCAAGTTTTCACACGATGGTCCTCTAACGAAACATAAGAGACTTTTACCACCATACCACATAATTTACACTACAGGCCTGTAAAATATATAATCACCCAATACACGCTTGAATGAAGTATTTAAATTTTGGTCTGATTTATAAGCCAGATGTATTTTTTCTCCTTAGGTAAAGCAGAAAACACCACAATACAACTGCAATTCACTGACACATACTCAAGTAAAGTCAGATTGATTTTCCATGCATCAGAAGCAGCTGAGGAGTAGAGGTTTGGGTTTTTTTACTTTGTTCTTTAAAAAAGGATCAGATCAAGTGGAAAACAATAAGAAAAACAAGCAACTTTGACTTTTCATCATTTTCACAATAAAAAGGTTGAGACATAAGGGATGAAAAAAGGAAAATGTCTGACATTCAGGTGAACTCTTTGGATTATTTTAACCTGCCTTTCTCAGAGCAATCTAGTGCTACATGAAACGAGGCAGACAAGTGGGTGAGTTGCTGAAAATCAGCAAGGAGCATTACTCATATTCAGAATATGAATCTATTCCTGCTTTCAAAGTTTAACACACATAAACAACTGCACACCAAATCCTTAAACATTTGCATTATTAGCAGTCATTTTTGCGTTCACATCACTAGCTCGATATACAACAGTGTTGCTACATGAACACAAATGTTCTGGGAACACAGCATGATTTTCTTTCATTTCTTTTGTCTAATTGCTTGTTTAGGGGGGTTGTTTGTTTGTTTGTTGTTTATTTTGTTGTTGGTTTTTGGTTGTTTTTGTTTGGCTTTTTTGGATGTTTTGTTTTTTGGTTTTGTTTTCTTTTCTTACTGTAGTCACAAAGCAGTGGTCTGGAAAGTATGTGAAAGGTGAAAAGGGCTATGTATGTATGGCACAATGGGCTGTGGAACTGTCTATTGGAAGATAATAGATGTGAAATAGTCAATAAGAAGGTGAGCACATGGCTATGACCACTTAGAAAAGAGCCAACACCAACGCCCCTGAGAGTGCTATGGCAGTATAACTTTTGACACTGGTATCACCGGTTGAAGCTCAGGTTGCCAACATCCATTCTAAGCTTTCTTCAGTCATGAGCATATTTTTCCATTTGCAAATGTCTGGGTTGAAATAATCCATGTCTGGTTCCCTTTTTCAGGATGATTTGTTCCTAATTTAAATATTAAAGTTTTAGCACAAGTAGGTCATCCATTCCTAAGGAGAGGGCCCAGGAGAAAATTGTTATTCTGTGTCAAAACATGTTAAGCCATTGCAGAGAACCATTAAACACACTGTGCAGAAGCTGTAGCATCATATTCCTTGGATAAACAGATGGAACCATGCAGTAGAATCACTTGGGTGTCAGAAAAATAAAACTTCTTCATTTTTAATGACGGCTTGTATGCATCTGGGCAATTTCAGGCCTGTAATGCAAGTTTGTACAAGTTCTGCAGAACCTGCAGCTAAATTCAGTGTCGATTAAATCTGTACTGGATAGGTTCTCAAATCAGAGTCTGAACACTGGGCAGGAAAGAGGATGGGAGAGCATATTAGGTAACTATGAGTACAGCTGCCTTCAGCTACTACTGCTGATGCTGTGCATAGAACCTAGTAGGATTCCATATAAGAGACAAAAAAATACACACACACACATATATATATGTTATAGGCCTGTGTAACCTTACATATACTTATTTATCTATTTATATTTATATATGTAAGGCTACACAGTCAAGCCTAAAAGAGGCATTTCTTAACTTTTTTGTACTTGATTTTGCAACCTTAACTTTTCAGTCATGCATTTTGTATGAAACAATCAATTGCAAAGTTCTAAAAAGTTAAGAAATTAGGTGGTATATGAAGATGAGGAAATCCACGTGTAAGTCTTGAAGAATCTCACTTACTGGAGAAAAAGAGGAAACGAAAAATAAAGCTAAATAAAATTCTGTTTAGCGGTCTATCAGCCAATATATCTAAAGTCTCTACAAATTTTCTCAGACATTTCCCATATGGACACAGAATACGCACTTCTTCTTCACAGAAAAAAAATACATACACATACACATACTCTCCCAGCCAGAAACAGCTCCCAGTTCTGAGAGATGCAGAGAGGCAGGCTACTTTTCCTTGTATCAAGCACTGTGACCAGGACAGAAATGGATGTAAAACCACTTTATAAAGCAGCAGAAATTCAGACAAAACGATAATACTGATGAATAACTAATAAAACCATAGAAAAACATTCTATGGAAAAAAAAAAAAAAATCAGGGTTTTAAAGACAGAATAGAGCATCCAGGCTGGGAGTCCAATCAAATCAGTGGGCGGAAGTCACAAGAGGGGCTGAAAGGACAACCTAGGACATGATTTAGTCCCTCAGCAGGTACATTCCCCTCCCATATGGCTGTGCAAGCCATGGGAAGTTCTGCCTTGCACATACAGGAATTCACACTCTTTGAGATGGCAGCCACGGTTCCCTAGGCTCTATCTGTCTGTGCTCACACCCAGAGTCCACTCCTTAACTGCCAAAGCAGAACTCAGGCTATCAATGTATTAACATTCAAATTTGGATTGTTGTGAGCAAATACGCAGAGCTGAAAACGCCATTGGCTCAGTAGCAGATCTGCACACATGGAAAGCCAGAGCTGCTGTGGAAACAGCCATCTCTGAAAGAGAGACAAGGCAAGTAGTCGAGGATGGGATCACTTCAGCTCCATGTTGGTGCAACAAATAAGACCCTTGGTCTCCTGTAAAACAAGGAAAGCAGTAGCTCCCCATGGCATGGGTATGCCAGGGACATTTCAGTACCCAGAGGTATAGTGGTGCCAGAAGACTACAGGGAAGACTGAGATCCAAGGATCTCTTCCTCTTGTCCTGCTGTCTCAGAGAGGCACAATAAAGCCTCAAGGTACAGCAAGCGATTGGGACCATTTTCAGGTTTAAAGCAAAGGGGCAAGGGCCACACAGGGTAAGATAAGCCCAGGCTAGAGAACAAGAAGAGAACGAGGACTTACTAAGAAATCTCTCTGAAATCTGATTCACCTCTGTCCCTCCAAAATATGAATTATTTTACCCTACCTGTTGCGTTCAGCAGTGTTCATGCTTGGGGAAAATAAGGCCAGGAAGAGCAAATGGCAGCTAGAACAGGGTCTTTTTTCAGCAACCATTCTGAAACTGTATCTCACATGTGTCACAGTGGCATCATGCATCACACAGGAATAAGCCTTCATGAGATAAAGCTACTAAAACTTTGTGACACTTCTGTAAGGGAAAACAAACAAAAAACCTCCACAAGAAAAAAAAAATCAAACAAATCAAACACCCATGTGAACTGTAAAAGTAAAAGCTTATTGGTGAAATTCTGCTTTGAGTTACACTATTTATGTAATTAAATCAATAGAATGATTAGACTTATTTTCATCTAAACAGCAAAATCTAGCAAAAATGCCTTAAGTAAAACAAGGCCTTTCCGTTCTGTTTCAGGTTATCTCCTTGGAGTCAAAACTGCATAACAAGCTATCCAAGTCCACAAATTATTTTTCTTTCAATTAAAAACTCATGATGAAGTAATATACAATTATAATTTCACTTAATTAACAGTTTTCACATAAATGCAGCATGTCAATCTTTACAAAATAACACAGCTATAGATTTTGTATATTACAACGGTACCATAAATAAATGTGTAAATTAAGTAAGCTGGCCAGCTGATTTGTAACTTAATGGCACTGCCTGATGATCACCGGTGACAAACAGCAACATCCTTTCCCTTTCCCATTCTAACCCCTTCCTTCCCAGAATTTCCCTCCCTTTTCTCTGCCCTCAGATCAGGTGCAGTACAGTAAAATACCTGGTCCTTTAGAGACTTCTCTATTCTTATTCCTGATACTGAAAACATTTATTCAGACACACCTTCAACCTGGATTTTTTTTGTTTTCACTTTTAAAACTAAGTATGCATGTTTACCATTCTGCAGACATCAGTCTCAGACTTAAACCTGTCCATGAAAAACTATATCATGGTATACACACAGCCATGACAACAGCTGGTCTCTTCAATGCATGCTGGAGCCCTTTGGTACATTCAATAGATACTTACCCTTAGCAAAAATAGACTTGTGTTTTTGGTTGGTTGGTTGGTTTTGGTTTTGTTTTAATATTGTTATTACTATTACAGGACTGAAATCTGCAGGCCTTATAACACAAAAATATTCCCAAAAGAAAATGCATGCTTTCCCACAGAACTAAAAGATGGATCCCAAAACAGCTGGATTCTAAGAAAACTATAGCTATCTTTCACATGCTGGGAATCACATGCTATGGGTTTTCCTGGGAGTTCCAGGTTTTGGAGGAGTTTTTTTGATAGCTTACATTTAATAAGAAACAAAGCTTGCTATGACACATAAACCTAGGGCAAAGCAAATGCACTGAAGTCCCCTCAGCTCCTAAGAAAGGACAAAGGAGCCTCCTTAGGAGCTTTAAAGACAAAAAGGGTTAAGAAATCAAAGCTGGGCAAGAGAATGTTAGATACTAATACAAAAAAATGAAAGTCCAGACATCTGTCTCAGTTTTATTTTAAATTTAGTAACTGCCCACCAGGCCATAGCTTGTTTGGTTTACATTGTCCAAGTACTTGCCAAGGGCCGAGCTCTACAGTTCTTTGCAAACAGAATAGTAAAGTACACTCAAAGTTTCATTACTCAGCCCTTTAAAGTAGAGCTACAGTAAACAGTAAAATAAATTGAGAAATTACTAATAAGGAATACAGTGGCATGTATTTCATTCAGAAATGATCTTTAATGGTAAATAACAAAGTTACAAGACAATAAAGACCTCTGATTTCATTTAAAAAATTAGCATAGATATTAAAAAATTCAGTAGCATTTATGATGTATGTGTGTGACAAATCATGCCATGGTGTCCTTTTTGAGCACAAACTTAAACATATGCACAGTACTATCTTCTTGAATAAACTCTGTTAGCAAAATAATAATAATAGTAGTAGTAGTAGTAGTAGTAGTAATAATAATAATAATAATAATAATAATAATAATAATTTTGCTAACAGAGTTTATTCAAGAAGATGGTACTGTGCATATGTTTATAATAATAATAGTAATAGTAGTAGTAGTAGTAGTAATAATAATAATAATAATAATCACCACCATAGTTGAAAACTAGCAGATATGCAATATTAACAGGAGTCTCTGGGTGGCATCAGTACAACTAATTCACTAATCTTATCATAAGGAAATTAAAATATACTACTGTATGCTAAAGTTATTTTATATTGAAATGTATCTAATCTAAGAATGATACAATAATCCACATCTTCCTGAAGCTGTATGACGACTTTAACCTAACCCAGATCTTGCCATCCTGTGACACTCAAGTTACATTACTATCCTGGTCAAATGCAGTGAGACAAGTCAGAAGTCTCTGCAGTGAGGTGCCACGTTGACTCCATTCCATCCTACCTGCTGCCCTGGTGCCATCCTCAGTAGCCCCAGGGAAATCTGTTAAACAAGGTGTCATGGCTGGCAAGAGGGGATCTACCTGTTCACTTGTTCAGTGCATCCCGTTTTGCATTTATTTACAGCATTTGCTCTCAAAGGACACAGTTATGTATATTTGTAAACCCTCTACTGTGACACTTCTGGACTCTATTGTCCCCATCTATTTTAAAACTATGACTGAGAAAACCAAGATTTTCTTCAGTAATTTCTGTGTGATTGTTAAGTCATCCTTTTAAAATTCCCATTATAATATAAATATATCTATGAATAATAAATTCAGTCAGAATAACTTCAGGAAAACAAGCATTGCTCTGTGTTGAAAAAAAAGAAAAGATAAGAAAGATGGTGTGCCATGTTGCATCTTTTACAATTCACTTCTGTCTATATGTTTTTTTCTTACACTTCCAATCTTTAATCTTTTCTAGCTCTTTCGCTGTATCCTCTGCTCACAGAAATGCATTAAACACACCCTTGCTGGTAAGTCACTGGCTCACTGCAGATGAAAATGTAAAGAAAGGTTTCACAGCTCGAGTGAAAATAAAAAAGAAAATACATCCAAATACTATTCCACAGATTCCAACAGAAAAAAAGAGGACTCCATCATGATAGTTCAGCCAAAGAACAGCTGAACCACTGAAAACAATCACAATCCACCCTGCTTATCCAAAATGGGCTGAGGCTTAGTTTGTCAACGACATCACTTATTTTTCCAGGACTTGTGTTGCTCAGCATTCACATACAATGACTCCATGTTTTAAATAATTCTGAGAATAAGGTTGTTTTTGTTTTTTTTTTTTTTAATAAGCAAATAGTAGGAAGAAAGCAGCTATAGTTACAAACACGTAAGTGACAATATAAGATAGATATAGGGTTTTTTTCCTCAGATGAACTTCTGAAAATATATCTGCAAACAGACTTCTAACTCAGGCATCAGGGCTTGTCTGGTTGTCACTCTAGTGGAAAGAAACACACGCTACACCTGAACACACTATCATGCGCTCCTCGGGCTGCAGTGCCGTAAAGCTCCACCGCAACGATGGTGCTTCTATTTCTGGTACACATTGTTTGAACCCATATAAATGCAGGTTATTCTTTACATATTTGTAACGCCATTCTTGACATATTTCTACTTAATGTATATTGTTGTACATTACTTAATGGCTTAAAGTCATTCTTTACATGTTTGTACTTACCTTGGACCTAATGCTTCCTCTATCTATTTGTACTTACTTTGGACCTAATGCTTCCTCAACCTAGCCTAGCACTGCTGCATAATAGGCCAGAATGGGCTTTTCCCAATGGATATATTCCTGTTGGATGCATTATCCATTAAAAACGTCATTTCTTCTGAGAAAGACAAACAAAGACAAGAAAATCATAAACCAAAAATCTCACCTAACAAAGAAAGTAAGGACAGCAAATATTTTTCCATTTATCTTACAGAAAAGACTCATTCTAAAGGTTAGAAGTACCCCAGCAAAAACAATATTCTAATTATACTAATTTCAGTATCTGAGCATGAAGATCCACTCTGCTACTTAGAAGCCAGAAAGATGCCTTTTCTGTAACTTTTAGTATAGCGGAAGGACTAACTACTTCATTACGAACCTTAAGCAAATGGACAAACAATAAAAAAGCAACTCTCTAACATTTAAACCTTACAGAAAGAGACAAATCTGTTCTAAAAAAAAAAAAATCTAAAAGCCAAATCAATCCCAGTGCAATGCCTCATATCCAGATGTCAAGGCTAAAGAGGGTCATGGATGTAACAAATCTGACAGTCTTTGCTACCAGAAGGCTCTAATACACTAAATGGAGTAAACCAGAAGCAGACTGGATATAACATATGCAGAGAAAAGTACTAGTTTGACAACACAAAGGTGGCATCAGCTGACACCATTTCTAGCTCCTCTGTAAAATGAAAGGATTAGGACAGATAGGTCCATTACAATACTCAATATTGCATTTTAATGAAGAAAACATTGCATGTAGCCCTTACAATCCAGAACACATTTATACCAGGGCTGTGTATGCTACCAACTTTAGTAACACAGAATTAAGGGTATGTGGACATCATAATTGGGAAACATAAGAATATGTGTTTATAATAGCTAATCCCTAATTTTTAATACAATCACAAATTAAAAAATATTTATTATCAAAATTAATATTTTTAAATCTAGAAAATATACTGAAAAATATAAGCATTCTGGTAATTAGACAGTAATTAGGAAGTAAGAACTGTTCAGTTTCTAACAGGGATCCAGGAAGATATAAGAAACTAGACCACCACTTCTTCCCACCAAGGAAAAAAATAAAAGCAATTGTTTAGGCAGGCTTAGCTAATGCAATCCAGTTCTCTATAAAAGAAAAGACAGAATTAGAACTTTGCCCATCATGATTAGATCAGCAACCACAAACTAAAAGATTCCTCTTTTAAGTCTTACCACACTACATTTGGTTCCCCTTTGGAAACATGAAAACACATTAGATCTCCATCTGCAGAGCTCATCTTTGCTTATAGGAAGGGGGAAAACAAAACAACTCAACCCAAACATATGAAAAACAAAGCAAAACATAAGGAAAAAACCAAACCAAACCAAACCAAAACACAAAACCAACAAAAAGACAAAACAAACTTAAAAACTACTGCACCCTTTCAAGATCCAGTATTCTGGAGGTCTCTTCAGATCACAAGCAAGTCAGCTGCCTTCCTTCCACTATCCAACATCACCTAATACAGTCTTAAAGCTTGCCTTTCCTTACAAAGAGAACAGCAAAGGCCAAGAAATAAATACATAGCTCTAGCCTTAACTAGAAGCTCTGCCAGCTCCTCAAGATCCTCTCCACTCTAAATTATTTGTAATAAATCAAATCTAAAGACCATAAACCTCTTTACATTTTCCAGAAAGTTCACCACCTGCTTATTGTGCCTCAGTTTTTTAAACAACTATTAGGGCTACAGAACGATTTTAGAGGTACTGAGGCAAAGCTACAAGTAATTTATTAGTTACTAATGGGAAAACCAGAAAATACAGTATACTTAAAATATATCTCTCTTGACTTCAAATGAGTGAACTTGAATTTTTTTCTTACACCTACTGTAAACTTACTTCCTTCTACCTGACTCCTGACATATTTCATTGGTTCTATCATTAGGCACAAAGTCGCTGCCCCCACAATCTGGATGCTGCTCTCCAGGCAGGGCAGGCGCAGCCACAGCAATTGCCTGGCCCTGATTCCCCAATCTGCTTCTACAGTCCACCTTAACCTTCTAAAATCCGGCCTGCATTCCTGTTTTCTTTGTCCTGCCAGAGCTTCCCCAGCTAGAAGTACATATTTCTGCATTCTGATGTGTGTGCACATGTCTATTACTAGGATAATTAAAGGGAATTTGGGTTCTGACTGTCTGTGCCCCCGGGGAAGAGACAGTAACATCTGCTGCAATGACTAGTTATTTCTTATTTTTCTGAACAAGGGTTTAGAATTGTTTATGCTTCATTGTTCAAACACACATATTGCATACAAATACAAGAAGGTGCAAGGAAAAAATGACTGAACGCCCACCTAGATGAAAGAGGTTTCGGTGCTACGAGCCCAGTTTTTATACACTCAAAATCACTTGTGAGTTCCATAGAAATTATGCAGTGACAAGGCATCAGCCATGATATATAATTACAGCCCCTTTTAGTTGTCTTTCTCTCATACACAAAACCAGCATGAAAGTAGAGCCCCAGACCATTCCAGAAAGCAAAACAACAACAACAACAAACAAAACAAAACAAACAAACAAACAAAAAAAACCCACACCACAACAATAAAACCTACTTCGCAAAGTTACGCAAGCCAGCTGGAAGAGGTCTCATTAACCATACCCTTCCTCCTGACTTGATGTTATATTTTTAAATTATTCAGTATCAGTCATTTGAGGATAGCATTGTCTTTAAAAATATTAACTAAGTACACTTAACATTTTAAGTTGTCAAGAATTGTGCTTAAAAATTTTCATTTGCCTCATCTTCCTCACCATATTTTGAACAACAAATGTAAAGTGACTGTTAAGTAAGCCAAGAAAGAGTTGAAACAGGATTTCAAAATCCTAGTCTGCTTTATAGCAAAAGGCCTACCAATCTTCATTAATTGCTCAAATTATGAACCATTAAAATATCGTGCCAGCAGAATACCATGAAGAAACAAATAAAAATTAAGGAAAAAAAAAGAGAAGGGAAGAGCCAAACCTGAAGCATTTGAGTTTGGAGGGCTCAGTTCTGGGTTTTCCCCCATGAGCCAATTAAATGCAATATAGACTCATGTCTGTCCACTCTCAGATTGCATTCAACTATCATTCTCACTCCGTTTAGTCATCGAATACATCTGTTCTCATTATTTTGTAATGGAATATTCAGAAGTATCAGCCTGAATGACATCACCTTGACATAAACTCAAACCCACTGTTGTAAAAACACAGTAGGGATTGCAATCTGCCCTCTCATTGTTTAGATTCTCCACTATCCCAGCTGTGGGAAACTGCTCTCCTCCTAGTTATCATTAAACTTCATGTTTTTGAGGCTGCCAGAAGCAGATTTAGCAACCCTGTTCTTTAATTGTATATATGCCTGGCTGTACAACAGATAGGAGCACAGGGGCTGTGGATTCTTAGAGGAGAAAACAAACAGCAAAGGATTTCCAGAGGGGGTGCACCTGGAAAATGACAAGGCAGAGCTCAGGTGTTGTACTTGAAAGGGCAACCAAGGAGTCACCCCAATTGCATTTCACAGCTAGGATGAGTCTTCCATATATCAGTAAATACCTTAATATGCATTAGAAGAAAGAACTTAGACAGGAAGCAGAGAGATTGGAGGGATCACTGGAAACTATTAAAACAAACTTGCTCTAGCAGGCTACACATGATCAAATGGTTTATAGGTTGTATCACTTCAACTCAAAATACTTATGTATAAACGTACATACACATATTTAGGCAAATGAGGAGGCATCCAGGCCAGAAACATAAAACACATACAAACTGCACAATTTAAAAAAAAAAAAATAGTTTCACAATTAAAAATGACCAGAAGCCTGTCATCAGATTAGAAGCAGATAAAAGTAGAGATGGGATGATGTCCAGGTAAGGAGGCACAAGAAGGTCTATAACCTAAAAACATAGGCAGTGAAGTGCTAATGAAAGTCACTGAGGCAAAGATCCAGAAAGTTTAAAAAAAAAATAATCAGGGAATGTTCTGGACCAACACCACCATACTGAGAAAACAGTAAGGATAAGTTCACATGCTTCAAGAGACAAAGAAGCCTAGGGGACAGTGTATTTATGGAAATACGATGCTATGCAAGATTTAGATAGAGAGCATAGAGGGAAAGGCCACAAGAATGATGGAAATAAACTAGGAAGACAACAGAGGGGGAGAAAAAACCTCAGGGAAACACAGGAATTATTATCCTGCACCAAATTTTTGTTCCTTCTGTTTTATTATCCCGTTTGCATCAACTACTAATTCAAGATGGCCCAGAAAAGGAGGTATAAGGAGCCTGCTGTAAACAGCAATGGTATTATTAGTCCAGTTTTAATATGATGTCTCAATCCAATCTCTAAATATGAGGAATGGCCCAAAATTGAAACATATCATTTAAGAGTAGAAAAGAGGGAGGAAAGGATAGTTAATCAATGCAAGAGATCTAAAATAAAAGAAATTATGAGAATGGAGTGAGAATTCTGAGAAGAAAAAAAAAAATCAGTAAATGAAGAAGGATGAACCAAGAGAGATTTTCACCCAATTTACACTGTAAATAAACTTTGCAGATCAGCTGATCCACACGTCAGGCTAAGACTCATTCGGGACTATAGGCAGAGATGAGCACGCTACTATTACAAGGGCTTTTTCTGCACTGTGAAAACTATCCCACGAAACTCAGCTGTGTTTTGACGCACTGAAATACTACTTACTGCATCTGCCCTTGGGAGGTTCTGCCGGTCAAAACCCAGTAACTTTGCACCTCAGGCAGCACAAAGCTGTGGGAAACTGCAGCGGGTCTGTGGAATCCTTGACAGAAAATATGAGAGTAGAGATCAGCCTTGAGATATTAAGATTTACCCTTGAGGAGGATGGGAGTAAAGGAGTGTCCGGAGAGAGGAGAGATGTACCCGTGAGAGAGAAGGGGATAGAAGAATAACATGGATGATAGCAAGTTTAACCAATGAGATGTTAGTGCTGTAACTTGTAACCAATAGTGAAAAGACACATGAACTGGCAGAATTGTATAAAAATGCACTTGTAGCAATAAATGGCATCTATTACTTTCATCTTGAAAGAATTTGGTCCATGTCGCTTGTCCGTCTCAACCGCGACACAAAGCCCACACCCTCTTCCCACTAAATGCAGTTCCTGCTTCCAGTTACCAGCGCTGGCCCCTGCACTGCCACGGCCTGCCTCCCTGAACGTGATGGTGAGGGACGGACTGCCCAACATACTGGACATCCTTAGTCATGTCCTCTCTTCAGAGAGTCTTAACCTTTCACTTTTTAACACTTACATGCTGGCTTTGGCAAACAGCTGCAGAATTCCTTTTGAAGGACATCATGTTGTATGGTTATGGGAAATCAGTATTAGATCTCGACATGGAGTTTTATATAAAAACCTGCTCAATTTTTATATATTTATTGTAGGGAACAGAAGCATATAGTCAAGTGCCTACAGACAGTTATAACAATGCCACACTATTTTTGTGGGAAATATCTACGCTTCAGTTGTCAAAACCTT
The DNA here is from genome assembly GCF_963082525.1 of Nesoenas mayeri. Lineage (NCBI taxonomy): Eukaryota > Metazoa > Chordata > Aves > Columbiformes > Columbidae > Nesoenas > Nesoenas mayeri. The sequence continues at coordinate 76,239,677 of NC_137543.1, forward strand.
GTTTCTAGAACTGACTGCAATAATGCATTTTTACTTATGTTGGCATATGAACGTACTAAACTTTTTTTTATTTACATTGCTTAAGCATAATACAATTTCTTGATTCTATCAATTCTGCCAAAGACTATACCTCATAAAATATTTGCAATACTTTAGATGTTGCATGCAAAAAATACAAAGACTAACACCACAAGCGATACTGTAACACAAAGGGCATACAGGGTAAAGCCTGACACTAATCTTGGTAAGAGCTTGAAATCAGGACTTCAAAGTGGAACATACTTCCCACCCCCTCCACTCCCCCATCACAAAAAGACACCCCCAAGCCAAAAAAGAAAGCGACAAGCAAGAAAAGAAAACCATAACTCACAAACAACAGGATAGCACTTCTCTTTGTAGAAATTGTCTTTGTTCCAAAGAGCACTGTCAAACTTCAGGTATTTGTCATTATTAACAACTACATTAGCTGATTTACTGTAGAGTTAGCTGTAAAATGGTGAGCTCCTAATTTTCAGAAATGGTAGAGAAGAACCACATTTCTTTGTCCAGAAAGCCTTCAGCACAAAACCTGAAGTGAGCACTGTAAGTGAAAAGACAAGCTTATGGCAAGTCAAAGTGTGATCTCACCTGAATGTGACAAATTGCCATGTAACAAATAAGTTTCTACCATGCTCAGCTACATAAACAAAATAAGCTGCTATTTAGCATCATATAGTCTTGTCAATAGCAAATGAGCAGTGCTGCAAAAGGGAGGCAGGAAAGAAAGCATGTGAAAAAAAAATCGCTTTGAAGGAGCACTAACTGCACTTCTCTACTTCCACACATTCTGTCAAACTCAAAGTATCTCTGGAAGTAGCAAGCGACAGGACGAGAGGAAAGGACCTCAAGTTGTGCCAGGGGAGATTTAGATTAGATATTAGGAAAAAAATTTTCACAGAAAGAGTTGTCGGGCAATGGAACGAATCTTTCCAGAAATTTGGTCACTATCAAGTATGAAAACAGAGTTGTCCAGGTTCAGTAGGTCAGTAACTGCAATTGCCACCATCTTCTTTTTATGGGGATGCACACCAAAGAAAGTGGGTGATTCAGGGAAAGAGTAAGGGGATAGTATCCTTCAATCTCCAAAGCTATAATTTTTAAAATTAACTGTAAGCAGTTGAAAGTTGCTATTCTTCACCAGGCACTTAGTCTCCTGTATGAAAGTAAAGGTAAACCTGATTCATTATTAAGGAAAACAAACAAAACAAAACAAAACAAGACAAAAACAAAAACAAAAAAAAAAAAAACACAAAAACAAAACAAAAAAACAACAACAACAAAAAAAAAGCCTGATGGAAGAATTATTTTCCTCCTTAAGAAGGGCTGGTTCATGGCAGCATAGTGCAAGCAATCTCGTAGTCCTATTGTTAGGCAAACCAAAGTTGCAATATCTATCAATCAACTTTTCTTTACTGATCAATCATCTTTATTTAAAAGCAAAACCCAAAAGAAGACAGAGGATTGAAAGCAATACACCTCAATCCCACTGCTGAAGCTGGCAGGAGGTCTTTAAAGTGCATTTTTGAAAACCAGTGGAAAGGAAAAGCAAAAACTGAGCACCTTAATAGACTACTATTAAACAGTAGCTTGCAACAAGATTAGGGGAAAGAGAAGAGAGTGCAAACAGAAACAAGTTCATACACCATGAATCCTTCTTCATTCAGCCCACAAGTTATTTCCTCTTGGCACATGTTAAGTGCATGCACTTCATAGACAAACCACATGATAAAATAAGCAGAGCGATGTACTGAGTCTATATTACTTAGACAAACATAAAGTAAGGGAATTCTGTGATGGTTAGACAATAAGGTTAAGTAAATATATTTCTTAGGATTCCCGAACCAAGGAATCAAAAAATAACTTTGCTATTTTTCTCTTTTGGTTAACCACAAGTAGAAATGAAGGGTTTACGTTCATTTCTTCTATGGATTGAGACATGGTATTTTTGAGCATGTTTATTCAATAGATAACTTCTTTGCAGCACAGCCTGTATTTAAAATATCACTAAATACAGTTTCTAAAATTATGCCAACTGATTTTTTTGTTGTTGTTGAAACAGCATAAACTTAAATTCTGATTACTTTATGGGAACATAGAATGAGATTTGCCCCAAAGCAGATTATCTCAGCTCTACGCTCAACATCAATTAAGTCAAGGTCACAACTGCACTTTATTTCTAATAGAAAAGCCTAAGAAATCCATCTTTATGCAGTTAAACTGCAGGACAGTCAATACATATAACTTCACACCTGAAATTGGAGTTGGATCAATTTTTTTTCCAGCTTACTCTCGCATACCATTTAGTAGTTGTCATGGCCCCTTCAGTTCTACCTCATGTATGGGATCTGTTTACAGCACGAATCTTCAGCTGGGTGTGCAAGTTTTGACAGGTCTGACGGTTTCAAAGTTCAGCAAATATGGGGAGAAACAAGATGCCACTGTAACTACTTTTATACTTTCTTCTTCTTTCTGAATCAGTAATAAAATGTCAGTTCCATCTACCACAGAGGTTCTGTAGAGTGGGTGGCAAAGTGCTTTGAAACCTATGGAAATATTTAAACAAATGTTACACTGCTCAACTGGTTTCCTTTGGGGATTTTTTTTTTTTGTGTAAGCATAGTTCAACTCTGATAAACAGTCGTCATTTCTCATAAGCATCTCATTTTTTCTAAACACTGTTTGCCTATGATTTACCCCTCATGGTTCCTACCCAAAGGAAATTTGGTTCCCAAAGCCTTTTCTAACTATTTAGGTTAAACAAAACCCTCTACTGTATCAAGAGAGCGTGCTTTTCAAAAAGCTGACAATCAGTAAACCCTAATACACTTTACAGATCTAACATTTCATACATGCAGGCACACAAAAGCATATCCACATAAAATAAAATTTACTAAATTTGAAAACTGCAAGTCTCTATCTTTTATGTCCAGCTTATTTCAGGCCTTTTTCTCTCTTAATTTATTTCAAGGAAATATACTTATTTACACATTGTAAACATATGGAAATGTATGCAAGGACAAATAATCTCACTACAAGTCTCTGTGTCTCCATTTTGTCACTTACACTCAGTTCTAGAAGTTGCACACAATTCATAACCTCTTGCCTCTAACATCTCTTATTGGATTTATGCTAGCACAGCTGTTGAATCCTCAGTACACGTATGTAACATATGCAGACAGATTTTTTTTTTACTTTACTGTTTTTAAAGCCTGAATTTCAAAAGACTAGCACAGCTTTGCACATCTGGAGGCAGAGTCCTCCCTGAGGAGAAAGGAACTTAAAAGACGGACCCTGCATCATCACAGTTACTCCCACCACATAAAACACTGAACTGCACACTACCAGGCTGATCCTGACAATCAAGCTCACAACTTAGAGGTCTGCTTTTATATAAATCTGATCTCTGTGATCGTTCCTACCAACCTTAAATAAAGAGTAACTGAAATATCCAGCTTCCAAGGAAGACACAAAAATGCATTAGTCTAGTCTAGAAAGACCTAAGACAACAGATTTCAGAGCGGAAACATTTTCAGAACTGCAGTAGACTTTCTTTTTTAATATAGCCTCTGGGAGAGAGAAAAGATACATTATGCATTCCTAACATTAATTATGCAGATAAACAAATTACAATGTGATTATTACTACAGCGCATAACACAACTAAAATGAAAGAGATTTTTAGATCATGTCAAAAATCCTTTGAAAGTCTATGAATCTCTCTCACTTCTGCAACTTACTTTCCTTTTCCACCAGCAAACAAAGTACGTGAGTAAAGGTTCCCAACTGGTGGGTGAAATTCTTGTCATTTGATATCAGGAGATAGATCAGCCTTTCAGCTAAAAAATATTTAGCAGAGAAAAATCAGTGGTAGAAATAGTATATATCTCTTTACAAAAGGTAGCTTGATAGGATCATCACCTAAGTGAGCAGCTTTTGATGGGCAGTGGAAAGAAAGTAGGCTCTTTCAGGAGATACACTCCTTTTCCATATTTCACCATGACAACTCCTGGGGACTACTTTTTCTTTTTATTAGTCTTTTGCAGCCGTTCATCCATACGCTACACCAGACTCTCACTCTGTTAGTTTTATTTAATAGTTTATACTCCATCTACCATGCTTCTCAAAGGAAGACAAATCAAGTAAGTACATTGCTATTTTGGCAACCAGAAACTACAAAAAGGGGCTTTAGTCAGTTATAAATAAAACAAAAGAGATGATATCTCTGTAAAGTTAGTACTGAGTTTACAAGCTTTAAAGTACCCACCACTCAGCCTTGGCTGATGTTCAGCATCCCACACAGCATTTAGCTCTGGTGGATCTAATATTATTATAAGTTGACTTTACAGAATACTCTATTAATGCAGTATTCAAATGAAAAGTTTCGTAGATGTTAAGAATTTATTTCAGGACTCTGTGTTGGTCTAGCAGCACTAATAATAGAAAGAGAGGGCATTTTCCTATCAGCATACATGAAGACAATAAATGTCACAGGAAAAACAGAGAAATTGGGAAGGTGGCTGGTCAAATCCTGCCAGCTCCTACTGCAGGATTCATTGACAATGTAGCTCCTCACATACATATCTTTTTTATACTTTGAGATCTCAAGTAGTCCGTTCCTAATATATAGCTTCAAAGACAAACCTCTCAGTCATCTTTTCTTTTGATCTCATATCTTCTGTTTTCCCTTAACAAGCAGTCCTGCAGCTATGAGCCAACTACTGTGTGCCCACACTAGTTATGTTACCCAGCTATCACATACTGTATGCTCCAGGGGTGTCAAGCTCATTTTCACCAGGGGCCACAATTGCCTCATGGTTGCCTTCAAAGGGACTTTTAGAAACTACTCCTACGTTTATACAGACCTAAAATTTCATCAGCCTTTTGAAAGAAACCACGAGACTTATATGGTCCCTAGTGAAAATGAGTTTGACACCCCAGTATACTGCATTACAAATATGTTTCCGTGTGTACTTTCTAAGAGTCACTGATGATTCCCAACCAGTTATTGTGGTGACCATGAACTATGGCTTGTCAGAATATTTTAAGTGAAGGAAAACTTTTTCAAGATGTCAGTTTATAAAAGTTAAGTTGTCATGCATTCCTACTGATTAATGATATTTTTACCACAAAGGTCAAGAGGGAGTCTTGCACTGAAAAAATTACTAAATCTCATAGTAACAATCTGACAATAAATGCCTCTATATAGTTGTATCTCCCACATATATTTACAGCAAAAAGGAATTGGCTTTGTTCAGTAAATTCTGTGTCACTATCTCTGCCTATATCAGAAGATGCAACTGAAATAAGATGACAGAGGAGGTCTCTGTCCCCAAAAAGCCTTAGCATAGTAACTTAGAACTGGAAGGACATCATTAAAAATTAAATACGTCAGAGAACAATAATGATCTAAAAGGCAGGACCAAGCTAAGTGCAAGATACTCTCCTAAATTATAGCTGAATCAGACTCATGAACCAACACATTTTCAATCAACTCTAGCATGTGGCTCTGGTAGTGAGTCTCAATTATTTGCTTTTACAGTTGCATATGTGAAAGAAACAGACATGCAGCAATCCCTTAGTTTGTGAAAGTAAGAAGTTAAGTGCCAGAATTTTAACTGTGCTACTTTAATTTGGAACTTTGTGTATGTGTGTTAAGATAAAAATAACTTTTTTTACAACTAAATTGCACACACAACAGGAACACAAAGAAAACCAGATATTGCATGAGAATAAATCATACTATTTAGTCCATCAATAAACAAGAGATAAAGGTCTCTCCTTCAGAACAGACTGATGGTTTGGAGTTTCCAGGTACAGAATATAACCACTTTAGTTAATTCCCTAATGTATTGGAGAAAGAAACAGCTGGCACCATTAATCTTATTAAAGCATTAAAATGCCAGAATAAAAATAGTTTCTGTAGAAAACACAACAATATTTTCGTTAACTTTATGAAAAAATGGAAACAAATCTTTTTTCAATTAAAATTCAATAAGTCCTAATTCATTGGAACAAAAAAAAAAAAACCCAAAAGTTACACATGTACTTTCTTAGAAAAACAGGAGTAATGCAATATGTAATATAATACATCTTCATCCCTACATCCTCATAGCTATAAAGTATTTGGAACTTGTTCTAAATTGCAACACTAATGGAAAAATCTCAATTCAAATAATTTTTTTTAAAAAGTTATTAAACGCCTCTTTTTTTTTTTTTTTTAACAGACAACATTCAAGTTCCAAGCATTCTTTGCTTTGTTCCAACTATTCCTCAGTGGTTCATCCCAATACTCAAGACAACAACCACATGTATGAAGAGAATGGCTTGGGAAAGCAAGGAACTCACAGTGGAGCTCCAATGCAAAAAGGCTTTATGTATGTATAAGAGGTAAGCAGGGACAAGGTGACTAACAAGGAATTTAGAAAAACCACATGGACATGTAAGGACTGTGTCAGGATAAACAAAGTTCAATGGGAGTTAAGGCTTGCACAGAATGTCAAGGGCAACAAGAACAGCTTCTACTGCTACGATAGTATTGGAAGGTAAATAGAGAAAATACAAGCCTGTTCTTGAACTGGGCAGCTGATCTAGTGACAGCAGACACAGATGGTGCTGAGGGACTCAATACATCCTTTGTTTCAGTCTTTACCAACAAGGTCCCAAAGGCATCTGGTGTTTAGCGACAGGGTTCCAGAACTGTCAGAAGTAGATGTGGCCTGAGTTAGGGATGACTTGCAAGAAGTCAACCTATATAAATCCATGGGATCAGACAAGCTGCATACACAGACGCTGAGTTAACCAGCCATTATTCATTTCTGAGAAGTCACAGAGATGAAGGAAGGTCCTCAGCAGTTGCCGGAAAACAAATGTGTGAACTACAGGCCAGTCAATCTCAGTTAAGTTTCCAGGAAAGTTATAGAGTTAGGCCTCTTGGAATTCACTTTTCTGAACATACAGAGGAGAAGATGGTGACTGAGAACAGTCAGCATGGATTTGCCAAGGATAGATCATTCCTGATTAACCCAATTGACTTCTTAAATAAAATGACTAGTTTTGCTGATGAAGGAAGACCAGGTGATGTCATTTATCTCAAGGCTTTCAACACTGTCTCACTGCAAGTTAGGATGTTACAGGATGTCTCTTCAGGTGGGCAACCAGATGGGTTAAAGGACTGTTGGATGATGAAGCCCAGACAGTAAATGTTTAATGGACCTTAACCCACCACGAGGCTGGTAACAAGTGGAATATCACAAGGGTTGATCCTGGAACCTGTCCTGTTTAACACCTTAATCAACAACGAAGGGGAGGAAATAATGTAGTCTGTAAATTTTGCAGGTAACACCAAATTCAGAGAAACAGTTGATAAGCCTGAGGGCAGGGCTGCTGTTCAGAGGGACTCAGAATGGCACTGGAAGAATGGGCCAAGAAAAACCTCATGAAATTAGATCTACACATGCAGAGGCCTCCACCTGAAAAGGAACAATCCCATGCAACAGTAGAAGCTGGTTTTAATCACAGAGGAGAATGAGTCACCCATCTTTCAATGATGCATTCAGTACCCAATTGTGAACAAACTTTGCAAGCCTAGTTGTATTTCACTTGTATGGAATAAAGTCCAGGTTACTATATAACAGAACTGAATGTTCTTTTTCTTTCCTCCCATACCCATTGCCCATTAAAAACATGAAAAGGTTACACAATCCTTAGCCTACTTCTGGAAAAGTATTTTTTTTGGCTTACCCCTTACCTTTGTATGCAATAACTGGGTGCTCAGCTCTGTGGCAGTGGGTATCTTCTGTTGTTGTTGGCTCCAGTATTCCTAATACCCCAAGTCCTGCCAACAGCATTGCAAGGAGGCAGCTTCTGTTCATGGTGGTCATGCTGTCCTCCACAGCAGTCACTTCTTTTAACTGGCTACTCTTCTTGCACTCATGTGGGAAAAGCACCTGGAGAATTCAAAGAAATTTACTCAAGCAAAAGAGCAAGCCACAGAAAAAAAAAAAAAAAAAAAAAAAAAAAGACAATTCTTGATGTTTAAAAACAAAGCAAAACAACGTCACTTTCTGTTTGTATCATATTTGACTCCTCAAAAGTATGCTATTACCTGTTCCTCTAATTACTTCAGAAACTTCAGTTACACAATTTAGGAATATTTATTTATCACCCAGCAGGATTCAAAAACCGTTATCCATTCTCCCCCTCTTGTACTTTCAAGTTTCATTTTGTAATGTGTGTGGGGAAAATAAAGTTCTGCAATTTTTTTTATTTTTTTTTTTTAGATAACAGCAAATGTATCTAAATCTGTGTTCCATGTTCTCTTGGATCTACTGCCCCTTGCTCTTACAAAGGAGAGTGCTTTGCTTTATAGGGTGAAGGCTCACTGGTACTGACATTGGCTTAATGCTTGCCCAGGTTATGCTGAAGACACCTTTCTGCTACAATCTAGACACCCATCAAGGATGTAATGGTTTTCACTCAGTACCAGAACAAAGTTGAAGTTTCAACTCCCTGATTTTTTGAAACAGCCAATAACTAGACACTTATTTTATAAGTAATGGAATATTCACAGCATCAATAGTATTTTAGATACTACCTAATTCCTTTAGCTTTATCATGACAAACATTGCAAGCAGTAACAACCTAATGCTGCTACCCAAAAAACTTTTGCCACTATCAGCTTTATTGAGTTCCATAAGCTTGCTTGCTTGCTTGCACACAGTTCATAAAATCATAGAACACCAGGTTGGAAGGCACCACAAGGACCATCTGGCCCAACCTTTCTTGGCAAGACAAGAATATGAAACATCACTGCCTTTTGGAGAAGAAGACCGGAAATTTGAGACGACTCCATAATGGTAGAGATGTAATTCTGCTAATTAATGGAGCAATTTGAGAAAAAATAATCAGCAATATTGACTTCTAATACATTTGATCACACTGAACTGCAGCATGCTGTTTAATAAGGTGGAAAAATTCTATTTCTATAATATAAATGTCCTAAACACATGAAACAAAGGAATGCTAATTAAAAGATATTCCACAATAAGATCAGTGTGCTTCAAAAGCTATACTCAGAAAGCAGAATGGGTAGTAAACATTGCGCCCTAACATTATTCTATCAACATCTGTCATAAGATGAACTGCTCTTCTCTTATCACTCTATTTTGCTGCCTTTAGAAGCCTTCCAGCTAAGACCTGGACACATCTAAATGAATTTGAACTAAAATAAATAGATCAAACACATAATACATCTGAGCAGTACATAAATTTAATAGTTAATTTTAGCTTCTCTGCTAAATTCACTTTTGTTTCAGAAAAAAGGGGGTAAAGCTTCCAGGCAGTTAAAATCATATTCCTATCTTTCTAAGTAGTATATGTTATGACATCATGTGCCAATATGAGTCTGTCCCTGTAAATTGCTTGTGGTTCACAGCAGGCAGTATCTGCTCATAGAAATTCCAAGCACCTATATATATAGAGGCATGAAGCGTTTGTTCCAATGTTTTGATAGTTCATTTTCTGCAAGGGTGACATTTCGAGCATTATGCTCTATTCTTATCCAAATTCAACCAGTTTACGTGGGTTATATCATAGCTAATGGACATTACTAATTTACAGATCATTACCAACAGCTAGTTCCAATTCAGGTTTCTCTAAGATTATGTATGTGTGTTTAGGAAGCAAAATGAAGGACAGATACCACATCATAGACTCTCAAAAGCCGTTTTTCACGCACATAGCAGAAAATTCAAATAGTAGCAGGAATTCAAACACTAGGAATATGGTATTTCCATGTTAAAGAAGCACATACTTTATTTGTTTTAATGTGTAAAATCTCAGAAATATCCATAAATATATGAATATAATAGATAGAAATTGAACAAGAATGAAATTAAACAAGAACACAACTAAACATTTGTACTGGAAGCTCAGCCTTCTCTGTCTCCTTGGCTGTAAATGAAGCTCTACAGTCTTTATGTAACCAGGTTTCTATATCCCAGCCAAGTTTCAAAAAACAGCTCTGTCCAAGACACAACAAAAAGAATCCTCTTTCTCTAGAAAGAAAGAAAAGGACCAGTACCCTTCATCCACATACTAAATCTGTGCATATTTATGGATGCCATGGTTTCCATTACAAAAAGCATACTGACTTTCATGGCACTAATTCTGATATTAATAAGGACTAACCTGTAAATGTTGACAGGTCTGATGTCATGCAGGTATCAAGAGGACTTCTTGCCACCTACTTCCTATGTGCCAAACTCAGTAACAGAAGCAAAGATTCCTTCACAACATTACATCTCCTCAGCCCCTCAATCCAAACAAAATCCTCTGGCAAGACAGGCTGCTTACATGCCAGAGTTGGTCTCTGACATAATTGTTTACATTTATCATCATGCTGTGAGAAAATTTTGAGACCAAAGAATTTTTTTCCTACTTAGCTGAACTCCTCTCACTGCATGTATCTCACGTGGTAAAAATGGAGGAAGGAAACACTCCCTTCTCCCAGTCAGAATACCCAAAGACAAGGTTAGGCTTTGAAGGAGACAGAAAGAAGGATGTGAAGCACTTCTGATAGGATATCTCAGAGAAAAACAGTCATGGTTTAAGTTAAATTAAGGGATTTAAATATATTAAATACATTGTGGGGAACTGCAAGTAGAAGCATACTTGCAACTACTCAGACAAGTGTCTTCAGAGACCCTAATCAGACAAGAGAACAGTAAACCAAGATAGCAGATAGAAACCTCATCATAAGTTCTTCCATGAGAAAAAGACAAGCTTTAAGCCAGTTGAGTAACTGGGAGGAAAAGGAACTCATTATCCCCTTCATTACACAATGGTATGCACACAAGGAGAAATGAAAAAGGGTCTGGAGACTGCACCTAATACACTGCTAAAGTAAAAACAAGAATCCCCTACAAACAGAAGACACAGCTTCAACATGTACCCACAACATGAACAGATGAACAGACATCTGAGAAAAGTCTTCACAACCAAATCCTTTTCCAAGAAATTTGCAGGGGTTACATTGCTCCCTACTGCACATCGCTGAATAAGGACTGCTGCTCAAGTTCCACCTCTGCCTGAGACAACAGCTGTACAAGCGAGACTGTGGAGGCAGCACCTGAGCTCCATCCTCACAAAGCTCTGAAACTCTGCAACTGAGTGTCAGAAGTCTTGAAGCAGGCAAAAGAGTCTTTCAGGAAACAAGCCCTTCTCCTTACTGAAAGTGCAACTATTGCAACAAGAAGTGATGGTTAACCTGGAGTGGCAGACACAAAAGCCAAGAGAACCCTAACCATGAAAATTTTAGGCTACTTTCCTTGATTTCTGTATAATTTCTATATTCATATCTCTCTCAACAATGAAACATAACAGTCAAGTTGAAACTCTTCAAAACATATCCATAACAGTGACACTGACCATCTTTTTAACTATTGCTATACATTTGGGAAATAGCACATTAACTTACATTACTTGTATAGTTTTTCTAGCGTAGATATTTAATAAGACTTCTTACAAATTGCATTTTACAAGATTGTAAAATAACCTGAAGATGCAAAAAGAAAAAAAAGATAATTATAAATTGTAATACATTTCAATATATTATTTCTATATTTTTGTTTCTATATTTTATTTCAGGGATGGGATGCCATTCAAAGGAACCTGGACAAGCTCGAGAAGTGGGCCTATGCAAACCTCATGAGGTTCAACATGGCCAACTGCAAGGTCCTTCACCTTGGTTGGGGCAACCTCCAGTGTCAATACAGGTTGAGGGATGAAGAGATTGAGAGCAGCCCTGTGGAAAAGGACTTGAAGGTACCGGTGGATGAAAGATTGGATATGAGCCAGCAATCTGAGCTTGCAGCCCAGAAGGGCAATCGTATCTTGGGCTGCATCAAAAAGAGTGTGGCCAGCAGGTCAAGGGAGGTGATTCTGCCCCTCTGCTCTGCTGTGGTAAGACCCCACCTGGAGTCCTGTGTCCAGCTCTGAAGCCCTCAGTACAGGAAAGGCATGAACCTGTTGGAGAGGGGGCAGAGGAGGGTCACTAAGATGACCTTACTGCAGACTTTCAGTTCTTAAGCCTATAAGAAAGACGGTGACAGACTTTTTAGCAGGGCCTTTTTTAACAGGACAAGGTGTAATGATTTTAACCCAAAGAATGGGAGATTCAGACTAGACATGAAGAAGAAATACTTTACAATGAGGATGGTAAAACATTGGCACAGGTTGCCCAGAGAGGTGGTAGATGATCCATCCCTGGAGATATTCAAGGCCAGGCTGGACGGGGCTCTGAGCAACCTGATCTAGTTGAAGATGTTCCTGCTCATTGCAACGGGTTGGAATAGATGACCTTTGAAGGTACTTTCTAACCCAAAGTATTCTATGATTCTATATGTAAAGGGTCTCATACACTTATTCTCTCCCTTCCTCACTTTTCTTTTTTTTTTAAATCTAGCATGCCTAGAAGAAACATAAAGAAGAATGAGGCCCATGAGGTAAAGGTATTATTTTTTTACAAACATAGTATTGAATTTCTCCATCAACAGTATTTGGAGTGGAAAAAAACAGCAATTCAAGATTTTCTGTTTTAGCTGAGCCAACAAAAGATAGCTATTGCTGAAGAGAAAAAGTGTCAACAGCTAAGCATGCAAGGCATCTAACTGTTACTGGTAGGTCCAAGAAGATGCTTTTAGAGACTATTCCCTCCAGGCACTGAAGTCATATATTTAAAATGAAATAATCAGGATGTCAATTTTTCTACATTGGTTAAAATGTGTCATGTTGGAAGTACAATTTACATCTGTATTGTTATATAAACGACATTTTATTTTGTTTGATTACCATAATCTGCTGTGCAAAAAAAGAGAGTTTCCACACTAACTGCAGCTGTACAGAGGCAAAGATGCTTCCAAATAATTATCTTTGCTGATTCTGAAGGTGACAATTTAACTGCAATTTCAGTGAATGATGAAGTGAACTTATGTCACCATGAGTATGCAAACAGCAGAGTCTGGCGTAGTTAAAAGATGTCAGTTTCAGAGGTGGTTCTGTGTACATGCATCCACAAGCAGGTCTGGGATTTCTTAACATGCTCACCAGTATCTACTCTCACAGACACTGCTCATTTAATTTGCTGTGGGAGACTCATCATCCTTTCCCTGGATGCTTCACTCCACTTCTTGGTTTGCAGAACAGTAAAAGTCTGACAAAAAATTTACTCATGCTAACTACTCCAGAATCCATGCACCTTTGTGTACAAGCATAAACCTGAAAAAAATACTTGTCTAATGAAACAGAATATACATTGTATGAGTTCATTAGAAGAAAATTATGAGTCCAAACAAAGCTGTTTTCCCATATTGCTACTGTACACTCTTTAACACAGTAATAATTATTCCATCTTTGGTCACATCAATTTTATTAAAAATACCTAGTTTGTCTACTGTACCGCTAGTGGCACCTTTTTACAATTTATTAAAAAAATAGAACACTGGCTTGCTGCTGCAACTAATGAGCAGACAGGGATAATTGTTACCTCTTCATCAAAAAAGCCCAAGCTGCTGTGTATTGCTAGTGAGCGTACAGACAAATTAGAAAAGAGGGTATCAGCAGTCATATGGCCATAAAACTGGAAAACATGGACACGGCTAGGATGCAGCTCAGTGTCTTTTTCTGTAATGGCTCTTGATTTTTTAAAGCCAAACTACTCAAATTCATGCAAATAATTTCAGACAAAGATTGCTGGAGAAAGGAGTATGTAAAAATGGCCCTGTCATCACATCTACCAAAAAAAAAATTCCTGAATTCTCAGGCAATGTATGCTCTCCAAATTACCAGTCCTGGCAACACCACTGGTGACAAGGCCTGGCGTCCATAAGGAAAAAGGAATGGAGGTGGGTGGTGGGGGAGGCAGGTGGGAGGGTGAGCAACAAGAGGAATTCACAGAATTACAGAATTAAAGTGGTCCCCTCTCCTCCAGTGAAAAATGTGAATGTTTTGTATCAAAGGCATTCACTTTTTTCAGAAATGGACTGTGATTTTTTTACTCAGTCATCCCACTTCTAATAATATATAGACACAAAGTGAATAAGTATCAAAACTCATTTAAATCTTGTTTGTAAAAAAAACTCAATCAATTTTTTTTTACTATAGTAATTAATCCTTTTCCCCTGTCAAATGAACAAATAAAAGCTATCTCTTTATAACATAATCACTTTGAAACACACCCCTTATCCAATATATGTTTAGCATAACAATTTGTATATCACTCAGATACACAGTTAGATTAGAGCAAGAATTCAAAGATTGCCTCATTAAATATCAAGATAAGACTGGAGGCTATAGAGTTTCTTCAGTGAAAAAATACAGCCGTAAACTACTGTTTCTCATCACTGGACCTAGCAATGGAGACTGTTTCCTAAACTGCAGAGTAGCATATTCTAATCTGTATTCTCATAAAGTGAGAGTCAGCTTCAATTAACAAACTGATTACCAAGTTGCTTCAACTTTTTTTAAATATTGCCATTCATTTCTGCAGTGGCATGAATTTTCAGATCTGCAAGAGTCAGTCACTCATCAGCTGTCATTGACTAAGGCAGTCAAAAAATCAGTCCTCAAATTCATAGTGACATTCTGCCAAAAGTCTGCTAGTATCTGTAGCTGATGGTGACAACTCACAAAAGAAGAATCTGCCATCAAAGCTAGTTCTCCGGTGCTGCTCAAAGAGCTGTGATACTTGTGATTTCCACAAAGGAAGCACTGCTTCAAGAACAGTGGCCTGTGTGAAGCAAGAAATTTGTAATAACACTTCAGATCTCATTTATCGTGCCATGGGCATGTCTTCCTTGAGCAAGCACCAGCCAACCCAGAAAGTCCACAGAGAAGAGCTCCACAAGCATCTTAGAGATAAGAATAAAAGCAGTCAAATCAGCACAGCCTAGGTCCAAGTTCCAGCAAAATCTCAGCTTTTTTTTTCAAATCCCTGTTTCTCTTAGTTATCCCTTAGCTCCTCAGCCTTTTTGGTATCCTCCCAAGCCCCACATTTCCACCTCTCATTTCCTTCCTCCCACAGCCAGTCTCCTGGTCCAGTCACCAGTGTACTTTCCCCCATGCACTGCTTGATGCATGCACTGAACTGTGATCCTCAGTCTGGCCATTAGAAGTCAGTCTGAGGTGGTGGAAGGAGAGACTTCCCTCCTTGGACAGACTATAAAGCCAGCACAGTTTTTCCCTTACAAAACAACTTTAATGAAAAACAAAATGGTAACCATTGTTTGCAAACAAAGGCCTGAAAAGCAGAGAAAGTTGGAAAGATGATCAGGGGAAGTTTCAGCCAAAGGAAAGGCATGAAATGAGAGAAAATGAGTGAGGAGAGGGCAGAAGTGTAAGCTAGTACAGGAAAAGCAAATGGAGAGGGAAGAACCAGAGCAATTCGGGAATCTACACACACATCCTTGCATTTTATCTTCTCCTTTCTCTCCATACCACACGTGCCTGATGCCTTTTCCAGTTGCTACTATTTACCAGCAAACCACACACATTTTCTTCTAGCTCAAAACATGGTCAACACCATCAACATGGCATATAACACAAGTTGTTCTGTAGTAAAAACTATACTTCCGGGTGTTGTGACTAATAGCAGTTCAGTAGACAGTCTGTACCACAGGATCTTCTTGATTTTAAAAAATGACATAGCTTCAAAATGTGATTGGACAATCCTCAGAAAAAGGATCCACAGATGGTTATAAAATACCTAAACACACCCATTTTGCAGTGTCAGATTCAGGAACTTCCTGAGCCTGGTACTGCAACAAAAAGTCCCCCTTGTTGCTTACTGGGGTCTTACCCTTTCCTAAAGACATGTGCTGTTTGCTCCTGACAGAGACCAGATGCTGGTCTGGAGGCACTCCTGACCAAGCACTTGTTCCCATCTTCCACAAAGATCTGAGCTCTGCTCTGCACTGCACAACATTCACAGAATGCATTTTATTCACTTGTTTTGCCCATACAGTACATGCGAGTCTGTATGAGTTATTCATAAAGCCTAGTGAAAAATGAACAAATGCATCTGACTATAAGACAAGGAAAATCCATTGCGCACCTTTTTACAAAGTATATACTACAGTACATGAGTTATGACCACAAAGAAACAGCATCCAGGATAGCAACTCCATGGCAATATTCTTCTCACCCATCTAGTATGAAGCCCTACAGTTTGGAAAGAGATCTGTTTCCTGGTTGACAGCTGAGTCAGCAAAGACCTCAATTTCAACAGAATCATAAAGTCATTAACTGGACTTCCTTACAAGCTGTCAAAAAATATAACATAAATTACATTTCAGAAGTTTCTTTCAATTTGTTGAGCAATACTGTTAGGGGGCATTAAAATATGCTTTCCAAATATTCCTGGCACACTCTTGAGAGATAAAATTTAATATAAAAAGTTGTGGACAACAATTTTTAGAGCAACATATACTTTCAGAGACCTAATAATGGTGCCCCTGAATGAAGATGCTATACTGCATATTTCTACATCTCAGTAAATTTGTGAAAAATCTTATTTACCTATTAAACTTGAGTAAGATAAAAGTATGCTAGTGTGGTGTGTTGACTGTGGCTGGACACCTGGTGCTCATCAAAGCTGCTTTTTCACTTCCCATCCTCAGCTGGAAAGTGAAGAGAAAATATAATGAAAGGTTCATGGGCTGAGGTAAGGACATGGAGGGCACTCAACTCCCAGGCAAAACAGACTCAACTCAGGAAAATTAATTTCATTTATTACTAATTAAATTCAGAGTAGAGTAATGGGATATAAACCGAAATATTAAAACACCTTTCCCTCACCCCTCCTTCTTCCCAGGCTCAAATAGACCTCTTCCCTGTAAGTGGTGCAGGAGAATGGGGGTTGTGGTCAGTTCATCACATATTGTCTCTGTTGCTTCTTCCTCCTCAGGAGGAGGACTCCTCACACTCTTCCCCTGCTCCAGTGTGGGGTTCCTCCCACAGAAGACAGTTCTCCACGAACTTCTCTGATGTGAGTCCTTACCATGGGCTGCAGTTCTTCATGAACTGCTCCAGTGTGGGTCCCTTCCACAGGGTGCAGTCCTTCAGGAACAGACTGCTTCAGCATGGGTCCCCCATGGGGTCACAAGTCCTGCCAGCAAACCTGCTCCAGCCTGGGCTTCTCTCTCCATGGGGCCATGGGTCCTGCCAGGAGCCAAATCCAGTGTGGGCTTCCCACAGGGTCACAGCCTCCTTCAGGCATCCTCTGCTGCGGTGTGGTGTCCTCTCTGGACTGCAGGTGGAGAACTGCTCCACTATGGACCTCCATGGGCTGGAGTGGACAGCCGGCCTCAGCATGGTCTGCAGGGGAATCTCTGCTCTGGCACCTGGAGCATCTTCGCCTTCCTCACTGGCCTTGGTGTCTGTAGAGCTGTTTCTCTCACATATTCTCATTCCTCTCTCTGCTGCTGCTGTTGCCTGGTTTATTTTTCCCCCTTCTTAACTATGCTATCCCAGAGGTGCTATCACCTTCACTGATGGGCTCAACCTCAGCCAGCAGTGGACCCATCTTGGAGCCGTCTGGCACTGGCTCTGTCAGACATGGGGGAAGCTTCTGGCAGCTTAAAGTAAAGCTGTGACTATTACTTTCCATTAACAATGTGCTGAAACTTCACTATATAAAAGATAAAAAGTACTCTTAAATTACAAAAGCTCATGCTTTGAAAGCTGGCCACATGTCTTGCTTCTACTGTGACCTCTACCCAAATTGAAGCATGAGACAGGATGGGAGAAGGAAGACATGCTCTAGTTTAGGATGCTTTTCATCATCTTCTTTTCCCTTCACATTATTATAATCTATCTTGTACTGGGACTATAATTTAAAAAAATGGAACAAAGGCAGTAGTTTAGGACTGGGAGGAGATCCATGCAACAGAGCAGCAGAAGACAATGCACTGAGATAACCTCAGGAAAAAGTTTAGCTAGGAAGAGAGAAATTTTATCAACTGAGAAGGAAAAAGATGAAGTTTAGAGGTAGATGAAAAATTTGTGTAAAATCTTGAAGATGTATAAAAAGCAGTTTTGAGTGACAGCACGGTTAATGGAAGCAGGTAAAAAGAGGTAATATGAAAGTTTAACTGTTGCATTCTATATAAGTTGGGAAGAGGCAACACAAAGATTGGAGTCATACATGTTGAATTATTAAGATCATCACATCACAGATTATCGCTGCAGCCATCTGGACTTACTTTTTTCATATTTTTCAATTGTACATGAAATCATGCTAAAAATGGTACATGAATGTAAGAGAAAGCAGAAAGAAGACAGTGATACAGCAACTTCAAATATCTGGATTTTAAAATAAATTACATTCAGCTGAGAACAGTTCTCTACCATTTTGTATGTCACTGTACAAAAGTACTTGATAGTACTTGGAATTTAGCATTCAAGAAGGACTTAATATAATACATTTTTAAATGTGAATCGGCAATCTAAAGGACAAAATTGTACTGCTAAAACAAAACTATTAGTGGATATTCTGCACATTAATACTAGGCAAACTTCCAAAATAAAGATTATATTTAAGTAGTCACTAAAAATAACTGCTGGATGAGCTCCAAAATGTCATGAAATGACCACTGTGAGAGCTTGCTTCAGTCAAATAATACAGGCAAATATTTCCTTCACTTGGTGGGTTCAGTCCTGCAGTTCTTAGGTACAGTTTTAACAGGCAATGGTTATTAAGCACATTTCAGCAAATGCATAGTGGTCACAGGTTTGACAACCAAAATACTGGGGAGGAGAATACACTTTTGTATGTCAAATCCACTCACCCCCATGCCCCGATTTGCAAATGCATTTCAGACTCCCACTTCCTCTCAACTCCTAGCTGATTACCACCTTTTGATTTGTTTCTTCCCATCAATAACCAACATAGTCTCTATTTAAAGCAACAGCTTAAGTGACAGCAAGGTTTCACATGCTGATATGAAGAAAAGGCAGAGGTGAGGCAGTTCAGCACTCACATCCCACATGACCATGATGGAGCATTTCTGCTCCCCACCTTTTTATTTATACATAGTTTTTCTATCAAGGTAAGCACTGAAAGCACCCACTCATGTCACCAAGCTACTGGATTCCTCCTTCAGTTATTGGATAAGCAGTAGAGAGAGTATCCTACAGAAAATGCTTACGTGACCTGATATATCCCATGTCTCTGCACTGATTATACAAAACGCCTGGGGTAAGAAGGTTACTATCTCACTTGCCCTTCTCTTTAACATTTACCACTGCAAACAAGACAATTTAAATTTTTTTATAAATCAGCAAAAGTTTTCCCACATATTTACCAAGATTTAATACACAAATGAAAGTACTGTTTAATGTTCCTTCTAATCCCATGATCAACTCCCCATGATTATAGGCAATAGGATCCAAAGGGGACCCACCAATCCACACGACACTTTTCCGTAATAGATTCAACTGAGAACTGCAACAGGAAAATCACATAACTCCATTCTGTGCCATATTCGATTGTGTTAATATGCAGATAATTCGAGACATCATACAGACATGCCTCTTTTAAATTAGGAACATTAAATGTGTGGCTAAGCAAGCCAGCTTTTAAAGATGTCCATCAGAAACACAGGAAACCCCGACAAAGCTATCAGAATCCTGGAATAAGAAGTCTTAAGGGAAAACTATAGCTTCTGTTGGATCTTTCTGACAGTTCATCTACCTTTCATTAGTTTTCCTCTAAATCCTGAATCCAGATACAGATATTTTACACTTTCTGTGAAAAAACAAGTTAACAAATCCTTTCCTAAAATAAACCAGGTAAAATTAAAAATAATATAAGATGCAAAGATTTTTAAGGATCATTCTAAAGCTAAAATGTCTACTCTATCAAAGTCTTCGAAAACAAATGGCAAGGTTCAAAATGAGTACAATGCTTATACTTAAAACCTCAGGGTTTCACATCCAAAGGTTTCACACATTTGAGAAACATCCCTGCACATAACTGAACTTCTTGTCAATATAACATTGCTTACTTTTTGCTAGATCCTAAGATATGGCATGATAGGAAAAAAAAAATCCTTCTAAAGAGAATAAATCATAGTTGTATTTTCTTCTGCCAACATTGTTGTTAAAAAAAATAAGTTATATTTTTAAGTCTGTTTATAACTACTAAAACTTGACACAACAGAAATATGCTATGTAGTGGAATGCACCCAATGAAGCTGTCAAATAATGAATAAGGAGATGTCAAATAACCTAAGGTTAAATGAGGAATGGCTCTTGACATATTTGTTTCAATACACAGAAGCCTCTTGTGGGTTTCCTTTAGAGCATACATTGTGATGCTTTGTGTATTTGTGTCTCAATAAAAGAAATATACTCTGTTTTCCTACATCTGAAATATCCTCTTTAAAAGTTATTTCAACTTACATTTCCATGTTTTATCTAATTGTTAATGATAATGCTATTTTTAATTATTTCTATTTAAGACCTTTCAGGAAAAAAATCTATTCTGTAAGGTTATTTCACAAACTAACAATGTTGTGAAATCCAATTTGTTTGGTGACGTATTTCCCAATGGCTTCTCAGTAACTGACAGTTTCCATCAGTCAAAGACTAAATTACATGAAGTGTCACTGATGTCTCCATCATATCCAAAATAACTTTAGACTTCTGTAGCTTTGTAGCGTCATTTTTTATTTAGCACTTTGGAATCTTATTAGAAAACTCTATGTATGCACAGATTACACACATGGAAACATATGTTAGACTCCTCCTTTTGAGGAATCTAAGATTCCAAAAGTGTCAAAGTCACCTTGAGCTTATAAATAGGAACATGTAGGACAATTATGTCTTCCCTTAGATTTTTCTAAAAATAAAGGCACTGTTTCAGCTTTCTTAGGCTGTTTTGCTTCCATTCAAATTTTCTAGTACCACCACAGGTGCTTTAAGGGAAACTTCCTGACCATCCCTACATTTTATGCCACACAATACACTCACCAGTGTCACAGCAATAGTCTATGGAAAACCTCTATCCCCACTGTGCCAGCTCTCCAGCACACCACCAAGAAAAGCAGGACAACCTGCAGTCAGAACATCCTTAACTAGTGTTGCCTCAGACCACCAAGATCCATACCCAAAAGCCTTATAGTATGGCCTGTATGTCTTTTTGAAGTACTTTCTGTACTTCTTAAGACCCTCACTTATTGCATTCCTCAAAAAAACACAAATGAATACATGAGGGATTCCTCTCCTGTGATGAACAAATAACCACAGCATCAACACACTGACATGCTGTGGTTGAATGGCATATACTTTGCCAGGAGGACCACATGCCCACTTAGACAACAGCCCACAACAATAAGTATTTCCCCAGGTAGATCAGGATATCCTCCACTTCACTTTGCTGGCCTGCCTCTCAGTCTAAGTGCTGCTTCACCAGATCCTTTAGAAGCATCTTCACATTGACAACTGAGGTTTGTACTGAGACTTTTACTGGTTCTCACCTCTTTTTCATCACGGAGCCTTGGGAGGTAATGACAGGACCACTCAGTGCCCATCATGTAGGTTACATGGCAGAGTCACATCACATACCACATGCTAAGTAAATAAGAAATCTAGAAAGTTGTATTCAAGATGCTGCAAATGATTGTAGAATAGCCCACTCCTTCATGATGTGTCCCAAGACAGGTGACCAGTTCTCCTACTGCGTGAACACTGCCTTCCACTATGCTCTACGAAACGGTGGAGTAAGGGAATGCAATAGCTCCCCTACAAACTGAGGCTTATTGACACATCTGGCCTTAGCTCTCCAGTCACTGTAGAGCTCAGTGCCTCTCCTTTCTGAGGTAACCAAAACCCTCTTTGACCAGCAGGAGAGGTATTAATTTAAACACAATAAAACACTAGAACACTACCTTTCCTTTCTTGTTATTTTTTTTTATTTATTTCCTCAGTCTGTCAGTGGTACTAAGTATGCTTTTACTTCCGACAATCTTCACCTCTACTGCTCTTCTGTAATCCCTTTGCAGTTAAATTCCTTCTCCTTTATTTACCAAGTCTCTGCTTTGATGTAATTTGCATATTAATACAGAAAGATGTGTTGTTAAATCTACTTCCAGAAAAACATAAACCTCCAGAAGGAATACCAAGGAAAATGGCCATCAAAAACAAACAAACAAATAAAGAAAACAAAAAACAAACAAACAAACAAACAAACACCCTCATAAATGGCCTCTGCAATGACACTAGGAAAAACAGATGTACAATAAAATGTCTTCCAAATAAAAGTTCGACCACCTAAAACCTACTCTTTGGCTGTAGGTGTGGTGTTGAAGAATTATTAAGTTAGAGCAGAAAAGCATTGGTTTACATAGCATTTGTGCAATGAGATACAAGCATCATAGTTATCAGAAGGATCTATGGAATGGAATTGTTGGAATCAAGAAAGAAAAACGCTGAGGAGGCAAAGCCTTTCCACTTGAAGCCCTGTGTAATAATGAAATGCAGAATTTGACCTAGAAAGGGGCAAAAAGGAAAAGAGACTGGATTCAAACACCACCAAAAAAACCCCCATTGTATTGTATGCATCTGACCAAGTAAAAACTGGCCATTTATGGCAGCGTTAGGAAATACATAACTCAAGAAGACAGATTTAAAGTGTGAATGATACTTAACTTATTAAAAAGTAATAACAAACTTTCTAGCACGGTGTGCTTTCTATGCTCTACCACAGCATGTGTCATTCCAGAGAGAGGATGGGACTTGCATGCTACTGAAGAGTCCCAAAACTGGATACAACAACAGGTTCCCTCCATCCTTTAATACCTGGCCAACTGCCTCCTACATTACATAGCACTTCACCATGATGTTGATGGGACAGCCACAGAGTGATCTAGCAGAAAATCTGTACTGCTAAAGTCACTATGATGCATTCTGGCTTTTAAATGGTTAACTTTTGGAATACAAAATATCACGTTTTGTCATGTATTAGTTAAATCACTACAGCCCTATCAATTTCTACAATTAATAATATAACTATAGGCAAACACATCTCTTTTACATGGGAAACCCAAAGCAGAGCTCAGAGTTCTCTGATTTTTAAAGTCACTGTAAGAAATACAACATATAGAAAAATATTGAAAACACAAATTGAAACATGACACTGTCACTGTGCAAAGCCTTTGCCAAACTTCAGTATTCTGTAAATAATAAATAACTGAAGCACAGGTCATCTCAGCAGGTTAATCATGAGTCGCACTGCCAAGATATGGAGTTTGTTCTAGATAGGCTGTGCTATCTAGTCCATGGTAAACAGGGATTTCAATTTCCAGGGCTGTCAATCTTGCATGCTTTCCAGGAATGGATTCCACTATATTTTATTAAGATGCAGCTTGAAGCTGAGTGAAAAATAATCCAACCTGCTTGCAGTGGCCTTGCAGAAATAGCCTCCAGAGCAAATAGATTATACATACTATATTAATGCACACATTGCAAGTAAAAATATGTGTCACAAGGACAAAAAAGAAAAAAAAAATACACCAGAGCCAGATCAATAGGGACAATTCACAGGGCCTCAAAACAGTGCCCTTTTCTACCAATTCTTTTGACATTTTCAATGATCAAGGCAAGAGAAAACAACCCATGAAACTTCAGGCAATTTAAAGATATCTAGAATACTTAAAGGCAGCATATCTATTGCAAGAATTGTGACCTGGGGGAGGACAGTTGTGCCAGTGTGGGGCACATTGAACATTATTCCTAACTAGCCTTTAAAGCCAAAGGAAAAAAAAAAAAAAAAGGAGATTGTATTTATAAATCAAAGACCATTTAGTTTCACACCATGTGTTAAATCCCTACTTCTAGATGCCATTAATCTCACAGATTTAACAAAAGGCTTTAATGGGAGGAGTCTCATTCTCTGTAGCAAGAAACAAAGGGTCTTTCCATTAGACACAACGACCTCATCCATCCCTCTCTGATCTCCTTCACCTCATATGCAGAGTCAAGTACCGTGCAATTCATCACTCCAGTACAAAGCTGTCTGCAGCTCAGTGGTCCCACTTTTTTACATACCAGACACAGAGATTCTGAAAAAGAATGAAGCTCCCTCATTCCACTCTGAAATTGCCATTGCTGTTTTGAAGCAGGTTCCTTTTGACAAAGAACAACAACTACCACTAACGAGACTTTCATTGTTATGCTTCATTTGTTAAAATTCCCCCAGCCTGGCACAGAGGGAAACCTCCCACCACTTCACACACAATGCAAGGAAGACACCAGAAAAGGCAGAACAGCCATGAGGAAGAACTGTCCTTCACAGATGGATAAACTGGAAGAATTAGGTGGGTAGAGAAATGGCTGACCTAAGCAATACCTTTAATTGGTAATGACCTATGTTATGCTCCTTTTTTCCCTTGTAACTGCTCTTATTCTGCAATTCCTCTACATTTATCTGATACAACAACCTTGTATCTCCTCTTCCTGCAAGAAAATATTCTTTCCTCAGGACTCTGTACATAACTATTTGAAATATTCATGTCATCTTTTTGCAAATTTCAACCATGTTATTTAGAAATCCTTTCAGTCTCCATTTCAGCTGGTTTAGTCTCACTTTTGCTACTCTTTTAACAAAATTCATTTTTACCGAGAGCAACTACTCTCTCTAATCTAATGAAAAAATTTTGTTCCCCCCTCCCATGTTTTCTGATTTCAAGTCTCCTCGGAAAACCTTCCAGAGGAAGTACACATACTGGTATAGGAAATTTGAACACTCTTTCCTATTTGCATGGATCCATCTCAAGTCCATAAATCACTGACTGAAAACCAATGACACTGATGCTTTCATTCCCAGTATCTGCTTCTCTCTAACCTCCTAAAATCCTGTTAATTCTTAAGAACTTTCTTCAATAGTTTATCATCCTTGCTTACCTCTTCCCATTCAAATCCTTCAGTTCAATGTACCTGTTTTCCACTAACCTTCTACCATGACACCCTCTCTTCCAGTAGCCTTATCTGTTTTGGCCATTTCAACTGCTATCATTATGCAACCCTGTCACTTTTAGCATTGCCCCCTTGATCATCATAATACAACTCAAACACTTTGCCTCTCAAGCTAATTCATAAACACAAAAGTACTCTTTTCTCACCTTCTTTGCCCTTTCACCTTGCTCATCTCTGCCTTTTAAGTCTACTTACTGTACATGGAAGTGGGTGTCACTAGGACTTATGTAGTAAGAAAAGGTGTTTTGATAATTCCTTGCTCTCTGATATGCAGTACAGACCGTAGGGGGAACACAGTAAGTTTAAAAAAAAAAAAAAAAATAAATTGGAAAAAGAACATAAGAATTGCAGAGCTGGCCAGACCGGGTGTTTAGCCCAAATGGGCTCGGACTAAATATCCAGCCTGACCTACTCCTCCGTCTCCAGGAGCAGCCAAGAGAAGACGTCTAAGGGAACAGTGAAAAACAAAGCAATCATACAGAAATATTTTCTGCCATTCCCCCCAAAAATACTTACTACGTAGTTTTACACAATTTGCAGCTCAGTAACTTCCTTACTTTGAGGTAGTACCTTTGTCACCTCCTTTTTTTTTTTCCTCTCCTTTTTTTTCCACCTCCTTTTCAAATTTCATTCAGCAGCTCTTTATACCCGTGTAGCATATATAGCATCCCATGGCAAGGAATTTCAGAACTGGCTTGCATGCTATGCAAAGAAAAACTTGTTTACCTAGCTTTGAAACTGTTCCCTGTCTGTTTCACCTGATATCTCTTCTAATACAAAAATAAGATGGCATTGAGTATTAATTTCCCATCCACACACTCCACAGCTCTTGTGACTTTATACACCTCTAGCATCAGCATCTGGCTGCTATCTCTTTTCCAGTCTGGAGACTCTCATCTAGCCTGTTGTTCTTGCACAGAAGATACTCCGTGAACTCCTTCTGCATCCTTCATTCTTGTTGGTCTTCTCTCAACTTTCTCCAGTTCTACTCCACTTGTTCTGAGATAAGGACACCTCAACATCAAACCATATTTAAGACACAAACAGACCACAGATTTAAAGAGTGGCCTAATGACATTTTGATGTCTCTCAGAGCAGCTCCTGATTTCTTCATTAGATTACTGATTCTAGTCCCAGGATCTCAGGCCAGTTCAAAATATTTTCCTGTTACTGACCCTGAATTTCAACCACCATTTTAATGGCCACTTAGATTTACAAGCTAATTTTGCAGTTTTTCATTCTGCCTCCTTTTCTTTTAGCTTTTTTTTTGGGCCCTGAATAACTTAGTTTCAGAATCAAACCTGGTCAGCACACTTCTGTTCCAAGGCACTTATGAAGATCCCTCCGGGCACTCACAGAGATCTCTGTGGAAATCCACCGGTGCTTTCCAATACATTTTTCTCCAGGTGTTTTCTTTCTTACCATTTAAACAATTATTTATTCAGCTGGCAATCCTCTGCCTGTTCAGTTCCTTTAAAAGTCTTTTTGAGAAGATTTTGAATACATAGTGCTTTTTCCAAAATTTAAGTAGAATAACACATCACAAAATCTCTTTCAACTGCACGCTGCTTATCTCCTTCAAAGGATCACAGCAGTTTATCAAGACTTGACTTCAAATCACAAAAATGTTGGCTGGAAGGGAGCTCCAGCCTGATCAACCAATAAAAGCCACAGTAGGTGAGGTCAGCTGCAGCACTGTCCACCTAAGACTTGAAAGCCTCCACCAGAAGAGATGCCACCCACAATACCACCAACGCTGAGTAACTTTTTCCAGTGCTGCACTACCCTTCTAGTGAAAAAAAAAGTTTCCTACAATCAGAACATTTAAATCTGTGTATGTTAACCCCCTGTTACACAGTTTACCAGTACTAAGCACCTTAGTTTGATCACCTTTGTAAACAGACTTCAAGTAGTTGAAGGCTAATATTAACCTATTTATAAATCTCCTCATCATCAGGCATCTACACAGAAATCAATTCTTTCTCAACATATCCATCACATTTATCGCAAGTTCTTTCTAAAACAGCCACTAATCCCATTTTTTAATTAATTCACTCAATTTAAACAATAGGGCCATTGCTTTCTAGGCTACCTGATTCCATATAAATATTTTCTAAAACATGGCATATAACTAGACATCTTCAAGTTCTCAGCTGTTGAGATACTTTAAATCACAAGGTTGCACTCCACAGTCTGTAGCTGGCCTATTTCACTCTTCACTTCCCAAAAACACATGGGTAAACTACATCTGGATCCGCTAAATTGGGAACAGGCAATTCATTCCACAATCTCTCCTACAAATGCCTCCAGCTGAGAAAGGCAATCTCGTAAGCCTCCCATAAGAAGAGCTCCAAAACAGGAACCACCCCATGCTTTTCAGTGGTGAGCACATACACACAAGAATTATTTACTTTTCTGTCATGGTTTTATCTCAGATCATTCATTTCATAATGTCATTGTACACAGACCCCACAGACTCTTCAACTGGCCTCCTGCTACTGGTGTGGTTGAAAAAAAGCATTTATTAATTTTATGTTTAGCCTGATAGGGGTCCTATTTACTTCTTCTAACACAGCCACAGCTTTTTTAAGATGACCTCTTGCTTTTAATAGTCTCTTCTACCTTGTAATTTAGCCATACAGGCTTCCTTTTCCTAGGTCTTTTTCAGACTGATGGTAAGCATTTGTGTGGAGCCTCCAAAACAGCATCCTGAAATAGTGTCTCTGCCACCTACAAACATGTTACTCTTGCAGTTGCCATTTCAGTTTTTCTTTAAATAAACATCCCTTTTTTGAAGTTGAGCATCATTTAAGAGAGGGAGAAAAAAAAGGATAATTGCAGGTAGTTTTTCTTGCATTCCTCCCATTTAAATTTCTTCTATTTCCTTAGCTTAGGGAAGAGAGAAAGGCAAAGTACCTGTTATGGTCTCTAAAGCCACCTCAAAAGACTTTTTCCAAACAGCACCTTACAATCACTCCATGACATCACCATCTATCTACTGAACAAAAATACAGTCTCTTACCTACCTTTTAGTCACCATCCCTCTGTAGTCATCTACTGCCTCTGTTCAGCGTTTATGCAGAGCCTAGCACAGTGGAGTCCTGGGTCTACCTTGTAGAGTCCTAGGAGATAAGGAAACACAAAAGAGAAATAATAGGTATTGAAGACACAGCTCATCAGCAATTCTCAGACATTTATAGCAGTCATAAAACATCTGTCTTTCAAGACAATAAGTCAGAAATGTAAGGCATTGAACTACACAGCCTGAACAAAAACCAAACAGAAAGAGGCAGAAGAAAAAAAAAAGGTCATTCTTTAAAATAACTGGCAACATGGGATGAGAATCAAAAAAGAAGAGTACTTGTCACAGAATTACTAAAATCCATGGGACATATGAGTTTGAGAAAAATCCTCACTGTAAAAATCTCCCTGGGAGCCCTAATCACCACTAAAATTAACAGGCCTAAAATGTGGACTGAAATCTGTCCCCAAGTGAAATCTGTGACAAAATTCACATCAGCAAAACATTACTGTCCTTTCATCTTTTCATAAAACAAAGTTCAAGAGAAAAGTGCAGTTACTGTCTAATGTCTCAAAAAAATACAAAATACATTATCCAGAAAAAGAGATGCATCATTAAGAAGACTTCAAGGTGTTAACCCTTTTATAGGGATGATAAAGACAATATAATAATTCAAAAAATTATCTTGCTTTTTTTCTTTAATGAAACAAAGAAGGTATTGCTAATCAACCAAGAGCTATCTTTACTTGAAACAGCAAGATGGGAATCACATGGAAGTTTCCTGCTCTCAACACCTCAACAAAAAGGTACTTCACTTCAGAAGTAAAAAGCAATAATAGTCCATTCAATTTAAGCATTTGTTTCTTTGATTAAGAACGTCTACAGCACAGAACAAATACACTAGCCATCAACAGTTCACCCTTGAACCTAATCGGAGGCATGAGGCAAAAAGGAGTCATTGTTCCACTCTGTTTGCTCACTTATATAAAATGACTGTACTAGATGTCTGGAAGTGTTTGTGATTTTTTTTCCAGCACTTTTCTGATCTATGAAAGTCTCAGGAAATCTGCCGAATGCATGAGCAGTACTCCATAAAAACATTTTAGAGCAAGGAAACATCACATGAGCAAGAAGGACTCTGCAGGTTAGACAGCAAAGATTCAGATTTATATGTGCCATGGCAAAATTTCTCATTAACCTCCTGCTCCCTACCACCAAGTACTTCAGATTTTTATAATTTACATATTTTCTACCAAACTAAGAATTTCTATGATATGTGCACATATACACACCCCTCCACAAAATTCAGCAGTACCAAACTCTGCTGTAGAATCTGTCAAGAGCAGATTTAGATAGCTTTCTCCATGGCATAGGGATTAACTGAAACTAAAGGATGGAAGGTCACTTTGAATTTCAAGTCCAAGGTGATAGGTGAAGCTTATATTGTTGAGAAGATATTGCATCTACTTTTCTTTGCCCCTCACTTTTCAAAAAGGCAAGGACAAATTTGAATCTTGGAAAAGGATCAAGTTCTGCTTTTTATGTTACTAGGTACCAGCGAATACTTGAACACCTCAGCACAACGACCCGCCACCCATGCACGTTGATGACAAAGTACCCTGAGATATTCAGTCTGTCAAATAATTAATTATAACTGTTACCATGCAGCAAGTTCCATGGACAACTACAAGCATCCCATCTCCAATATGCAGTGTGCTAGTGATTTATGCATGCACTCACTACACCAGAATGAGCAGCTGAATTATTATGCTTTGAAACATTACAAAGAAGGCTGTATACCTCAATTTTTCTAAACAAACCTGACAGTACAGTGCTTTCTGTATGCACTTGAACCTGCCTACTGTCCCCTCACCAGTGATTTCACAATTCCTACTTCTACATAAGCACTTCAGATTTATTCTAGCAAAATAAAAACTTTAGCAAGTTTATTTTTATTCTAAGCTTAAGAATTACCTAGACAAAACTGGAAAGCAGTGTGTGAATACACAGTCATGTCTTGTTTCCCTTATACCTCTTAATATGGCAACCCTGCTGTTTCTATGACTGTGGTAGCACCCTCAGCAGGCACAATACAGTAGGGTAACATCAGAAATTAGCCTGAGTATTCATTTAGTTAGGCTAAAGTTAGACTAACTCAGCCTACACAGCCCACACCAAACCAATTTTACAGAAATTGTAAATTAAAGCACCAAAATTAGAAGACTGATTGCAAAAAACACATCAGGTTTTTTATTGTTGTGGTGGTGGTTGTTTGTTTGGTTTGTTTTTATTTGGAGGTATACAACCATGTTTTATTTTACTTTTGCTTTGGTTTAGCATCGTCTGCTAAAACAAAAAGGCTACAATATCTGAGTTCCCTGCCTCTGTTTCCTACCTTTTTCTTTCAAAACGAACAAGGCAAAACAGCAGCCAAACTCACTTTTCAAATAGCTGTTTTTCTCAACTCTCAGTGACAAACACAGGCACACAAAGCAGGAAATCAGCCATGGTACATTTTATTTGCCCAGAAGCAGGTTAATTGAAAAGAACAAGGAAAAAAATGTTCTGAAAATTGATAAAAATATAGGTAAGCGTATACTAGTAGAAGTTTTCCAGAAACCTTCACTAGATTTAAAAATAAACACATAGGAGTGCTGTTTTCCACTGGTGTTTAGAATACGGTACTGAAGTCATCAGTACGACCAAGTGGTATGATTAAATCTGGGGCGGGCGTGGAGGTAAGCACACATGCAGTTAACAGCCTTTGCTTTCATACAGATACGGGCACCGCTCTCACATCTGTCTAGTAGATTTGGAAAGATATTTAGCTACACACTGAACTGGGCAAAGAAATAATCATAGCACGTCTAGACACTGCGGCTGGTTTGCAAGCTGAGACTTCCCACTTCTGCTGTAGCCACACGGCACTGCTGGGGCAGCTGCCGCAGCAACAACCTCACCTCACCCGGGCAGCTGGGAGCTTGCCCGGGCACCCAGGATTTCCAGACAATACCTAATGGTAACCATTGCTCACGTAGCAAGGCAAAAAAGGATACTAAAAGGGACAAGAACATACCTGCTCCACTCCACAATTTGAGTTAGGCAAGCTGCTCCAAGTGACTTTGCTGATGTTGATGGGGCTGAAGTAGGATTGCGAGGAGCACCAGTGAGATGGGGCTTCTCCTCAGCTCAGTGCCCTCGGTATCTACACAAAATTATTTGCTTTTGTTTCTATCTGGCAGCAGGAGAAAAAAAATCATGTCAAAACTGAAAGCGTACCAAAGTTGAGAGGGAGGGAGGAAAAATAATAATAAAACAAAAAAATATACAAATATCTCCCTCCTTTTCCCTCTCTCCAAAAAACGCCTGCATTATGCAAATATATCCCACTTTCAGGGGTGAATCAAGGATGAATGGTTAGAACAGCTGCTGTATACAACCTTGGGCTCCTTCTACAAAAGCTAACATTTCTCCTTATAATGTACGCTAGCTAGTATTACTATTTATCTCTTTTCATGCTGAATAGGTCCTCACATAAGGAAAGAGATCTCATTAAATCCAGCTTATTTACTGGACTAAAGAATGGATGTGGAAAGAAGGCAATGATTAAGCTAAATCTAGGCATAAGGAACGTGAAAGAAATAGAAATACTCTTCTTATAAAGCTGCATTTTGTTTATTTGCCTTTCAAATCACAATATTGAGTAAAGTAAAACAAAAACAAAATAAATGTAGGAATTCTTAGTGGGGAAAAAACAGAACAAAAGAAAAAACAGTAACATCTTTGAGCGTGTTCTGGCCACCACTCTTTGAGATCACGGAACCAGCCCACACAAACACGTCTCAAACAGACAGACACGCTGCAGAGCAAAAGGTCAATGTATGGAGAGCTACACCTATTCCTGTATTCCTTTCACTTGTAGGGCTGGGAAACATCCAGGTCTTCAAAGATATGTCTTCTGGTTCAACTCAGAAATAACACCTGAAAAAACAGGAACAGTACCATGACTCCCTTAAGCTTTTACATTATCCTTGCCTTGCTGAACACAAGCTCCAAGCCACAAGGAAACACGGACATTCACAGACACGTACACACTGATGCACAAATAACGTTCGCAAGAGATCTGACTCATCCAGAGTTTGTCAGGCTTACTTCATAAGCATGGTAAAACCAATGTAATCAGAACAACAAAAAAAAAAACATTCACAGCTCATATAAAGATCAT
Organism: Nesoenas mayeri; assembly: GCF_963082525.1. Taxonomy (NCBI): domain Eukaryota; kingdom Metazoa; phylum Chordata; class Aves; order Columbiformes; family Columbidae; genus Nesoenas; species Nesoenas mayeri. Next base: position 76,271,991 of record NC_137543.1, read on the forward strand.
CACTGAAGAAAAGAATTAAAAGAAGAGTCCCATAAAGCAGATTCATTGTATTTGCTGTAACACAGGCCAACACTCAGAAATATGGGCTTTGGTCATATTCTGCAAACTGATAGCTATATTAATGGCCACGTTATCTTTTGCTTCCAGTTTCTTCTGAAAGGGATGGTCCTTACAAAGAAAATTAGATTAATGAATTACGCACAACTTTAACTCTATTTACTTTACTCTTCGCTAGGCCAAAATAAGAATAAATGTGACGGCTGGAGTGCCAGGACAGGAAATGTATTGCTGATAGGAAAGCATAGATCAGAGTATGTGAAATCACCAGTCAGACGGAGTTCTTTGGCTGAAAATTATAAAACAAAATGACATAACATTTATGTTGTTTTGCAGGGATTTGACTAATAGTAGTTCATGAAAAGCCACTGACCTTGCCCTGCTTACTTGCTTTAACCCCATCTAGGTCAAAATGACAAGACGTGTTAGTGTAAATTTAACCTTTTAACTAATCGTCACAGATTTATAGTCCAAGTGCAGCACGTAGTTCTTGCCAAAAACCACCATGATTCCCAAAATACTAATTTTTAAAGTATAATACATTATTAAGACCGCTGATAGAATGAACAGTATTACACAGTTTGAAATGGTAGAGATGAAGAAGAACTGAGAAAAAAGAGAAATTATTGCGGTCTACTCCCACTAAAGTCATGTTTTTCATGAAGACTCCAAAGAGTAGGGGAAACATGGCCTTTATCCAACTTTCTGCAAATTACACATCTGAGTATTTTTATTTAAAATAAATCAGTTCTGATACAAATCTGATCTCCTTCAGTTTGACAGCAGAACTTCTTCTGAAATTATTTGTGCTTGAGTTTGACATCATTAATCCTTGTGCTTTTCTGTGCTTGACTGAAGCCTATAGGACATTTTAAGTGTTCTGTTGCCACTGATCCTCACTGTCTATGTAACTCCAAACACTAACATGCTTTCCTGAATGTTAAATTCATTGGATTGATAATCCAGACTGTCTTTTCTAGGTCTAGCATACCGATAAGAATAACACCTTTCAGCCAAGTCATGTTAGTACTGACAACACAAGTGGATGAGAGTTTCATGACCAGAGAAATCAACTTTCATAATGAAAGTCAATGAAGAGACTTACTAAACTCTGTAGCATAGTTTACACAAGATTTGTGTGCACGTCTACAAGACTTAGATAAATATCAATGTTTCTAGCATTTTTGTGTGTCCTTAAGATGAAACTCAATAGATGTGTCATGTTGTTTTACGTTTGTTTGTCTGTTTGTTTGGGGGGAGGGGCATGTTTGTTTGTTTGTTTTAATATTGCACGAAGTATACCATGCAACAATCTGCCTAAGAAATCTCCTTTCTTCCCCAAAATACAACAGTGTGCTGCTTCTAACTCTTCTACAATTTTCACCTATAAGAAAAAAAGTGTTGACATGACTCAGAGCAGTGTAGGGGAAAGGGACCTGGGGGTCCTGATGGACAGCAGAATGACCATGAGCCAGCACTGTGCCCTTGTGGCCAGGAAGGCCAATGGCATCCTGGGGTGTATTAGAAGCGGGGTGATTAGTAGGTCGAGAGGGGTTCTCCTTCCCCTCTACTCTGCCTTGGTGAGACCACATCTAGAATATTGCGTCCAGTTCTGGGCCCCTCAGTTCCAGAAGGACAGGGAACTGCTGGAGAGAGTCCAGCACAGGGCAACCAAGATGATTAAGGGAGTGGAGCATCTCCCTTATGAGGAAAGGCTGAGGGAGCTGGGCCTCTTTAGCTTGGAGAAGAGGAGACTGAGGGGTGACCTCATTAATGTTTACAGATATATAAAGGGTGAGTGTCACAAGGATGGAGCCAGGCTCTTCTTGGTGACAACCAATGATAGGACAAGGGGTAATGGGCACAAACTGGAACACAAGAGGTTCCACTTAAATTTGAGAAGAAACTTCTTCTCAGTGAGGGTGACAGAGCATCGGAACAGGTTGCCCATGGAGGTTGAGGAGTCTCCTACTCTGGAGGCATTCAAGATCTGCCTGGACGCCTTCCTTTGTAACCTCATCTAGGTGTTCCTGCTTTGGCAGGGGGATTGGACTAGGTGATCTTTTGAGGTCCCTTCCAATCCCTAACATACTGTGATTCTGTGACTCCACTCCCCCTGATAAGAGCAACTATCCATGGAATAAAGCCTTATTCTTCTGGAATTCTGAGAACTGATTTCATGTTCTGATTCTCAAATTTAAGTTGCGCACTCAAAACTGATTTTAGCATATAAATATTAAATCTCATTCATCACCATATAAATTCTTCAATATCTGTGTCAATTTAGGAAACACAAGCAAAACAGAATGCCCTGTAATCTATGCACTTAGTCTACATGACAACAAATGGTTGCTCCCTTTCTTTCATGAACCAGTATATGGCTACTTTTCCAAAGAGGGCAAATAAGCTAAGAAAGGTAAAACCAAAACTATGGGTATCATAGAAAAGAAATTGCAAGCAAAATCATCATTAGATATGTAAACATAAAATATTACATTTTTTTCTGACCTTTCAGCAGCAAAAGGAAGGTTAGGGAAAATGTAGGTCTACTGCTGAATGAGGAGGTGAAGGATGATACAGAGAAGGCTGAGTTACTGAATACCACCTTTACTTCTGTCCTTATGGCTAAAACTGTCCCTTGGGTATCCCAGACCCTAGAGATAGAAGAGAAAGTTGGACAAAAGGAAGCCTTTCCCTTGGCTGAAGAAGAACAGGTTAGAGATTGTCTACACAAAGTGGATATCCACAAATCCTTGGGCCCTGATGGAATGTACCCGCAAGCGCTGAGAGGGTTGGCAAATGTTATTGTTAAACCACGCTCCATCATCTTTAAAAAGGTCTTGGAGACCAGGAGAGGTGTCTGATACTGAGGAAAAGCCAATGTTATTCCAGCCTTCAAAAAGGGTAAGAAGGACAACTGAGGAAACTACAGGCTAGTCAACCTCAACTCCATCCTTGGAAAGGTGATGGAACAGTTCACTCTGGACGTCATCTCCAAGCACGTGGACATGAGAAGGTTATCAGGAGTAGTCAGCATGGGTTCACAAAAGGGAAATCATGTTTGACCAACCTGATAGCCTTCTGTGATGGTATGACTGGCTGGATAGACAAGAGAAGAACAGTGGACATTGTCTACCTTGACTTCAGCAAGGCTTTTGACAACGTCCCTCACAACCTCCTCAAGAAGGGCAGGCTGGATGAACGCATGGTGAGATGGATCATGAACTGGCCGGATGGCAGAGCTCAGAGGGTTGTGATCAACGGTGCAGAGGCTGGTTGGAGGCTTGCAGTTAGTGGGGTTTCCCAGGGGTCAGAATTAAGTCCAGTCCTGTTCAACCTGTTCATCAATTATTTGGACGAAGAGACTGAGTGCACCCTCATCAAGTTTGCTGATAATACCAAACTGGGAGGAAGGGCCAACACACCAGAAGGCTGTGCTGCCATTCAGCAAGACATGGACAGGTTGGAGGACTGGGCAGAGAAGAATCTAATGAAGTTTAACAAGGGCAAGTACAAGGTCCTACACCTGGGGAGGAATAAACCCAGGCACCAGTACAGGTTAGGGGTGGACTTGCTGGAAAGCAGCACTGCAGAGAAGGACTTGGGAGTTCTGGTAGACAACAGGTTGACCACAACTCAAAAATGTGCCCTTGTGGCCATAAAGGTCAATGGTATCCTAGGGTGCATTAAGAAGAGTGTGACTAGCAGGTCAAGGGAGGTTATCTTGCCCCTCTACTCTGCCCTGGTGAGGCTGCATCTGTAATATTGTGTCCAGTTCTGGTCTCCTGAGTTTAAGAAGGAAAAGGAATTACTGGAGGGAGTCCAGCAGCGGACTACCAAGATGATTAGGGGCCTGGAGCATCTTTCTTATAAGGAGAGACTGAGATAGCTGGGTCTGTTCAGCCTGGAGAAGGTTGAGGGGGGAATCTCATCAATGTTTATAAATATCTCAAGGGTGGGTGTCAAGAGGATGGGACCAGATTCTTTTCAGTGGTGCCCAATGACAGAAGGATGGGCAACAGGCACAGACTGAAGCACAGGAGGTTCCATCTGTATATGAGGAGAAACTTCTTTACTTTGAGGGTGCCAGAGCACTGAACAGGCTGCCCAGAGAAGTTGTGGAGTCTCCTTCTCTGGAGACATTCAAGATGCACCTGGACACATTCCTGTGTGATCTGCTCTGGGTGAACCTGCTTTAGCCGGTGGATTTATTAGATGACTTCCAGAGGACCCTTCCAACCCCAACCATTCTGTGATTCTGTGAAAAGCCAGTGAACCTTTTCAATCTAGTTTTAAAAAATTCAAATGAAGCTTAGATGACAGACAACTTCTGGAGAAAAAAAGTCCACAAACCCCAGGAAAACCCTGGGTTTTATTTACTATTCTGAAATAAATTTTCCGTACTGCAGGATACCAGCTGATATGTTTTCTGTAGTATACTTAATTCAGAGACATCTGCTTGCTAGCAGACCAAGGATGAAGCTTGGGGTTATGAGACCTGGGTTATATATCTGGCTCAGCAACTGATCTGTGGTGCAGTCTTGAGAACCTTGCTGTGTCCCCATTTCACCATTAAAAAATGTGAAGATGTTTAACATATTCCTGTTTCTTTAAAAAAAATGCACATTTTTACATACCTCAGTGAACTGCACTGTGAAAACTGCAGTTCCAATTAAGAGTGAACTCCTGAGTATAGTGACAATTTCAGGAAAGCTTTATGGCTGTGTTCTCTCAGTCAGAGAGCCCAGCTGCCTTCTGGAGAAACAGGACTGAACAGATTCATGTAGGTACTGCAGATGCCAAATAATAACGAGAAGACTAATCCTGAATATTGCAGCTGCTGATAATGCTCATTGCCTAACAATGCAGAAAGTATTACACTCACTATTGCCTACAGCATGAACTGCTACAGAGAAAAAAAAAGACATGATATGTAGTCAGGGAGAATCCAAGATGATAGTCTGAAGAGGAAAATAACTCAGCGCATATAGCTTGAGGTTATGAGCAAAGCGTCTGCTAATATGCAGCAGGCTTCTGTAATTGTGCAGCTGAAGTAATAATACCCCAACAAAATGCCATTACAATGTACAGTGTTTTAACAACTGTGCCAGTTTTCACACGTTGGTTTATTCCACAAGCCAGCTTATCCACTTTCTTAGTCTAAACACTCAAAAATTATTTAAAGAAATCATATCCACTCCATTTTAAAGACAGGAGACCATATGAAATACTGGGTGAGCCTATTAATTTTAGTTGTGATGTATCAGGAAAAAAAAATAGATCTGTACTCTCTTCTTCCAAATGAGGGGAAAGTTCTTAAACAATACAGGGGGACAGAAAGGGAAATACATCAAGCTTCAAACAATTTGGATTCCCAGTCCAAATGTACAGGAATCATTTATGATATAAGAATGAGAGAGAGAATTAACAAGAGTTTTTAATCTACAGTGCTTTCATATTCTGCCTTTTTTTTTGGCTTAGATTGTTCTTCTTCAGTTATAGATGCTTTCCCTTCCTCCATGTCAATATGCACAAGAGAAAGACAAAACTTGACATACCCATCACCACAGCCAGAACACATGGCACAGGTCCATCTGGTACTGTAAATTGCAAACTGATAGATGCTTCCCACTTCCCCCAGCAAGCTGCTTAGCTCTTCCACTCTCTCTTCATCATGAAGTCAAATGGTGGGGGCTTTCTTTTATTTTGAGGGATTGGTTTGTTTGATTTTTGGTTTTTGTTTTGTTTTCTAGGTGGTTGTAGAGATAGCATGAATATGGTGGTTGTGATCCGGACGTATTCCAAGACTTGTCTGAAATATTCTTACCCAGGGCCAAATGTTTTCCCCATCAGCAGTGAAAGCACTCAATGCTTTGGCATTGTTCTAGCAGCCTATCCCTTCCTTTGCCACCCAACACGCATGCACGCTCCCATTTCCCTGGCTGCTCCAAGTGCTGAAGCAATCACAAATGCCTCAGGCAAAGCAAAGATACAGAGGAAAATATTTTAGTCCTGGGCATCATCGCAGTGAGGACACGTGTAATAATTTACAAGGTCCCCTTTAACAGATTTTTTATTTTTCATGTGTTCAGTGCTAACAAAATTAAGGAAGAAAAGTCTAATGTAGAAGTAGGAACTTTTTCAAGAATTTCATGACAATGCCTAGTTCAACAGAAGCTGTTATTAAAAGCAAACATCTACTATCCCCTGCAGTGCGCTCAGCTTAAATGACAAGGCAGGCAGCAGATCCTAGAATTACTCTGACTGTGCCCACCGCTATCTTCCTTTCACAGCCCTCCTTGTCCTCCTTCACTATCTCTAGTCTTTGCAGAATCTATAGTTACTTTCAAGTGGCATATTACATTCACTTTCCTTTTTTTTCCTTTTATATCCACTTCTTTTATTTTTGAAGGTTAAACCATTAAGTAGAGCATGAAGAACATGATTCTGCATTTGCCACACTGATGTCCTACATGGTCACCTCAGGCAGCAGAAAAAAGAACACCTGGATCTGATTCTGCTCCTGTATTTCAACTCTGCTTGAGTTACTCTTTTCTTGTGAAAACATAACAGCAAGAGGTTTTGGTAGTTGGTGCTGGGGATGATGTGGAGTTTTTACATTCAAGTGGTTGGGAGAACTTAGGTAGAAAAGTATGCAGAGATATTAAGCACATTATCCTGAGGTATTTATTAAAATGTAAGGTTAACTTCAGTATCTGGTATTGATTCTCATCACCTTTGACAATTCACCAAGCAACACTTAAAATCTAGATGTTAATTTACAACTTAATAGTATGAAACAGGAACACATACAGAACTAACTGCAGCAAACTGCCCAATAAACAGAAAACTTCTATTAGAAATTCCTCTAGGAACATTCAACAACTTGCACTGTGACACAGAAGATTTCGCTTACTAGGACAGGATGGGAGGATGTATGTCTTTTCTGCAAGCACTTGTACAATTCTGCTGTTTCTGATCACTTGTAATTATATAAGGAGAAAAAGGCATCTGATTTAGAACATCTGCACCAGAGCAAGGCCCTAAAATTTTCCTAGAACAAGTGCAGGAAATAAATAGCACAAACAAGGAGAAGAGAGAACTAAGACAAACCCAGACTTGATATGGAAATCCTGATGTTAGGAGTGGCACTCCCTTCGGAAATACAAATAAGACTGCTGGAAAAGTTGCCATGCTCCAAAGTTCTCATCCTCTTTCAAAGGTAAGAGAACTTGAAACAATGCAACAAAGCAAACAGAAACATGCACCACAGATAAATCTGTGAGATAATCATGCTTTGTCAAGATAAGGTTCAGATTCTACCACTGACTAAATATATACATGTGGTGCCCATGCTTCATTTCCAAGTGTTTTTACCCACCCCACAACTTAACCTATTCTCTTTCTACTCCAAGGTCTGGATTTTTTCAAAACAAATTAATGTGGTTCTCACGTGACATTGTGCTGGAGGCAGTAATACAGATATTGTGAATTAGACCACACAGAAAGGTATACTAAATTATCCCAGATAAAAACAATGTTAAAATGGGATTTAAACAGAATAAAATTAAAGTAATAACATAAAAATATACACTTAGTTCTGAAAATAATTGTACTATTTTACCATCACTATCACAGATGAGATGAAACTGAACAAAAACATGAAAACATCAGGAAATGTGAAAGCACATTTAAACTTTCAGATCACTTCAAATTTCTGCGTTACTTATGCTATGCACTAAATGTAGATACAAATATTGCTTGTAGTTCCCCATATAGATGCAGCTGCATTTTAAGAACATCTGAAGTTTCATTTTTCTTTTTTTTTTTTTTTTCATTGTTTTTCTTGCTTTGATTCTCTTAAGAAAAAGATTTCATGGTGGAGCTGCTGTTTTCACAAAGATGAGGAATACACTACACACAATTCACTTTTGGGGGTTTTGTCAGGTATCTGAAGGTGGTATTTTTTATATAATTTAGACAACAAGATGTGGGGATACATTTTGCAGGTCCCTTACAACCTTAACCTAAGGAAGCATTCTTATTCTCTCATCCAGAAATCTGATTAGATACAAAGACCCTTTTGAATTACCTGTGAACAGAACAGAAATGTCTAATTCCTCTTGCCATAACACAGGACTATTTCCGTCTCTTTTTGTGCATGGCACCTCCACCTCCTCAGGGTTTGTACCTGTGCTATTCTGCTGTCATGACACTACACACACCTTCACACATCCAGCTGCTCCCCTTTGGGGGGAACAATGGTCAACACTCTGATTAAACAGAATTCTAATTCAAAATTCTCCTTCCTTTAAATGACAGGAAGAAAGACTTAAACAAAAGGGGAAATTTTCTTGTAAATATGCAGCCTTGACATACTGGCAGCCATAGCGTCCTAGAAGGGTACTCGACAATGTTTTTACCAGACACCGTAGAAGTCTCTTTGCTCTGCTCTGTCTTAATCAGTTTAAAATGACGCAACTGTTTGAACCAGTCTCAGGACCATACTACACTCTTAACAGAAAAATATTTTCTTCTCCAAAATCAACCCATTTCATAAGTAAATAAAGAAATAAATAGAATCAATATTTGTGTTGGATTTCCTTTTTCCCCTTCCTTCATTTTTGTTTATTTTTCTTATCTCCCTACTCCTTTCTCAATGGTGGAAAAGAAACCAAAACACAGTTTATCTGCTACTGTTGAAGCCAAAAGATGAAAAAAATAGAAAGATGTGTTTTGCTTTTGTGTGTGTCCACATATATGTATGCAAAGAGTTTTCCTCTAGTGATATAATATAGACAAGATTCAAGTCATAGTCTGAACTGTGTTGCATCTGGAGGACTTAGTCTCTGTGAGACCAAATACACCCCGCCCCCCACCCCCAGTTATTCAAAATCAGGCTCCAAATATGTAAAAATGTTCTTCTTCTTGTAACTTTAACCTATGTCACAGTTCTTCCTCATTCCCCAGAGAGACCTCGTAAGGACATGGTTCAGACTCAGTAAAATTTGTAAAAAAGTTTTCTCTACCAACTTCCACAGAGATTTTTCACACAGTTTTGCATACTACTAATGGGAAGAACTGGGAAAAAGCAGGAAAGGTTTCTCTATTCCCTTGTTGGAACATTCTCTTCCTGAGAAGACCTATGGGCCTTGTACTTTGCACTTAAAAGTCTCAAAGTAAGTTGAGCAAAGAGACAATCTGGCAGTCAGCATGGTTTGGGACAGAGTGTTGGGCAGTTCTGTAGGCAGAGACCAAACAGAGCAGGGAAAATAAACATGAGCACTCTATTTTTACTTTATTATGCACATCTTGTTATGGCAGGCTAGTGATATATCTCAGAGCAGTTAGAATGGAGTTTATAGGCAGAAAACACAAAGCAGAAGCTATGCTCCTGTGGCTCGGTAATTCCTTATCCTTTTATCCACTAAATGGCAGCTCAGAAAAATACTAGCAGCAAAATACAGTGATAAACACTTCTTGATACACTGGTTTTAGGTATACAGGCTACCTTCCTTTTTTACAGAGTGTAAGGATCATCTGCTTTTATACTGGGTAGTCAAGAAAACACCTAATTTTCATATATAATGTTAATGGCAAAGTACTGCATAGCCTGTAAACACAAAAGCAGATCCCATTGGAGAGGTGGGCATTAAAGCAGAGGAGAAAAGAGGAGAAAAATCCTGATTTGATAACTAAAGGAAATCAAAACTAAGATTGAAAGAGAAATCATAAGGCAAATCATGAAGTGGGAGGGCAATAAACGCGGCACCAAATATCTTGTTCTTTTTTACACATTCTTACATGCTTAAAACTGCACCAAGAGACAGTGCTATTTGCTGTTTCCTGAAAACATCCCAATTTATGCTTAATTTCTGCATCTCTTGAAACATCTGTAAATCAGAAGAGTCATTACAGGCAATTGGTTACTTCAAAATTTGAGGGATAGGCCATGTGCACTATGGTTTCCCTTTTTTTTTTAATGCAGTAGAATTTACTACAGTTTCTAACAGATGATATATCACTGGGATTTAAGACATCTGTTGTTTTTTTTCAGGTTCAGAGCTTTGCTTGCAGTTTGTAAATTAAAGTCAGCTTTCTCAATAGAAGATGAAATGAATAAGTGAAAGCTAAAGAAGAAAGTTACAGTAATCACAATATTTTCTCTATCACCTATTGAATGACACCTTTAGAAAATGTCAGTCTTTTGACAACAGTATGGCAAAATTAACAAGCTCATTTTCCAGGCATCTCATCTACACAACAGGATGCAAAGTCAATAAAAGCAATTAGTGCTGCTCAACAGCACCTCTGTTCTGACTCCCCAAAGTACATGGTGGAAATCTTGTGGGGAAACTTGTATAAAGTCCCTGTCAGTTGCTCACCAAGTGCTGCTAACTATGTATGTTATATACTGCACAGGGACACCGTTTGTTTCTTCAGGCATCTTCTCCCATTCTGCATTAGCCTGTTTTCCAACAAACACATTAAGTCAGTGCTTTATTAATGCTCTCTTACTTGCTTCTGTGTGTCAACAACTCAAAGAAAGGAAAATATGGAAAAAGTCAGAACGATGTAAAGCTCTCACCCCTTTTTTAGAACATGCTCTATAGAAATTGCTTCAGAATAAACATCACCTTCGTTTGCACCAGCATAACCAAGGGGAGTCGTTTTTGTTTTCTTTAAATCTATTTTTAGAGACACACTACTGCCAATGTGTGGTCCACCTCCTTAGAGAAAAAAAAAAAAGAAATGTTAAGGATGCCAGAGCCGTCCCCTCAATGGCAAAGGAACAAGGAGAGCTGGAGAGTAGCAGCCATGGTAAAAATTCCGTTCAGGTCACTATAAGGATTCCCACTGGTCTCCACAAAACACCAAACAAACAAGACTGGAATTCATTCAGCTCCAGCTTCAGCCTTTCAATACCTGCAATTACACCCAAAGGACTAATGAGGAAGCCAGTTCTCCACCTCGTAAGAAACACTGAGAGACAATCAGAAAGCAAGACACTTGGTACTGTGCAGCAGATGAAGCTCACCCTTCAAATACTGGGAGAGGTAGTGAGTGAAGTAGATTTTTAATAAATCCAGCATTTCCAATAATTTCATCCTACAGCAGAAAAACACTCATCTGCTCTTTCTTCTCAGACAGTCCTATTTTTAAGCCATCTGTTTCATAAAATTACTCTATTTATATATTACAAAACACAATAAGGCCTTCTGAAACAAATAGGATATGAGACAAAGAACGGAGGAGAACTATCTGTTGCATAAGAATGGCTCTGGATGGATTTTGACAACTTGCTCTGTTCACACAAGTTACATCATTTCAATTCTTTCCATACTCAAAGTGACGTTCCAGACTTAAATAAGACTGACTTAACTGAAGATGTGGGTGAACTCTTGTTTTCAAGGCAATAACTATGCTTGATCCTCAAGAAAACTGACCAAGGTGCAAAATCCTTTATATTTATTGAAATACTGGATGTTCTCTCCTTCCACAGAAGATCTAGTACTTATGTTCAAAGATACGCTGCAGAGTGACTCTTTTTTGAAATGCATTGTAGGTATTAGAATTCTTGAACTTCAAACATATGATAAAAGTAGTAAATCAGTATTTCTGAAGCCTAACACATCATCACTCGCAATAAATCACCCCCAAATAAAATTATTCTAGTAAACACATGATTCATGGCCCACTTTTAAAAGGTTTTTCAGTGTTTTATTGCACTCCTTTAATGACATAATTTTACAATGTAATTTTCCCTTATTTATCTTGGATCACCTGAAGCTCTCATTTCAAAGACCAACAAAAACAAAGGTAAGTTGTCCACTGGAGTTCTTAAACATTTTTCTGAATGGCAACATTGGTCAAATTACAGTTGAAATATCATTGCAACTCTTCCAAAATTATTTTTTAAATATATCATCTGCAACACTGTGGAAGACAAAGAGTTTTCTCCAGCAGATATTCAAACCAAAAACTAATTTTAAATGCTAGTACCTCATCCCGCAGATGGCAAACTTTGAGTTCCCTCCTAATTTTTCCATTAAAAAAACCTATAACTTAGTCCTGCAAAACAGCACTAAGAACCACTTCTATGTTATGGATTATTAAACTGAACCAAAAGGAGAAATATGTTCAAAATACAACAGAAAGCTGCAATTCAATGAAAATCATCCCTTAAGCCCATCCGGAATTTATTTTTACTAAACTCTCTCTAAAGTCCTATGAAAACTTGGTCACTTCCAGGTACAAAAGGAGACAATATTTATAGTTATTTCTATGTATGCCAGCATCTCTTTTTGTTGCACTGTTTTTCCCATTTCCTAGAATATCACTTTTAATACTAAGGAGTAGGTAAGCAAAAGAAAGCAGAAGTTAAACCATCACCCCTAAACATAAGAGATGACCATTTAATTATATTTTATGATGTGTCCATGGATATGTAAATCACACAGAAACAGAGAAAGAAATATGCAGGTACCATTTCTAACATCATCTCCCATCACTCTTAAAATTCAAGTATTGTAACATACACACATATATACACACTTGTATGTATATAAAATATAGAGTAATGATAGAATGACTTATAATAATCCAAACCATTATATAAAAAGTTTCAAAACATTTTATCATAAAACAGTGGGAAAAAACAGTTACTAGAAAATTTCAGTAACTCTTTCATCCCTAGTTCTGAGCATCACATATGATTAGTTCAGAACTAAAACAACTGTGTTTCTTTTAAGAATAAAAGGTTGCAGTATACATTAAAATAAAAAACAACAGCAAGAGTCCCAAGGCATTATTTTAGAGAACCTTAGTTTTCTAAAATCCAGGCATACACACACTGTATTGTCATTTCAGCTTCTACCATCGATGGTGTTTGCAGAGCTGCTGCTTCATCTTGGCCTAGTATGCATACTGAAGTTCAGAATCTCAGAAGCATTTCAAGTCAAGGCACAAAGTCACCCTGGAGGACAGTTACCTTTGCTAAAGCTTCAGTTCCTGGACTGGACAAATCAAAGTTCCTTCCTTGTGCGGAACTGAATACTACAGATCGTATTATTAACAGTGACAAACAGTACATCTTCAGAGAAAAGTGGAAAAACCTGAAAGCAGCAGCCATGACTCAGAACAATTTGGTAAATGAAGATAAGAATGCAGGGACAAGAGAAATAATAATCAAAAAAAGGGCCAGTGTTCAAGGTGTTGATCAGAACAGATAACACATCTTCTAAATTTCAAGAAGCAAATATTGCAAAGAGAGACAGAGAAAGAGCCACAATCTATTTTCCAAGCCCCACCTGCCCCCAAACAAAAAAAATCTTTAAACCAAAAAAAATTAAGCCTGCAAGAATGATAAAGTATTAGGCATCAGCTCATGAGATTAACCACATCACCATCAAGATATTTAAACTAATCCATTCTCAGTGTGCCAGTCAAAAATTATAATCAACTGAGATCTGATTACAGAAAGCAGCTGTTCCACCAAACCACGAAAAACCAATGGCCTAATGACAAGGACCACTGTGCACTCTGTGTTTGATCTACACTACTTCCCCAGCTAGTAGTCCTCAGACTGTAAGTGCAGTGCAAAAATGCCTTCCTGGGCACAGGGAAAAATACCAGCAATGAGTCTTATGTACCCCTTTTACAGAAGGCCCGAGCACCAGTTGCACATCTCTCACCTGCTAAATACGTGATGCGGGGACAGTTTCTTCACCTCTGATGTGCCTGAAATGCATTGCTTACACTCAGTCACTATTTACAATAAACCTTGTTGTACTTTATGACCCTTCATTTTCACTCAGTTGCAGCTCTCAGCATATTATTCAGAAGCTGTAGAAGCAGCTGCTTTTTTCCAACATGAGCACAAGTTTTTCAATTTGGATTCTGGAAAAGTTAAACTCTCCAGCAAAATGGCTGGAAATGGTAACTGCTTAGTAGTTTAAAACTTTCTCTACGTACTGGTCACAGTCATCAATAGTCCACCACTTCACCAGATGAAGCAGGACCAACAGAAGGGTACTTGAAACGAGACAAAACTTCCTTCCTCTTGAAAAGTAAAATAGAAAAAATAAATCAAAACAAAATATCTAGCAAAAAGTGCTGGAGCACTTCTTCTCCTATCTATCAAAAACCACTGGGAATAGCTGGGACATACAGAAATACTCAGAATATATCTCCAAACACTGCCAGTGTCCTTTTCCTTTGTGCCAAACTTCCCATGGGCTGAGCAAGCTCTGAAGCACACAAAGGTTAGAGGGAAGAAGAGAATCTGAGGCCAGGAACAAGTTTGAATACTCCCAAGTTACAAAAGCTCATAGTAAAAACCACACTGAAAACATCAAAGTTTACCCAAAGATACTTTGTAAAGTGATTAGCATTTTAAGTCTTGGGAAAATTCCCTGAGAAATGAAACTATTTCCTAGAGGTCCATAATTCCTGGAGGCACAATTGTCTAAAAGCACTAGAATTCTTTATATTTTAAAAATCTTTTGTAGGTTTTGGGTTGGTTTTGTTTGTTTGTTTTTGTTTCATTTGGGGTTTGGGGGAGGGGAGGGTGGTGGTGTTTTGTTGGGGTTTTTTTTTTTGTGGAGGTTTTCTGTTTGTTTGTGGGTTTTGGTTTTTTTTAAGTGATAAAGATGTTCCTCTTTCAGCATGCAGCAGCAAGTAACTTCTTCAGCAGCCCCTTCTCTAAAGCACCTTCTCCCGTGCCATCTCCACTACCTTTCCACAACAGGTGAGAATAATATGTAACATGCTTTCTACAATCAAGGAAGTTGTCAAAGTCACTCAATATTTCAACAAGCTGGAAGCTCTTGCAGATTAAGGCCATGGACAGACATGAGGGTGAGGAACACTACATGCAGTCAATTCTCTCATGCTGAAATACACAAGGCAGCTGAAACTCAAGACCTTCTCTCTAATATATGAATAATCTTCCCACACGTATTTTCCAAAGCCTGGTCTTTCATATCCATCTATGCAAAATGTGCTTGAGAGGTGAAATGCAAAGGATGTGCAAATACCACAACATCCCTCAGTAACTGTGAAACACAGCTGTGGCCTGTTCTCATCCATTGAGACATATGGCTGAAAAACCAGCCTTCTAGCAAACCAGCCTTCTGTAAACCAGCACATCTATTTTCACTAAGACACCATTTCCAACCCACTTCTGAAAGTTTCAGCTGCACTTAAAGAAAATAAAAACAAAAGCTGCCACACTTTCAAGGCCCCTATATGGACTGCTTTCTCTTCTTCCCAAACCAAATGCCAGTTTCACCTCCAACCTGCCTTTGCAACCAGCCACCACTGCCCATTTATCACCCGGCCTTCCTCCCACTCAGTCCCTTTGAAGAGAAGCTGCATGTCAGCATCTGCAAATCCCTTCACTGTTCTCCTATCCCTCCATGAACTACTTTGCTGATGCCTTAAATAAACCCAGCACAAGCACTGCTGTTTACAATGCAAGACAGACTTGTTTCACCACTCCTGGGTACTTGCTTCCATTCATCATCCATTGTTTTGTTTTAAAGTGGAAACATTCTGTCTTGTTCCAGGTTTCCTCAGGGGTTAACAGAACAGTTTTCGTTAGAGCTCTCCATTATTAAAGATCTGCCTTCCGTCCTCTGCTTCAGGACACAAACATGACAGTCAGGGACTACTTCATATGATAATTACCTTTTCAAAATAAAATATTCAGTAATAAAATATCCTTCATAAAAATCTACATACAATATTTACAGTGAGTATACTCACACAGAAAATAAACCATTTACATGGATCTGTTTCAAAATGATGGAGTGCCAGGTAAACAATCCAATATATGTAAGTGACCCAGCATGACCGATATATGTCAGAAGGGGAACCACTGGAAAATTGCACCGACCTTGGGTACCAGCACAAGTGTGAAAACCAGGAAATGTTGGAGAAGAAATGCAAGCTATTAATTTTGTTTATGTTAAAGGATATTATCTTTAAAGACATACAGTCATCTAAGATAAAAAGTTCATTTTTCATAAAAGCAGAACACCATAAATACATTGTTGGATTGTGGATGAAAAGTTGTATTAACTGATTAATTTTATTTTTTTTGCATATGGCAAGAAAACACAACAATACAATTACCAGGATAAAAAGAAGTATCATGGCTTTACATGCTTGCCAGAGGCTATCCTTCTACATTAAAATTCCTAGTAAATTAGTCTAAATCCTTAAAAAGGAAAAACACCAACAAGTGATAGGAGATGAAGATGTTTTGTAAAATTCTTTATATAAAGAATGTAATTCTCTTTTCACTATAAGTCAAAAATCCCTTTAAGCAAGAAACAAGACTTATTATTTCTTATTTATTCTACTGTTATCATACCACAGTAATTAATCTCAACAATAATGGAGATGAAGCAGTTCCTTATTAATTAAGCACTCATTAAAGAAGGACAACTTTATCCATATCCCAGTGAAAAGCATTCTAAAACATCACAAAAACCTCATCTTTGTATTCAGTGCTAAATATTTCAGCCATCTTAATGATTTCAATAAGCTCAGTAAAATATTCTATTTAATGCAGCTGATTAATATTAAGAAAACAACCAGTCATCCTATTGAACTAGTGTCAGAATGATCAGCACAGTAGGCTTGTACAATTAGAAATGACCAGTTATAACTGAGAAATAAGCAATACTTCAGATAGGGTGACCTCTTATAAACGATAGCTATTTAGCTATTGTAGTTCAATAAAGTAATAAACTACGTGACTGGAAGGGTTGCAGAAGATCAACCTCAACAGAAGTTAATAAGAGGACCACAGAGAGGACGAGACCAAGGTGCTGTGGAAGGAACAGCAACAGCCCAGAGCAGGCAGAGGGCAGCTGCTCTGGGTGCTCAGGCCCCTGGGTTCAATGCCCCAGGCAAGGTTGGCTACGTCCCAAAGGATGCATCAGGAAGGCCACACAACAAAACCCTTCTGTGTACTTTCAAGCAGGGAAATAAAACAATACTATGAGGCTTTATGATTTATAAGACTGTCTTCAGGAAACCATTTTTTTACATAAAAATACTGTCCACAATGACATGTTTTGGGGTTTTTTTTGCTAAGCCAGGAATAGAGGAACTGGATGTTTCCTTCCTCTAGATCTTTCTCCTTGAAAACCTAGTAAGCAATTTAAAAGTCTTCCTGGCTCACCACTTGTCTTCACTAGCATCCCTCTTACCTCTGTTTCCATAATGCTTTTTCCTATATGAAACAATGTATAGACACTTACTGTATATGTGTTACATATTCAAAACATGCACATAAAACATCTAACATTGAGGACTACAAAAAAACTCTACCAAAAACATTAAAATAAAATAAATAATTTTAACATATATAAAAAAAGTTTGTCTCTGCCTTTAAGTGACTCAAAGTAAGTGTTAACATATTTATTAGATTAGTGTGTATGAACATACAGCTCATAAAATTTCCAGTTTCAATTTAGTTTTTCTTTCTAAGACAGGAACTTCATGACTTACCATATTTGAGCTTTTAAACTAAGATAGAGCTGCACTAATTTCCTATGTATCTTCTAAGACAGTGTTACCATCTAGCACAAAAAGTCACAGATGGTTTGCTACTATAAGTGTACAGCAGATAAAAACAAATACCACATCAGGACTGTTTCTCTGTGTTCTAACACAGCAGAGTTTTCAGTGCAATGACTACTTTAAAGGTTGCAAAGAAGGCGGCATTACTCAGTAATCTCATTTGCATTTCCTATACACTGAACTTCACAGTTTCAATGAAAAGAGAAAAGTGTTCCGCTTATCATTTAGGCATTTGAAGACTTTTTCTCTAAAAAGTTGGCATTCTGCCACCTTAGAGATTGCCTGCTAAACTGCCCATCTTGGCTTGCATTATGAAAAACAGGAACGGGCATTATTTTAGAAGGCAGAGAGACAAACAGAGTAATACCTTACAATTTATATAATTACAGAAAATACAAACTTGCTGAGATGCACTTAATAAGAAAAGTAATTTTATTTTTATTTCCATGTTAAAAATACCTGTCTCACCAGAAGTAGCTATATAACCACAGTATTTTATTTCATAAAAATATTACAGATCAACATCTATTAATTTCTAATACAAAGAGCATTCCATAACAAACTCAGGGCAAGAACATTATACTCTTAATACCTTATATGCAGGTATTTTTTAAAAATGCTGAAACAAACTCATACCAAGGGCAAAAAGAAGTAAGAATCCAGGTGTTAAGCATTCATTATCACGCAATCAAAAGAGTACCCCAGAAATCTTTCCCATCAAACATTTTAAAATACAAGGCTTCACTGTTTTCCTGTATCATTTAATACTAAACACTGCATATTTACTTAATGTTTATAAAATGCAAAGCATTAACTTCAGTGTTATCAACCACTGTTATATTCCTCATGAAATACTCATGACAGCATGAGGCTGTTAATAGTACTACTTGCCAGTAAAAGCAATCAGTAATTCCAGTTCTTCTAACACAGTAACAGGAGACTTGAGTACAAGGGCTAGAGAACAGCAAACAGTTGTACAAGAATAAAAGCATCTTCATAACACACATTTAAATCTGCAATATCACGCCACATCAACACAGAAAACTCCTCTTTCTAGAAACCTGTGTCCCTGTGGTGTGAGTAATAGAGAGGGAAAGAACTAGCCTTGCAAGAAGTGAGCCTCCAAAGTCCAGATACAGATTATGGGAAAGACAAGATTAGTTATTCCTCATATAGCAAATCACCCCATATCACCTGCATTTCCAGTAATATGGATATAGCAATTCAGTGACATTAATATCTTGATTTCCCATAATAACAAAACATAAGTACATTTCCTTTTTTAAAGGTCAATGTTTTGGGGTTTTTTTCTGATTCTGTACTTCACCAAAACATTTCAGGATCTGGCATCTGCTATGATGGCACAAACTTATCTCAGACAATTCAAGTTTCACTTTAGATGAAACCTCCTCAAAAGTAACTCGAGAACTAACGTTTATTTATAACTGAAATTGACCTGAAATGCATGTGCAATGAGCTTAATGAGGTTTGTATGGGTATTATCTAGAGTCATTCTTCTAGAGCAGGGGTGTCAAACTCATTTTCACCAGAGGCCACATCAGCCTTGCAGTTGCCTTCAAAGGGCCGAGTGTAATTTCAGGGCTGTATAAATGTAACTACTGCTATATTTATACAGTCCTAAAATTACATTCCGCCATTTGAAGGCAACCGTGAGGCTGATTTGGCTCCCAGTGAAAATGAGTTTGACAGCCCTGGTCTAGACTCACACACAAGTCACTCCAACAATACTATCTTAGTTATTTCAGTGTCTGCTTTTTACAAACAACCTGGTTTTGTTTGTAATGAGACTAAAGCTCATCAAACCATCATTCCTGTAGTTTTATTTTTCTCCAGCTTCATATGTTGAACAGATAGCAACTGCTTTAGAAATTTAATATGCTTAATTTTGTTTTGCTTAAGTTCTAACTCATCAGAGACATATGATTTCCATCATCTTACATCCCTTGCTTCTCCAAGATCTTGAACTTCTAAGACATCACAGCAGACTAGACAAATGTGGCTCACCCTTGTGTTTGCATCTACTGACATCACTGCAGTTCAACCATCATATATATATGCCTACACATGCAGATGTACACAATGGAGAAGATGATAACTCTTCTGAGACCACATGCAGTACTTTCTGCTCCCTTTTAGTCTAGAAGAGGGCAAGCTCATATATATATATATACATACATATATACATATATATATAAAAAACCACAATGCAGCCAGTTCAAGCTCCTCAGAAATACACTGTAAACTTAAAATTTATCACTTCTGACTTGGCATTGAAAAGCAAAGATAAAAATCAAAGGACAGGAGACCACACTGGTTCCATTGTTTCTTATCTTCCTCAATTCTTCATTAAACTTCACATGTTTATGAGTTTATGATAATCAGCTTTACAGCATTATTCCCCTTGAGTCAACTGGTTTACTGCCATGAATGCATTGTGTAATTAGCCTAAAACATACAAGTTACAGGTCTCTATAACTGGTCTCTACTTTCTTATTCCTTCCTTATCAGAGCGAACATCGCTTTCAAAGAGAAATTTCAGAAAAATCATGAGGTAAGTAGTAAATACATTGCACATGATCAAGGAAGAGACAAGTATAACCCAAAAGATACATGTTCACATCAACCACATGTTGCTGAAGATGGAAAGTAAGAAGTGGGGAGGTAAGGAACAATTATCACAAGGTAGTAATAAACAACTTCCATTTGTCTCATGATTGCCAGCTGATAAATTTGGGAAAGCATCAAAGCATTAAGGATGTACTAACAATACCCTGTATTAGGCCTAAGTGTGTTCAGCTGCAAACTCACTTCTGACTCAAGTCAGTGTCAGAATATTCAAAACACATCTCTACCAATGGAAAAGGCTGTTTGTTCAATATGAAACAAGGTTAAAAATCACAGTTTCCAAACCTCTTTTTGTATTTTTTTTTTAAATCATGTAATAGGTAGCATTTGTCAATAATAAGAATAACTATGCAAAATGCAAAAACTGAGGTAATCAGCCAATTATGTAATAAAAACATTCAACTTTTTGAACTATTAACATTTACATTCTGGAAAGTGGTTATCCATCAAACAAAGCATGCAAACATACCACTGGAGGAAAAACAAAAAGGCAAAAAAATATTACCACGGAATGGATTTATTTAAAATAGCTGTTTCCTACTTAAAAAGGTAGAGAAGTTACAAGTTTCGCTTTTATATTTAGAATAGCCAGATCAGCAGCTCATAGGAATGCACAAAGTTTGACGCAGTCCATGCTGAGATGCAATGGCTTGGTAGGGTCACAGTTCAAGCAAGGACAACACAGCATATGCCAACATTTGAACTTCTGCCAGTATTGAAATAGCAGTTATAACTGAAAACCTCATCCAGTTTTGGCCAGAGTAGAACTTGACAACTAAACTGGATTTTGAAGTTTAGGGGGAAATTATAGCTTATTTTAAAAAAAGCAGTATGTTAAAGTCACTTAATCCAAGCTAGTATTTGAAGTTTCAAATTGGATTTTAGCGCTTAATTGGCAGGTGTCTGTAAATTGTTCTGTCACATTATCCAGCATTTGTAAATGTGCAGGTTCTTGGAGGTCTTGATAGTTTCAGCAAAGATCAAAACAATCTTAGGAATTAAAATTAAAAAAAAAAATATATCAACCCTGACCTGGCAATGCAGCCAATCCAATGAATTTATCCAAAAGTCCAGAACACTAGAAAGTACACTTCTAACGTGCCAAACAGTTATACTTACAGATAGTTTGTGTCCAGCAGAAGAACAGCAAAGGCATTTACACATCACTGAACTAAGTTAATAGATTTGTTTTGCATCCAGTCCACCCAGCTTGCAAGTTGGCTAGTCAGCAAACACCCTAATCAGAAGAAAGTGCATATAGATATATAGATACACACAGAACAAGAACAAAAAGCCCAGAACTAACAAGAAGAAATCAAAAGGAAAGATTAAAAGTGAGATATGGCTTGCTTTTGCTAAAATCTAAGAGAAAAATGAACATGTAGCCACGTAGAATCACTATGTAAGGGATCTCTCATGAGGTTCTCAGTAGTACAAGCTATGAGGACACTTGAGGAAGAAAGTTAAAAACCAAACCTTCCCCGTAAGCGGAGAGGTCCTTGACTTAGAGAGCAACCACAAACTCTAGCTTCAGGCCTCGCACAAATTTCCTTCCTAATTTCCTCCAAACTGAGGATGAAATATTAAAAACTTATGTGGCAGACTCTCTGATATAGAGTCAGCAAGACAGCAAAGTGGAGAAGTCCTGTGCCTACTCTCAAGTGAACTCATACAAACAGAACATGAGGTAGATATTTGCATTACTGCCATTTCACACAGGTGGAAACAATCAGCTGCCAAGTACTAAGGAATTGCTCATTAAAGGACAGGTCAGTAGCATAAATGTGATTCGTCATTTGTTGAGAGGAGGGAGGTGGGCAAGCGATAGAAAAGCCTTTTGTTCCCGTTTTATCAGGAAAAAAATCATAATCACATCACAAAATATACACTAAGTCCTCCTGCTTGAACTGTCTCTTAGTAGCAGCAAACAGGGAATGGCCAAGGGTCAGCTGATGCCATACAGTTGAAAAGCAAGGGGGTGATGGACCCACTGGATCTGTGATAAGTCAGCGGCCACAGGAAGGAAATCCCAACTTTCTATTTAAGTTCTGAATCTGACTTCTCAAAGTGCTAGACATATATAGGTAAAGTAAATATTAGACTTATAAAAACATAATTTTAAAGTACTGAAAAAAATCCAGTGCAGAATTATTTGTTGGATTTATTTATGAATCTTCTTTTCTGGCACAAACAACTGCATTTCTGCAGCGCTGCTAATAATATTTTAACTTTCTGGTTGCAATATTATTTGGAAAAAAAAAATTCAAACTGTTCTGTGTTTAGTGGTAGTTGATAAACACCAAGAATTAAGATCTACTTAATAAAGTCTACACACAGCAATCTTTTAGTATGATAATAACTATATTTTTTTAGGATCCTTCCCAAAAATGTAAGCCCAAATTTAAGACAAAATGAAGATTTAAACTATTATCAGCCGTATATCTACATACATCACAGACCGTGGTGAAGTTTATTGAGCAAATATGGACAGGCAGCATGCCATTTTCACTTGTTCAAACTCGAGGCTTTTGGATTTGTAAGTTCCCACGGTATTGCTGCTATGACTAATGCATCACACCAATTATTTCATTCTGGTTATCTCTTTAAAAAAAGTTCTCACTATCTTCTTGCAAATGATCAAGCTCTAACAAGTTTGGGTTTGTTTTGTGTTTGTTTTGTTTTCTATCTGGCCAGAACTTAGTAGAGATGCTGAATATTTTCTTCAGGAGGGATATATTTCCTCAGCAAATGCCCTTGAGGTACAAGCACAGAAACGCAAATCTTGGTACACACACCTGTCACTCTATAGGCTTGATCCACAATCCAGTTCCTCATGATGATGAAGAGAAAGTCTGTTCTGCAAGGGGTTCAGCAGATTTTGTATACATGGATCACCAGAATTTGGCTTCTAAATAAAAAGTTCACAGATGTGATCATATTGATGCATTTCTGCTTGAAGATTTCTTCTTATTTTTAATATCATGGTGAGAACACTGAGAACATCTCTGTGTGGAATTGCAGAAAACTCATTTTCTGATTATAAGGACCCGGAAATTACTTCCATGGGTAAATGTATTTTTGTAATAGAAAAAAATCCTAAAATTAAAACCAATGTGTATTGCACGAGTTTAACACAGTTGTAGAATGCTGTATTCTAGGTGGCTTATTTCAGAAGCCAGACAGATCATCTAGCAACTCAACTGCTGAGATGTTGTGGTCTTTTGGACTCACAATTAAAAATAATTTGTTTAAACAAACATTAGTTTCATTCACTATGTTTCTTTTCACCATGTATCTTTTGGCTGCACATCCTCAAAGCTGTTCTATGATATTTCCACTTTTCAGTCATCCCAAGAGTTTGCTCTGGAAGCTGAGAGACTACTGGAACACAGAAGCACTGTTACCTTCTTTTCCCTCAAAGATAATCCCAAACTCAGGTTAGGAGCTAAATTTGATGGGCAGCAGCTGAGAGCGCTTCATTTTCCCTTTGCACTAACAGGTTAAAGAGGAGGGATTCATTCAAACTCTCAAATTTTTAAATGCTAAAAATGCTCCACATGTCAATACTCTGTTGTCTCTAAAAAGTTAGCAAATGCCCTATGGGGTCAGTCCAATGGTCTGTCTAGCCTAGTGCTGTGTCTCCAACAGAACAGTAAGAGATGAGTCTCAGCAACACCACAGGCCTGGCCAATTTCTATAGCCTATTCCCTTCTATTCCTTTAGCATCCAAAGCTCTTGAATAAAAGATGTTGGATGACGGTATTTTTAGTATATATTTATGGACCTGTTGTCCATGAATTTGAAAAATACCTTTATGATCCCATCTGATGCTCTCTGTCTCCACTATGTCCTGCATCAGCAAGTGCCAGTTCACCACCATCTGGAGTTCCATCTAGTTTCAAGTTTCTCTCAGTTTTGTGCTGTGTGAATTAGTGAACAACAGTTCCCCACTTTCCATATTGTGATTTTCTGAAATGAAGTCAGGTCTTCACCCCTCACATATTCTGTTCCTCTCCACCATATGAAATGTCCCAGTGCTTTTTATTCAGTCCCACTGCATTTATCCATCTCTAAGTGACTACTCATCCATTCCTACCTCTCAAACAGCTCTGGAGAAAGGGGCTCAGTTATTTGCTGCAATGTAGCCCACTTGGAAAAATTTCAAAAGAAAATAAATTTGGAAACTCTAGTAAGAGAAGAAAGGAAGTACATCTCACAGCCCCTTGACTTACACTTCACGTGCTGGACAAAAGTTAATATTTCAAACAAAAAGCTCATAACAACATTAGTTTGAGTATAGACACAGTAATATCATCCACTAATATTCAACAACATCAAATATTTTTCTGGTTTTAAAAGCATTTTCATTTAATTAGGAGTTCTCAGAATAATACTCATGTTTTCATAAGCATTCATAATAACATTTTATATCGTTAACTAGATGGTTACCTATCTTACTCCTGTACAAGAAAGCAAAGATGGTTTGCTCTCATTCCTAGAATAGATATAAAGAAACCGGATTAAAACCTAATTTTTAACCTTTAGTGCCTTGCATAGGTCAGAGCCCATTTTACCACTGTTTTGTTGTTGTTGTTTTTTTTTTTCCTGGGCATTTGCTCAGAAACTGTTCTTGTTATGCTGCAGCACTTCTTTGTGCACGTTCCTATTCAGATACAGGAATACTACTTATCACCATGAAATCATACAGTGCTCCAATTCCTCCTCCTTCTTCACAGCAAGGGTCCGAAATATATTCATTATGCTTATCTGCTTTTGGATCCCACCTATGCAAAACAGTTCTCAATAACTATTTCCTTCTTTTTGTTTCCCCTATCCAGAGATGTTCTTCATAATCACTGTTCTGAAGAGAATGAAATATTTCTTCTCTTCAAGAGCAAAACTAAAACCAGCTGAAATTTGGATGCTATTTTTCAGTGTTTCTCAAAATCAGCACCATTTTACCAAGTGAATGGATAAAGTGAGCTACAAGTTAGCAGAAGTCTTCATGGCAACTTACCACTGATTGGAAAAATATTAATAGCCTCAGGCAAACCAGTCATTAACTGCTACTGATTTGGAGAGTGATATAGCATTAATAATTCAATAAAAAACACTTTGAGCAATAAAAGCTTAGGGTTATTTATTTAACCAATTAGATTTTTTTGGCAGCGTCCCTGCTCTTGAATAAACCATGCATGTTCTTCAATTAATCATGAGAATTGAAAACTACAAATCTGCAGTCTCTGCCTTCCAGACAAAGAGATACATTGTGTAAGAAGCCCAAAATAATAAGGGAGAATATAAGTGTAATTTACATGCTCTCTCAGTGGACAAAAGAGTGCTGGCACTTGAAGATGTGCTAATTAGTAAATCTTGGCTAGTGGTGCTTAATGATCTGTTCCTCATGCACCACTTTCCGAATACACTGAGAGACAGGTACAAATTGTACCTATAAAAAGTTATAAACCATTAGAATGCATATGAGGTGCCTCTTGCTACCACTAATGTTCAACAGTCCCCTCTTATCTACAAGAGAGGCAGAAAGATACAACTAGAACACTATACTGTATTACCAAGCATGTCATTTATTAACAGCTTTATTTCATTCAGAAACCTCAGTGTGACAAGCCATTACCACCATGACAGCCTAAAGTTAAGGGTTTGGGGTTTTTTTCAGTGTTTTGAATGCTTCAGGTTTGGTCTTTCGCTCTCCAGGGAATCACTACAAGTCTCACGGTACATATAAACCATTTAATTCTCTACCATAAATTCTAAATTCCTTACAATGCAGTCCAACACAAATTCCCTAGTTCATGTCTCTTCTTCAGCGAGCCAAACAAACCAAACCCTCTGGAGTGCACCCACAACTGGTTTTACAAGCTGAATACTCCATTTTCTCTTATTCCTTTCATGGAACGTATTTAGATTGGCTCTGCTTATTTGGACAAAAGCCAAAATTACCCATTACAAATCTATCTGCTTCTTTCTGATAACTGAACTGGCCTTAGTAAATGGATGAAAGGGAAATACAAAAAATTAGGGAACCCAGCCGAGTCATGGCCCTCAATTCCACAACTCAGAATGAAGCTGTGTCCTTATAATTAAGTCTTTTGATATTTAAACTGGGATTTCATGTAAAAAACAGAAGGCGAGGTTTATATATTTTTAATGTTAGCTAATCCCAGCAATAAAGCTTGGCATTTTGAAAAACAATTTTTGTAATTATCATTTAGAAAGATTTCACCTTCATCACACATAGTCCAGTCTGTCAAACTCCCTTTTGAGATACATTAATGAGTGCAAAAGCAACATAGATCCTATATATGTACCTGAATTTACAACAATAAACTACAAAAACAAAACGAAAACAAAACCTGATCAACAACCACAACTTCACCCCCCACAATTTTTCCAGGGTAAACTATTTCATTTTATCTTAAACCAGTAAGATTCCTAATTCTGGTGCAGAGCGTGGGGAGGTGTGTTTGCTCATTTTTAACTTTAAATACCACATTTCTCTGTCATGCTTTGGCCTTCTGGGGACTTGGGTGTTGCGGTTTTAAGTAAACATTGTTTAAGACATCACCAAGTCACTGGCTAATCCAGCATTTTTGAGAAAGTATATTTATACCGCATCCATATCTAATCACCTAGACACACATCCCAGTTTTCTGAGGGGAAGCAATTGGGTAACTAGCATGAACAGAGGACCTTTTGCTCTCTGCACCTGAAAAAAACCCAGACTTCTAGATATTTACTTCTACACACAGATATGCAGCTTTATTCAAAGGAATGCTTCCCCAACCCAATTTAAAAAGAAATATCTCCCAATTTAAAATTAAACTGCTGTTTTCAATAACTATTCAATCAATCAGCTCTCAATGTAAAATTTTAGTATTGAATCAAACTGGTAACAGTTACAGTTGCTTTCTTTTAATGAATCCCCTACGCTCTAAGAGCAAGGAAATCCTCTGTGCTAGAAGGACAAGGAAATGCTTCAAATCTCAAATGTATTAAAGAAAAGGCTTGGGACCATATGAAACTACATAGTGATTCCTAGCATCTGAGAACAAAAGACCCATATAAATTTCACACCGAAAAATTTCTGTTTTCTAATAAGGATTTTATAAGATACAGGGTGTAAGTGTGAATTCTGCAGCAAAGAGTTTGAAAACAATCATCATCACCAGATTCATACTAGTGAATCCACAACAGAAGCACAACATACTTGCACCTTGACACTCCTGAAATGTCAGTGGCAAACATTTAACAAGTCACAGCAATAATAATTTTACCATTATTAATTATTGTTCGTGCATCTAGAAAGTCTGTTATATGGTTCCAGTACAAAACCCCTGGCCACAACAGAAGACAGTAACTTGGACAAAAAGCAAGACGCACAAAAAAGGTGGAGAGCTGAATAAATAGCACTAGTGACAACAATACAATCGTACAGTCTTTCAAGCCAGCAAAGCATACAGCCTTTTTAGGGGATACTGTCAGCTTTTTAAACTGTTCTCAAGTCTCATATGGAAGACAATGTGGTGCTGCCTTCAGAACTGAGCTTCAGCATCTGTTCTGCTAAATGATGATGATTCTGTCCCACTGTTTCTCAATGATGCCCAAACTAAGAGCACGTACACCTCTTGTGAATAAGTAACTGAAGCTTTCAAGCTACCAACACCAGGTGTCAACCAGCAGTTTCCTCCTTTCCATTTCCAAACTCCTCATTTCCTTTTCCACTTTTACTTTTTATTCCGGTGTTGGTGTCCTCTTCCTGTCACAGTTGCTCTTCACCACTCACTGCCTCCTGTTCTGCAGGGATCCTATTCCTATATGTCCTAAGCGTCTGCAGTGGGGCAGGCATACAAGGTTTTCTTCCTCCTCTCCTTTAGCCATGTAAACAAAAGGGAAACAGTGAAATATGTAGTAATACAGTACTGACTAATCTGGATGTGACCGTAGATTTAGAGCCATTCTTTTTTCTTATTACCAGGCAAAAAGAATTACTGCAAACAAGCCATAAAAAACCATGATTGATATGAGAGTACAGACCTGGAAATAAGACTGTTCACAGAGAAAACAAACCTTAAAGAGCAAAATTAGCTTTAACTGAAGAAACACAATAGCTTTCACCCCAGAAAGTTTCTGAAAGAATTGGCCCACGAAGTCACTAGTGAGACAGCAAAGAGTTTTAACCACAAATCTGTAAAGAAAATAAAAAATACTTGATTGAAATTTAAAAAAAAAAAAAAAAAAAAAAAGAGTGGAAAACAAAAAAAAAAAACACACAGCATCCTTCTTAAGTCAAGCAGGAGAAAAAAAGTGAACCAGCAGTCAGGCAGACAGACAACTACTTACTTTCAAGATGTAAGATGGTTAATTACCAGAAGTGGAAACATACTAGAAACCTAACAAGGACACAAATGCAAATAAAGCATATTAATTCAAATGTGAATGTGTATGGCATTTAAAGGAAAATGCATTCCTTGCCTTAGGTAACAAAAGATAGGAGACTTCAGGATGAAGTAGAATTTGTAGGTAGTTTGTATAAAACCCTGCAGTAATCAGATAAAGATACTTTATAAATAACTATTTATTAGATGCAAAATATATTCTATGAATATTTCCTTTAGAATTCTACAGCATTCATATACAGTACAACTTCAACAGAAATTCTGCCTACAAATTTGCTCTAACAACTTTCCTTAGCTCTGTGCCAAACTCTTCTCAGCAGTTTACAGCCCTTGCACAGTAGCTATAATGTTGTCCTGCATTGCACTCATCACTTAGCATTTCATATAACCATGGTGCCTTTTGAGGCGGAAGGGACCTCAGGAGGCCCCTAGTCCAGTGTTCTCCTCAAAGCATGAAAAACAGTGAATTTAGACCAGGGTGCTCTGGCAGCCTCCAGGAACGGATATTTTCCCAGTCTCTCTGGGCAACCAGTTCCAGTGCTCAATTATCTTCATAGTGATTATTTCTTTTCCCTTTAGAATTGGAAACTCCAGGCTTCAATTTAGGTCTTATCTCTCATTCTTTGACCATGTATCTGCTACTAGGCCTCCCCTCACCACCTCTTCTGCAAGATGAACACGCTCAGCTTTCTCAGTCTCTTCTCTCTCTCTCTTACATGCTCCAGTCCCCTGCCCATCTTGTTGGCTGTCTACTGGATTCACTCATGTTTATCAACACTCTTCTTGTACTAGGAGGGCCAAACCAGACACAGTATACCACATGTGGTCTAAGAAGTGATGAACAATGGCGAATAAACACTTCCCTCCACCTACTGGCTGGATTCCCACTGACATATCCCCGTGCACTGTTAGCCTTCAGCATTGCAAGGGCAGACAGCTGACTCATGTTTAGACTCCTATCAACCCACCCCCAGACCAATTAAATTTAAATGAAGTCATCTTAGCTGCATGAGAGTTTTTATCTTCACAATTATATCTGTACATTGTAGCTCTGAGCTACAGTATAAACATTTTGATGAAAAAAAGAAAAAACAACAAATAAAACAAACAAACAAAGTTGGGAAAGAGTTATTTCAAAACACAAAGGTATGGTAAAACAAATAAATCAAAAGCTTTGCACAGACCAACAGCCACCCCAAAACCGATTTTTCCACTCTTAGAATTTTGTTGAGCCTGCAAGCTCAGAATTTGTGAAATGAAGCTAAGTTATCATATTGTCACTTTGAGTGACTGTAGCACCTTGCACTTCCAGTTAGCGACTGAATTTCACAGTTGCAGAGGAGTTTTCAAAATCATTTTAAAGTTTAAGCAATCATCTGCAAGTGTCGCTGAATTTTTAAATGTTCAACAAAACTCCTGATTACCCTGTGTGTGTAAATCACTAAGTAGCTCAAATTTCAAACGTTGCACTTGCATTTGACAAGCTTTGGAAGAGCTTTGTTTTCCCACTTCAATATGCAGCAATTTCATTATTCCAAAGAATGTCAAAGCATGCAGACATTTGAACAAGTCATTAACAATTTAACAAACATAATCTGAAGACTAATGGATCAAAACAATGTGATCAACAAAATTATTATGCTTGCAGGATATCCAAGTAATTTCTTACTTCAATTAACTCAATATATTTAAATAATTGACTTAAATCAATAAACATAAAATATTTTGTCTTCATTTTAGCATCCTGCAGTTCACTGGAACATAATGAGCACTAATTAATCACATAAACAGAAAAAAATCACCCATATGAATGCTGGAATAATTCACTGTGCTTATAATTTGAGTTATAATATTTTTCATAGGAAGAGCATTAGCTTTCATCCTCAATGCTAAATATTTAAACTTGCAAAGTTTGAACTTCATACTTCATAACTTGTCAAACACAGACAGGTTTCACAGTAAATTTTCACATCGACCAAAAAAACTTTAAACAAATCACAATCTTGGTTATTACAAAAATCAATCACATTGTAAATACTGTTTTTTAAAAAATAAGAACTATTTTTCTGTTGTTTTTTTTTTCTTTAAGTAGCATCTAAACACTTAAACATACACCATTCTTTGACTATATTAAAAACTAATCTTTTTTAGAGGTCTGTATTATCAGAACTACTCCACAATTTCAACACCCATGTATCATGTTACATGAAATAAGAATAACAACTCTTACTCTTGGCAATTTTATGGCCCTGACACCATGATACAGTGATGAAAGATAAAAACAATCTGGCCAGTGAGCAAAGAAAGAAAAGCATTGCCATTGCAGTGTTATGCTCTCCTTTGAAAACTGAACCCATCCCAAAGTAGATCTCAGTTGAGCTTGTGTTCGTGTTAATGGAAATCTGGATTAATGGATAGAGAAAAAAAAGCATCTATATGAGTGTCTGTGCATAATTCACACTGTAACAATGAGGAACTATTTTCATGTCTCCTTGATTAAAATGTAGTAAATATAATAATTGTGTGCTTGTAACAGAGTAACACACAGCAGTGACAACTGGGATGTGCTTTCAGGCCAAACACATGCAAACAAAAGATTACATCTATGCAAGCACACAACTGATAGTGACGAGAATTCCTTGAAGTCCTAACCCAGCATTATCTCTGCAAGAAAAACAGGATCAACCCTTTTAACTGTGTTTGTGAAGTCTTCTGTCTTCCAGAAGGCATAGAGATTCAGAATGTAGAATTTAGTGGAGAAATGTGCATGTAACACCTTCATAGGCAGCTCAGCACCACCATGCAAGATAAACACTGTACAAAAACTGCTGTCAACTCTAGCAACGCAGGTAGAGCAAGACTTAAAATTCATCTACATGGGTCCTCTAGGCGTAAAATTTCCTAAATGGAGAACGGTCAGCTCACATTTAGAAACAGAGGGACCAAAGCCCTTGGGAGGTGATCCCTGTTTTGCCCTGGCATAGCCTGTGGAAGCAGCACCCACCACAGGTGGGAATGCTCCAAGTCTGATCGGCAACCAGCTGTGAAGATGCTTTTGTGCCAGTAGGGGTATTTGGCAAGTTGCCATTACATTAAGTTAAAGCAGCTTACAATACCATAGTAATTGCCTCAGCCAGTGCAAGAGAAGGCCAGGGCCACACAGCTGGGAGCCGGAGGTGCTGGAGGACAGAGATGAAGTCCTCCTTCATCAGGCACAGAGGCCTGTGCACATTGTACACAGTGCAGGTGTCAAGGTGTTGGCAGCAGTGGGGTCTGCAGGGGCTGCTCCTGTGAGGAGTGGCCGAGTTTGCCCTGTGCTGGACACAGGTGGTTCCAATGGCCCCACCACAAGGCACAGCTGAGCCCCTCAGCTATGGGCAGGTGCCTTGGAGAAAGCCTGAGGAACAAAGAGCAAAATGAAGCCAGGGCTGAGGAAAAACGAGTGAGAAACATCTCTGCCAGCCCTGAGGGGAGAGTAGGAGGAGGGGAGGAGCTGCTCCTGGTGACCCCACAGAGATGCCCTTGTGGGAAGAGATCTGGTGGAGCAGGAGAGAGCAGCTGGGTGGTCAACTGGCAGACAGCCAGGGTCAACCCAGCACACACATGTGGGAAATACCCTTAGACTGGCTGAAACCAATGCTGAAATCACACTCTAACACAATATCAAGCATTGCTGTACACCCCTGTGTTTCAGCATCCATGTATAGTGCAAAGGCAGACACAATTCCAATGCTGAATTATCAGACAAGAACATAAATCAACACAGAAACCTTAAATAAAGCCTTCAGAGTTTTGGCAAATGATGCTGCAAAAGGTGCTGCCCTGTAAAGAACATATCCAAATGTCACCAGCTTAGGAATAAAAAAAAAAAAAAAGAAAAGAAAAATTGTTCTTTTTAGAAATAATGTGGCTATAGAAGTGCAAAAATAAGTTAGAGACTTGAGGTCATGTATAACATATGCAACTATTTTTAACTCATTCGATCTCAAATGAATAGGCCCTTTGCAGCCCATCTTCCATATTTTCAAAATAATATTTTATTTAAAAGTTGGTCATTGTTTTGGGTTTGTTTTGTTTTTAAATCACACAACACTATTTTTACCCTCTTCCTATTTAATTCCAAGAGCTCACACCCTACCACTATCAATACCCAGCATCCAGTACCATAATTACCATCAATTTCATATGAAATAAGTTTTTGATTTGAAGAAAAGGCTACTCCTATTTCTATTACAGCCACTCATGCCCTCTGACAAATCAGCTGTCCCAAAAGGATTCCCAACTAACTCCTACAAGACTCCTAGAAGCCTTCTCCAGTGACCCCATATGAAGTGATAGTACTTGGCTGCCAAAAAAAAATAAAAAAAATTGGAGAATTCTTAACATGCCATTGAATTTCTTCAATGCAGGAACATCTGCTGCCCAGGACAGGAAGGGAGAAGAGTAGAAATTCTGGGACCTACCAATCACCTTCTGACACCAGAGGGTAAGCAAAAATCCCACCATCAAAAAGAATAGTTGAGTTTAGTCCTATTTGTATCTCAGGCCATGTATTTCAAGTGGCACTACCTCTTTAACTAAATTGACTTTTACTCGCTTAGATCATCATTATCTAAGCTAATAATAGTTTTCAATAGTTTTTCCATTACTAAGGAAAGTATTTCCATTAGTAAGGGAGACTTCACGGAGAAAGGTATTGAGTAACGCATAGTGTAATGTGAAAAATGTTACACTACCTTTTATGTGTCCAAATTGGTTAAATTAACACCTTAAGAAGCAGTTGATCCATAATAAGAGAAAGTCTATAGGAAAAAAAAAATCACTGGCTTAAATGATGTCAAAAATAAGGGGCAAGGAAAAAAAGAAGGTGAAAATAAAATATGCTACCAGTCATGTTTTTCTCATCCATTTCTTGATTCAGCAAGAGCAGTGATTCTGTTCTAGCCTTGGGACTCCTTCCAGTTATACTCAACTGCTGCAACTGCTATGGCTGGTCATACCAGTATGCTGGAGTTTTTAGAATAAAACTCTGCCAAAACTACATGTAAGATGAAGAACGCAGCAGACCGCTAAGCCAATAAACTCTATTGAACAAATTATTTTGGGGTACATGTTGCACAGAAGCAAGAATAAGGCAAGGGAAGGGAGGCCACCCTACTTAACCAGTCAAGATGGGAGAAGGTGGATCAGTAGACATCAGCAGCTCTTTTGGAGAGGTGTCAGCAGCAAGAGCCAAGCAGATCTGAGACAAGCTTGGGAATCCCTGCTCTAAGCCAATGCTTTTCCCCATAATAATGTGCTTATACTACCATACTAAAATACAATAGTCCCAGGAGAAATGACCTTGTCTGAACATCACCTGCCACAAGTGGGTATTAG
This sequence comes from Nesoenas mayeri, assembly GCF_963082525.1. NCBI lineage: Eukaryota > Metazoa > Chordata > Aves > Columbiformes > Columbidae > Nesoenas > Nesoenas mayeri. The sequence continues at coordinate 76,306,085 of NC_137543.1, forward strand.
CAGAGAAATGACAGAGTTATATCACTCAGTAGATATTTATTAATTTTATTAGTACAACATAAAGATTTTTTTTAAGTAATTATTTCTTTTTTTTTTTTTTTTTTGTTACTATGAGGGTGGTGAAACTCTGGCCCAGGTTGCCCAGAGAGGTGGTAGATGCCCCATCCGTGGAGACATTCCAGGCCAGGCTGGACGGGGCTCTGAGCAACCTGATCTAGTTGAAGATGTCCCTGCTCATTGCAGGAGGAGTGGATTAGATGTCCTTTGAAGGTCCCTTCCAGCCCAAACTATTTTATTATTCTGTGACTGTTTTCATTGAATAAGTATTATATTGAGAATCACATGAATATTTTATTGCATATTACTTATAATATTATAAAATACCTTCCAGCACTCAAGTTAAAGCTACTAATTAGCATCTTTGCAACTGTTTCAATTAAATTCACCATTAATTAACTACAGTTTAGTACTTTAAACAAGAAGTTGTTTAAAGAGTTACTATGTTACTCACGTTTTAATAAAATTTGGTTTGCCAGGAAGCTGAAGGGGGGAGAAAAATGAGTTAGGGATGAGCAAATCAGGGCAGCTGCTACAGAGAAAGCTGATTCCCTTCCCTCCTCACCCTGCCTCCCCTGCAAGGTTATGTCCAAACGACTGTATTAAGATTTCAATTTAAAAGAGTTTGCCACAACCATACAATTATCATATAAGAACATTCACATTATATTTGAATGTTCTAACATGTATTCATAGGGAAATTTATACAAAGTAGTTTTGTATCAGTTTCAGTGTTCTAGAATCTTGAAAATGATTCCACTACTAAAAAAGATGCAGTAGACGAATGGGAATGTATAGTTTTTAAACATTTTAAACATATTTTCCTTTTAATTGGTGATTTGTTCCTGAATGAGTTTTTTTTGAGACAGATAAATAAAAACAAAAAAATATATACTAACTTGTCTACACTTATCAAGACACATACTGACTTTATTAAAAAGTGTTCCTACTATTCTCTGAGTCATAATTTCTTGTTAATTTATACTCAGTCTCATTGGTCATTTAAAGTTCTAATACAACAACTCAAGAGCTACCAGATCTTTCATCACAGACCGCATATTAACCATTGTGATTTGTTTTAGCAGAGATTCTACAGAGAAACCAAGTAGAATTTCTTCTATGAGAGATACTGACCTTTGAAAATACTATCCCACTAGTCTCCCAATTTTAGAAGAAGTAAACAAACCCTTCAACTACACTATGCAAACTTGCAGCTTCACTGATAAATGCCTACTATGTTTCAGGGTACTTCAGAAGCAGTAGTCGTCTCTACCTAAGGGTACAGAATTATAAGTATATAAATGCCTTTTAAGAATAATCTCAGCCTTTAGCAACCTTTTCCCTCACAAATCTTAGGCATCACAGCAAATTATACTAAAAAAAAAGTTCAGTGATTAGCAACCACTGACTGAAAGTAGAGAGCTTTAATACTGAAGCACAGAAATGTCTTTCCCCCCACTAATTTACAACACTGGATTTTGTGCTTCAAATTTTCTTTGATCTGGCAAGAGGTTTTCCTAACCTTTTGCAAATAAAAAGGTTAATATGTAAACTTTTCAAAACATAACCGAAAGGTCTATAATCTGCATTTTATAGATGGCCTCCTTAGAGATTTGTCTAATCCCTTGTTCTTCGGATGTCTAAATCCTTAACATAGAAAGTCTGGATCTGGATTCTATACTTGTTTGAGGCAACATGAAATGACAAAGTTAAGCTTCATGAAGTAAAAACAAAGAACACAGGAACTGTCTTAAGGAGTGTGCCTGCTGTATCTTCCACTGGAAATATCCATAGATAAAATATTACTTATTCCAGTAAAGCTGAAAATACTGTACTTGTTAAATATATTTTTTCCTGAATTGTAACTGTGTTGAATTAGATCAAAAGCATTAATCCATGAGTATACATTTTTTTTTTAATTGAAGACTGCATTTTTTACACCATCTAAATGTCTTTTGCTGCAGAACAATGTCATGTTTCATAAGAATTATAAATTTCACATCAGTTTAGCTGTTCAAGGTTATTAATTTGTGGAAGACATCTCTTTGTGATTTAATTCAAATGGCAAGTTCTACATTTTATCTAAATGTAAAAATATATCAGTGTATGTTAGTTTTAAAGTTGCAAAAGTATTTCAGAACTTTTGAAACAATAATTTCAAGCAAACTATCACAACAAAAACAGCTGGGCTGGTATTTAAGTGTAATTTTTTTAAAAAAATGCATTTCTATTGCTGTTAGTTATATTTAGGATAAATGAATATGCCCCTGCATTTCAAGCTATGAAGTTACAATGCCTGTAGTGCAGCTGTTTGCACAGGATCGTTCCCTGGCTAAGGCCAGGCATTCCTGCACTGACGTATCAATATTCAACTCAGCAGATGAGCAGAACCAGAGGCTGTCGAAAAGGATGATTCGGAGGGTGGGAGTGTGAAGTATATAAAAGATGACATCTATCTTTAGGAGGTGGTTAGTTTAATTATCTATGAAGTTATTGATCCTGAGTTAGGAAGAAGCTGAGCAAGTGTTTAGGGAATGCCACAAGCTGTCAGCTTGTGATTAAAGGAATACTCATGCCCTTAAAGGAAACTGGAAAGCAAAAAATACTTTGGCATTTGAGAAATACGCCTTAAGTAGAATCAAAACAGAAACATAAAACATTAATGTGTGTGTATGCCAGGTCTATGGTGGATTTTTTTCATACATAAAATTCCACGTGACTTCAAGTTTTGAGAAGTGTTTTCCTATTTTCTCATTAGATTTCCTCAAAATAATTAATGTTGAAAGATGTTTCTACAAATAACTATTGGGCAAACTACAAGTTTCTAGTCAAATAACTTTCTCGTGAACCACACAGGGGCACACAAGTATTTTGTGCATCAGGAAAAGAATAAATGTTTATGTTCAGCGAAACAGAATACTACTTTAGACCTAAAGCATCACCAGCTAGGAACCAAAAAGTTTAACCCCAATCTATGAAACGAGCGTCTTTAATTTCTCTTAAGGTGAACTCTGAATTATTGGGTCAATCCCCCTAATCTCATTTGTACCTTCACCACCTACAATCCTGGGTATATACAGGTTATTTCAAGATCCTGCCAACATTACCTTTTTGGTCTCTTTGCATGAACGTACACAATTAACACGCAGTAGAGAAATCACTTCAGTTTGAATTATAAACCAAATGCTGCCATTCCTCATTTCCTAAATACCCATAAATTAAGCTGTAAAGGACACGAAATTCACAAGGTTGTCCTAAGATATGGGATAAACAGAGTTCCTTATCTGCAACATGCTATGGCCCAAGTCTCACTAATACAGCTGCACACTTATCCTCTTCAAACAGAGGGTAGGGCTTGTTTACACAAGGAAATGCCCACACAATTCTGTGGCTACAGTTATTGTGGAACTTCTCATAAACTGGTCATAAAAGAAATGCTCCTTTTTCCTTCTCGTAAGGTGCTACAAACCATTTGCCAGTGGAAAACCCCAGTCAGCTTGATCAGGACAGCCTTTCACTGAATCTTCTTTTCTGAGTATCTGCTGCAGACACACCAATTTAGCTCAATGTTGATTAGCACAGGTATCAATAGCAGGGTAGGCATGAACCTGATCACATCCCTACAAATCTAAACTAGGGGTGAAGCTCAAGTCATCAGTGTTTCCAGCCTATCAGCCCCAGAAATAGATATATGAAAACTAGCCTGAGAACATCTGTGTGCATGTTAGTCACATTTCCCTGCTACAGCACAGCCCTACCCAAGACTTAGTAGATATGGAAATAGTATCTGGCAGCTCAGCATGACTCACTATTAGTAAACTACTATTTTATTTTATTTTTTTTTTAATTTTAGTAAAAAACTATTACCAAGAACAATCTTAACAACTATTTTGACTTAAGTAATGAGTGTTTATCCACTAGTGCTCAAATATTATGATCAGAGAAGACATAAAAATGAAACAGATTAGACATAATAATTTACTACATAAAGGGGCTATGCCACAGGTCCTGAGACAGTAGTAACACAACTGAAGCTAAATTTGATTACTTGGTTCCTCTCTGAAGATTTGCCTTAATTATGTTTATTTATTTTTTATTTTATGGAAAACCTATATTCTTATTCCTTAATTCACAAACACTCAGGATGATTCCCTTTGAAAGCCCAAGCAGACTCTTAAGTTAATGATTAATTGTAAACAATAAATATGCATGCAGGATAAAATGCTAAACTTTTATAATACCAGGAGCATCATTTTGTTTATTTCGAAATTATTGATCCTTACATCTGTTTCGCTAACATGCTTCATGAAGTCTTGAACTCCACCATTTCTACTTTTGAGGTCTATAAAATGAGAAATAATGTAGAAGTTACTACCATAATTCTCATTTGGGAGCATTCTGCATATTTGAGATGTTAAAATACCTTCTCTATAAAACACAAACAAAAAAAGGAGTTAAACCTAAACATATTCCTGCTCCAAGCACATGCTTCTAGATAGGCCAGGTTCATCTTGTTAGTCAGCCATATCCAATCCAGTATTTCTCTATTCATTTCATCAATAAAACATTACCTCAATACATTATTATACTGTCACATTTCCATTGCCAACTCCTATGCGGCTTTTTTTTTAGTATTTCACTATTACAAATAGTTTTTCCCTTGAAGTCTACAAAATAAGAATACTTTTGTTTAAAAGGGAAATTTTTGACACGTGGTTGCACATGGCGGGGTTGAAAACCTTTCTTTTTTTCCTTTTCCCTAAAAAATTACTTTACTCATCTCAATGTGCATTCCTTTTATGAAAACATTTAGAAGGTTAGAAAACGTTCATATTTGAAAATGTCTGAACAAAGTCCTATTTTAACTATTCAGTTGTGCAATGATGACTTAAGTTTTGGGGTTTTAATTTGTATTATACGAATGTGTAAGTAAACGGTTAAGCAAGTATGAGGAAAAACACCCACACTGATTGTACTCTAGAAAAAGAAGTCTGGTATTGGTTCTTGGTTTACAAAGAGAGTGAAATGACCGGGTGTTTATCATGGCATTTCAGAACCAAGACTTCTCCAAAATCAGGTTTTAACAGATAACTTAGGTGCCTTTTTTTGTGAATATGTGAATAGAAGTGCTAGACACATTAGCATTGAAGTGCATGATGGAATTGAGAGTTCAGTTTCACTTCTGATGAGGAAAAAAAACCAAACACACACACAAAAAATAAAAATAAGTTGTTTTTTTAAAACAAACGAACACACACAAACAAAAAAAACCCCACCACCATTACTTGATCTATGAAACTCAGAAATTCACAGTAATTTAAACTGAACAAACTATTTTCTTTAAAGCCAGCTAGACAAACAGTCCTGGATGCCCTAAAAGAAGACCAGATACGCTTTTCCCCTATCTCTGTGTGTATTTCCCAGTCACATGATACTTTCCAATGGCTACATAAGTCCCTTGTTCAGTGCTGAGCTCCATGCTTATCATAACACAAGATTGCACTAAACAGACCAGCCAGTAAAACAACATACACATGAATGTTTGCTGCATAAAACAGAGACTGCTAATAGAAACAAAGCCATAGGCGTTGCAATCAAGGAAAAAGCACTTCAGAAGTGACTGCAGTCAGGTCCCTTCCTTGCACCTCTCTGCCATCTACCTTGGAATCATCCACCAGCTGGATACAATTGGCAGAATTAAGCCCCAACACTGGCAGGCTAAAAAGGGGTCAGAAGTGGGGCAAAGCATTGTGGCCCTTCTCATTATTCTTCCAGACAGCATTACACCCAGCCAGGCACCAAGGACACCAACATGAAATACAACTCATTCATCCCACACACCCAGAGAAGTCTGTGGAAGGTTTTTAGGAGAAAAGCAGCTGGACTGTTGAGGACAGTTTGCTTCTGCAATAAACTCTATTTTAAGGTCTCATTGTAACTGCTACCTATATGTTTTTATTTTCATTGCTCATTTCTGAAAAAAAAAAAAAAAAAAAAAGGTCTGTTTAGGACCATCTTTACTTAGAACCTTAATGATATTCCAAAAGGCAAGAATTAGCAACACCAAATTTTGTCAAGGCTCAGCTCCTGAAGTTTATCCTATGCAGGAGGACAAAGCTGAAAAGCACTTCATTTTATTGAAGTCAAAATTTGTTGATTTGTTAAAATGAAAACTACTAAACAGATGTTTATGTTGTTTTATTTTGACAGAAACTAGCAAGCTTGTTTTTAGAACAGTATTATCAGCTATAAACAAAAGCTACTGATTTTCAAAATAATGGATTATGCTTGCCACACAGCTGACAAAAAAAAATGCAGAAATACTTTTTCCACCATCAAAAACACAATAAATGCACACAGAATAAGAATTCTTCAAGATTTCTCACCTGTAGGTACCTTAGTATTTTTATTTTTTTAAGCTCTCTTGGATGTCAGTGGTCACAAAAATTCCAGACTGTCAGTACAAGAAGTTCTGTGAAATGTCAGCTCAGTGGATGTACAGACAACCAAAACACAGATTTCTATACAGTATCCAGAGAAAGCCAAAGAGTTTAGGTTCCATTTAAATGCTTTAAAGGCTTTTCCTAGCAAAAAAACTATTGGTAACAAGTCACATCTTTCCATCTTTCTGCACAACTTCATTAGTCTTACGGTACTCAGGGAAGACAGAGGTAATTTTGCAATGAGGGTGGTGAAACACTGGTACAGGTTGCCCAGAGGGGTGGTAGATGCCCCATCCCTGGAAACATTCCAGGCCAGGCTGGATGGGGCCCTGAGCAACCTCATCTGCTTGAAGATGTCCCTGCTCACTGCAGGGGGTTGGACTAGATGACTTTTAAATGTTACTTCCAACCCAAACTATTCTATAATTCCATGACTCTATGCAGGTAGATAAAGCTGATATTAAATGTCAACTTGTCCTATCACTTCTGATGCATTCCATCAGACACAATTACATCAGTCAGCATGATCCAAGAGACACATTGTGCTTTCCAGACCATACATAGCTATGTACTAACAATTATGGGTACCAAGGCATCAGCCTGAGCTGCTCTAACACTCACAAAGACCAGGAGTGGAAATAATTTTCATAATCCTATGCATCTGCTCAATGCCAGCAACTGTCACATTAATTTGGTATACAAAAGATAGGAAGGGGTCTCCAATAATTAATCTGTAACTATACTGGACTATCCTGAGTCAGAGTATTAGTCTCAGAACAGAGTGCCCCTATTCACGTTAGGTAGGATTACATGGAAGATTACTGCAATGAAAAAGTAGCACCTGGTTATGTTCCATTTGCAGGCATAGCAACTGTCTTTTCAGTGAAAGTTTCCCAGACAGGTACTGCATAAAGCAATTTTTCTAGTACATGCTGGTGTGTATTCAGTCTACCCTTAATTCATGCAAGATGTATTGTGCAGAGTCATAAGGAAGCATCAAGTTTTGGTAAAGAAATTGGTTATGTTACGATAATTTGAGCAGTAAAACTTGGAAGGAAACAAATAAGAAAACTAGGATGATGTCGTAGGAATTATTAACAAAAGAGAACACAATATTTTGCAGCATTTCTTCGTGAAAAAAAAAAAAAATATATATATTCAGAAAGCTACATTCTGCCTCTGTAGAAACACACAGGAATGGCTAAATTAAGCTGTTAAAAAATAATTAAAATATGTGGTCTTAGCAAGAAATTACATGGACCATGAAGCTGGTTCTGTGACAGACTGAGATTACTTATCACAAAATAAGAACAACAGCTTCTCACTGCTAGAATATATTGCCTGCAGTTTTAAGTATCAGCAGAAGTGGCAAAGATGACTGCTATATCAGAATAAGAAAAGGACTTTAAAGGATATTATTATACCACAACAAGATTAGATATATGGCTTAGAGGACATTGTCATTCTCAATAGACCCATGGAGAAAACTAAGAGGAAATCGAAAATGAAGAGGTTAAAATTTCCTATGCTTTTATCCAAGTCTCTCTCTCATACCAAAGTTTCCCTTCAAACTTTCTGACAGGTGATCAAAGAAAATGCACAGGCAACAGTTACTAGTAAAAAAATAAAGTGCATTTTTAATACATTTCTAATGGTTGGTTGGTAGGGCTGTTGAGGTTTTTTGTTTTGGGGAAAACCTTCAAAGTCTGAAGTTTCTCATACTTACTACTAAGCAAAGATATACAATATGTCTTAGAAAAAAATCTAATTCAATCTGACTTAGCAATGAATCAAAGAAACAATTTCTTCGAAGTCTTTAACCAAGACACCACTCGTCTTGAGGGAAAGGGTAAGAGGCTACAAGAGAAGTAGCTGGGAAGCATGCTTACTACCTCCCCATCACTGGATCTCCAAAATTAATCTCTGCTCTTAGAGAAACCTGAAGATCTCTGGCTTCCTTCAGGTGCTATATCATCTCATGGCACAAAAGAAAGTATCTGCATGGAGCAGTTAAGAGGCATAGCAAGGGTGTCAGCAGCAACATAAGAAGTCAGAATAGAGAACATATAGGACTGTGCAACTGTCATTCCTGGTCAACATAAGAACTGTGCACATGGATACAGAATTCCCCTATAGTTAACCCAGGACAAGAGCAAGTTTACCTGGCCACATCTGAAATCCATGGCAGAATGTAGATATAAAAGATTTCCTAGAGCCCACTGACATGAATGAAAAAGCATCTGTTACCTCCAGACATCTTTAGCTCAGGCCGCAAATACTGTGTTATAGATCTAAAATTCTTAAGGCCAGACTGAGACTTAATAAACCTATGGTAACAATAATGTTATGATACACAACCATTATATATTATATAATACTTGGCTATTCTTCACTTACTGATTTATGAGGCAAAGATGACCTGTTCTGCTCTCTGGGAGCAGAAAAAATATACCACAAGAAACTTCATAGGAAGAAGTGGATTTTCTCTTTTTAAAAGGCAAAGGCTTCATCTGCAGTTAAATAAATAAGAGGCGGAGGAAAATATATGGGATGTGATGCTCCATTAGCAAACATCACATCTGTTGCTCATATTTTAATACCTTCACTGTCACCCTGAAGCATACCATGTGCAATTAAGAAGAAATTGCAACACAATTTTTAAGTCAGTTATTGTCAACAGGCATACAGCACTAAGCCAAATGCAAATCACTAAATCAATTCAGCACCAGTTTAAAAAGTTTTGATTAATCTTCAGTTCATTGCTATGCTATTATAATATGTTATTAAACGCACCCCACCACTTTAAGACTCCCTCATTTCATTTGTAATTACAGTAAATATTGATTGCATGGGTGGCCTGGAGACAGCTCCAAAATGTGCAAGTGTGGTCCCTGGAGGCAGAGCTTAGTGACAGTATTCTGTTCCTGTGATTGCCCTTCAGACAGACTCAGCAGAGATATAAAAATTCAATATATTAATTTACTAGTTAAAATGCATACCTGCTTGGATTTTGCTCAATTAAGCAAAGAAATTTGTTACAGCACGTATTTTTTTTATAGAAGCCTTAATCAATTTTATCTTTAAATGCTGTTGCAGAAACTGTTCCAGAGCAGCTCAGAAGACAGTCTGAAAAGCAAATCACAGTCTCAGATTCCAACTAAGAGCACTGGCCACCATTAACTTTCTTCTCCCTGCTTCTTCAGCAAAACCAACACATACAGATAACAGAGGCCATAGCCAGTTTGGCAGAGTAAAAGCTGAGCTCTTCTAAATAGAGTTCGTGATTATAACTTTGTTCTGCCATCTGTCCCTGCTGCTGTAGGGAGGCAAACACAACATTCCACTCTCCTTTTATGTCACCTCTTCCGCTAAGGTGGTAACTCCAGCCTCTCCCTACGAAACCTACTATGTGCCACATTCCTGAAAGGTACAGACACTCAAAGCTTCTTCACACTCTTCTTGCCAGGTTAAGGGGAAACCTAGCAGATAGTCCTCAGTTACAAACTTAAAAGTATGACCAGGCCCTGGAGCTCCAAATGGGACAACAGCTATAAAAAACATTTTGTCCATGAAGGTCCCCCTATCATAACCAAGTTGATAGACTGCACATTTGGTCACAGTTTTCCATTCACTTCAATGAAGAATAAAAATAGGCTGGATTTTAATTGTCACACAAATAGGTTAAACAGTCCTGTGAAACATATCCAGAATGTTAGCATGTGTACACATACGGTTTACACTTCCTAGCTAGTTATTTAGAACTATGCTGGTCCGACTATACGCTACAGCATGGGTTCATTTAAAGGCACCACCATCATTTATCAGATAATTCAGTCACACCTTGAATCCAGTTCCATTAGAGTATTTTGCAGAGCACAAGTGCCACCCATGCAAACTCATGCAAACAACAAACCAATACATTAAAATATGGACCTAAAACCAGACAGCTAAAAGGTCAGCATGGGGCATAAACTAATCCATCTACAAGTAGTACCTTATTACATGAAAGAGTCATCAGTACAACTTGCAATTTTATTGCCATCAGAACACAATTATCGTTTGTCCCGAACATTTTCACCTAGCTGAATGTGCTCTATTAGAAGCCACCAAGGCTACATCTGCACAAGTTGATTAAATAGTACCAATAAATATTCCCAGCCACTGGAAATTTCATTATCCATAATGTTTGTTAGAATGACACCCCAGCATAGCTTCCACCAGAGCTAGCTATCATTCATCCCAACACCTCCAATGCGTGCTCTAGGAGCCAGCAGTATCCAGGAAATATTCCACATATACAGTTCCCTTTCTAAAGGCTAGAAAGTTTAATAGTATCAGTGCAGGATGTCTTGTGCCCTTTGGCTTCAGTATAAAGGAGTGGTCTTGGGTACACTAATTTACAAGTAGAGATGCATCCTCAAAGATTTATATTTGGTACAAAATCATAATTAAAAATGAAGTGGAAGTCTATGCTTCTAAAGGTAGGCAAAAAAAAAAACCTCAAAGTGACTGACCCTTCAGCCCATAACAAAGAACTGTTTCCTCTACATCTTCCTTGCTATAATCAAATACAGATGGGATTGCTGTTTGTTTGTCATTAAACTAAAACACATCTCCCAAACCAAATGCCATCACACATATGGAATGCCAGAAATTACTAAAACAGACTTTCAGTAACCATATATGCCAAGGAGCAATCTACATGGAATTTTAAAATAACCAGACTGTTTTGTGACTTTGATATGATGTATTAAAGCACCATTTGCAGCACTGTAACTTGTCCTTCCTCTTGCAGTCAGCCATAAGATGAGAAAATGACTAGACTCTTTGTCAGTTATTTGAGGAAGGATGTTGGACAGCAATCAAATTAACAGTTTTGCAGTCCATCCATTTACATACTCTTAGGACTGAACACACTTCAACCAGGATCAAAATTTATTCTCTTCTTTCTCCGTATTTGATGATTCAGAATGAAATATAGAAAGAAAAAGAAAAAAAAAAAAAGTATGTGTATGCATGTGCATATATCATATGTTAATGAAACTAAGGCCAGGTCTTGTGCATGTGTGTATGCTCAGAACAGCTGACATGAGTTTCCATAATGCATCCACAGATCAAACTCAGCTGTACTGCAAGTTCATGTGACACAGTACACACAAATAATAAAAAAAAATATTAGATTTTTTGGAACTTCACTCTCATTAAAGTACCTCAATTAAAGCAGCCAAATCTCCAGAAGTGCTCAGTAGTAAGTGGATTACATTTTTTGCAGGCACTGTTGGATGCTGAGAACTTTCAGACAAGGCAAATCAGAGACATAGCATGATCACTTTCGCCATCTGGTGCAATAGCTATTGGCTTAAGACTGAATAATAATTATAGAAACAGAAGTCAAAACTACAATGCTTGCATAAACACAGGCTAAAATGGTGACACTGCCGCTATCTGATACAGGATTCTATTACCTTAGCACCACACTCAGGCTGAAGAAAGCTGCCAATCCCTGTGGATCTACCTGGAATCATCATTTCATGAAGAAACAGACCTCCTTCCACAGGCTGTTTCCCAGTCTAAGGACCACCTGTAATTCATCGGTAACTCATAATCTTGAAATGAGAAGGGCATCGAGCAACTGAAAACTAATGAGCCAACAAGAAATATCCAAAGGCTCTTCTTCTGGATAAAACTTTTCCCCAATAATGAAGTTAAGGACATGATTTTAATTAGTTTACTATAGTTTTACTAGTTTATTAGTTTACTATATATATTTGGGACTGTTCCACTTCATTCTATTTCTAACCTAGTCTACTGGAGTGAATGTCCGTCAGTAGACAGAGAGCATATTTTTGTTTAATTTCATTGGAAAGGAATCCAAAGCCTGTGACCCAAGGTTTCTTAAAAATGCAAGATAAAACAGTACTAATCAAGAGATTTGCTTCAGCTAAGCAGCCCAGGACTATAACAGTAATGGAGACGCAAGCCTTCCCAGAGGGCTTTCCATGACAAATGGCTTCCCCCAAAGCCAAGAGCAGTAGTTCAAATCTTTGTTCAGGTCAGGCTGGTACCTACCAGATCCTCTCACCTTGCATCCTATTTTACTGTGTTTAAAAATACACACAGGTCCCTTCGGCTCCACAACCCGCATGACCTGCATACTCTGATACTCCAGTGAGGATATGAGTTGCTCCCTGTTACAGCCAGCGGATGTACAAACCAACTCCAGGAGAAAGGAAAACAATTTCAGCTGCCCAGTTCCCACACTGGCCCAAAGAACAAGCAAGGTCAGACAGTCTGGTGGGACTCTCACATTCTCTCCTACCTAAAGCAGGGCTGGACGAGCGATGGCTAGTGGGACAGCACTGCCTCACACCAAGGTGACATCTACAGCTGACCAACCAAAATGTTTTCAGTGACACACAAAGGAGAATCCTTCATGTACTGCAGTGCAAGGCAATCAAAGAGAGTTTTGGGAATCTGAATAATTACATTTTCCTGTCATTTGTTTCTTACCACGTTGTCCTTATAAAATACTAAGGAAACATAAAAAGCATGCAAGAGTTTATTTCTACTCAATTTCTCTTTTTCACCATTTTCTTTAATTCTCCCCCTACCATGTTGCTCTCTACCATGTGCTGCATGTTGTTTTCCCCTCCTCACTCCTCGCTCCTTTGCCGTATGCCCAAGCCCCTCCTGCCTGTGCTCCACACCAGCAGAGCTGCTGGAGCTGGTGGGATGGCACTGCCCACTATAATGTCAAGGCCACCTGACACCTCGCGTGATAAGATCCTGTTTTCAACCACTGGGACTGCAGCTGCTCATGGCAACTGCAGACTGAAAAGTTTGGGGAACTTTCAGATGAACAGTTCAATCAGTGTCTGGACCAAGGTTATGGAAAATACAGGGACTTGCTCATGCAATACCATTGTGAAGAATACTCTCTGAGACACTCAACTGCCTTTGGCAACAGGGGAAGGACAGGACACCAAGCGTCTTCCTATTGCTGTTGTGAATTCCTTCTAAATTTGCTATATAGTCAACCAAGCTGGCTTAACTAAGCAGAGAAGCTTACTGCCTCTGGAATGGATGGACATGCTCCCCCTTCCCTCTTGCTTTGCCCACCCCTCGTTTCACTGTGATGCTTCACAAGCCAGTTTAGCCCTCCGAGCAACAGAAAACTGTTCTCATTTTTGCAGGAGTCAAGCCACCAGCCAAGCAAGTCGGTTCAATAGAGGATGACCCAGCACACAGACAGAACTAGGACTGCCCTTGCAGTGGCAACAAGCACACAGATAAATCTTGAGAGCATCTTATCAGGCTGCATCTTGAGTCAGGCTGGAGAAGGAAAAGCAAAATCTATTTCCACATAATTACTAGACACCACCTACAGCCACACATCGGCAATGCTATCTGACTTCAGTATGTTTATGTAAAGGTAAATGTTGGCCAATGCAATAATTTTGCAATTGTGCTATTTCATTTTCCCTCTGTTCTGGAGCACAGACCAGAGATCAGAAACTTCCATATTAGTCAAAGTTTTATAGGGTTAAACTTTGGCGCCTATGACTGAATGGTGACTGAGAGTTATTAAACCAATACTATCATGCAGTTCTCTAGTAAACACAAAGAAAAATTACTATCATTTAAAGCACTTTCTGTTTGGAGTATTATGAATAAATTTTAAATGGAAATGAGAAAATAGAAAATCTATTGACATTCTTCACAGAGACTTTCCACCATTTGTTAGTCACATATTTTGACATCTTGTATTGAACAAGTGTGTTAAGTGATGGGAGCGCAAACGCAGCTTATCTCCTTTACATACTACTGTTATGGTGCACTATTAATAGGAAGCAAGTCACCTCCACTCTATGATGGTTCAGGAGAAAAAAAAAGCAACATCAAGCTCGGGCCAAGCATTTCAGTCACATAAGTAACTTGTCTAGCAATCTCCATAGTCCTGGCCACTCTCCAGTCCTTGCACTACAAGTTGATCCCTCATCATCTGCTCGTGAAAACAAAAATGTCCAGAGTGATCTTGAGTGGTATCTATCATGTTGACATTTTTCCCCTGTCAGCATAACACTTTCACTCCACAGAGTGGAATGAATTCTTTCCTGGCCAAACTCTGGCTCCTTTGGAAAAGCTGTCATCCACCAGGTGTACAGCCCAACTCTTGGAACAGCCTGTCTAAACTGACTGAGACATTTTGCTTTTATGGATCAGCCCTTCTGACACTGTGAGCCCCAGCTGGGACACCTATCAAAAAGTGAAAGGGTATGAGCTTACTACTGCTTCAGAAAATAAAAAGTATAACCATTAAATGCCACATTGAATTTCTGAAAGTTTCCAGATCCTTCTGTCTGAATTATCCTGGATCATAAAGGCAGTATGTTTGAAGAAGAGCAGCATATTTTATTTCAGCTAAGGTCTATGCTTTCTCTACTTACCTCTCTCTTCAGGCAAAAGCCAAATGCTATGAGAAAAATACATATGTTATAAATCACGTGTTTCAACACCAACAGTTGGCCAGTCTGCTTATGGGTAGATGCTGCAGAACACGCTCCCTCAGATGATAACCGGGGTTCAAGTGACACCACAGATTCAGCTGCACTGGGAATGAAACTAAGAGAGGACTGAAAGTGGGAAGCAGAGATAAGACAGGGCTATCAATAGAGTCAGAAAAAAAAAAGTATGAAAACAATGTAGTCAATAAGTTTTTTGGTGGCCTTTTTTAACCTTACCAAGATTAAGATGATTTTAAAAAAATAAAAAAATCAATCAGTCTGGATGACAAAGAACATTACCTGGCACCAGGAAAACATTCTTCTGGCACGGAATAAATATTCATGTTCATTCTGCAGACACTCCAAAACCCTCCTTAAAATATTCTCTAAAGTTATGTGTGATTTTCCATCCTGATAAGTTAGTTTCCTGTCACTGTTCTTTAAAACAATCCTTAATTGCCTACTCTTTCTTTTCACATTTTCCTTTGCCTTCATTTAGTACTCACATAATCATCAACTGCATACATTTTGTACGATAGTATCACACACATTTTCTGTCATATCTGTATTGTCCTTTACTCCTTGCAATACTTAAAATTTTGTACAAAATAATAATAATAATAAATATTTAAATAAATTTGTAAATTTTGAAGCTTCTTTTAGAGCTTAGAGAGAAAATCAGAGGCTGCACAAATGTAAGCTACATGTCTTGAACAAAAATTCAGATTGCTTTTTGATCAAAATCTGACACAGACTGAGTCTTTTGAAAGTAAATACAAATTTGAGATGTCATTGAAAGACTTAGCAAATCCAAGTCTGCGATAGCAAGGCCCATTTCAATCCAGCCTCAAACCTGGCAAAATGTGTTCCAGAGGTACGCGTGAGGACAAGCCCTCAACAGACAGATGGGAAGGAGCATCCCACCTGCAACTGCCAATTTCTGATTAAATCTTCCAGATCAGACTGAGGTGCTGGCCTGGCAGTTATTAAAAACAATAGATGAAGAATAGTAACACAGCCCTGTGTCAATCATCCGTTAAAATATCAGATAAAGAATACTGGGCAATGTGGTCCTCTGAATTGGGGAAGAGTACATAATCCCACCTTCCGGGGGGCAGGCAAAACTTACTCTCCTGCTGCTTCCTCTCTTCCCCACCCATAAAATGTGTTCCATAATCTCCAATAAAAGAGAGATACCAAATTCTACAGGTCTGCAACAGATGGCAACACTCATTATATTTAAGCTATCGTTTTAAAAAAAAAAAAAAAAAATCAAATTCTGAAAGATAACTCTGTCACCCACAAGAATTTTTAAAGAAGTTTCAATCCAAAACTGTTTAACTTCGGTTATAAAGAAGCAGCAGAGTCAGGATCACTGAAAACTTGGTCTTGGTACTGCGACATACACAAAGGTTTGAAAAAATCAGTCACAAAGATGAATCAGAGGAAAATAATAGTGCGGGAAACAGTAATCTTTTATTTCCTTTTTTATTTCCTTCCCCGCTCATCTAGTCCCAATTAAAGCTGAAAAATCAAAATCCACAGTTTATCTTCTTCCTCAATGCGAAGAGCAGGAGAAAGTTACACATATAATTATCATGGTCAACATCAGACCTTCCAACCAAGTAGAACAATCTGCTAAATCTGAAACTCCTCCAGGTTCTTACACACACAGTTGTGAACCAAAGATAAGCAAGAGGCTGATCCTGCATACACATCAGCTCATTCTTCCTCCCATAACAACAACAGAAATTAAAAAGTTAAAAAGAATATGAAAAATCTATAAATAAATAAATGGAGGCTTAAATAATTGAACTGTTAAATTTAGGTAACCAACTAAAATAACAATTAGATATCAACTTCTCAGGTAAGGATTTCTTTAAAATAAATAACAACAACAACAATAATAATACACCTTTCAAAATCAAAGTTAGAGGTACCAGGGTTGCAGACACTCACTCACAAAAAAAAATTTTAGTTAATGAAACTCCCAGTCAACACCACCTTTGATAGACAAGAGACTCCTGTGGAATGAAAAGACAGAGCCCAGGAACTGCGATCACATCTGCGAATCCATCTACGTGGTGGAGCAGTCACAGGTCCTGACAGTGCCACACACGGTAGGAGAAATGGGGCTGTAAATCACAGCCTTGCACATTTTGAAAAAGAAACTGTTACCAGGTTTTGGAGCAAGTGTCCAAAACCTACATTTTAATGGCTGACCAGGTCAAGCCCTTCAATCAAATTTCTACAAAGATTGAAATAAAGGTCTGGTGCTAAAAAGGAGCAGGTCACGCTTTAGTCTTGCAAGTGGGATCAGATTTCCTTGCTACAGATAACATTGTCCATTAATCTGTGGCTTTCAGTCCCAGCTAACAGACATGCAGAAATTACCAGAGCTATCTAGAGGCTCCTTTAGAAAAAAAAAAGGCTTCTCTCCTCTATAGTTGTAAACACATGCTAGCTTTTCTGAATCATGAAGCAGCAGCCAAGGTTTCCAATTATGCAGAGAACACAGAACCTGCTTGACAGCAAGCAGGTCTGATTAATGCCTGCACCTTCCTGACTTCATCACCCCTTCTTTCAAAAGGATCGACCTTTAATTTCTGAAAAAGATCACTTCCAAGCTTCTGAAATGAGTAGAGAGATATTGTTGCTGACAGAAATAAATTCTGATTGTGTTCTCAAGAACACTGTGTTCTCAAGAACATCAGAGGAGGAAAAAAAAAAATAAATAAAAAGTCACCTTAGCTTCTGCTATGCTCTTTGAAGGGTCAAAGGATTCTGGTGGCCTGCCACCAGTTAAGTTCCTGCAACAAGTGGTCCCTTGCAGTAAACATGGAAACCGTTCAACCAAGCAACAGACCCAAAATTTTCTTGCAGGGCAGGAAAACCTGTTTGAACAATGAGCCCTGCAGAGCTCAAGCTGACCATAAGTCCTTCAAATTCCTGCTTCCACTCCTTGTTACTCAGACACCACTGGTCTGTCACCTGATGCTTGGACTTGGTTGCGTTACATGCTCGAGCTCATCAGCCAGTGTTGGAAGCTGATAAGAGTTTCACCCACCAGCCTGTTGCTGCTGCTCTAATCTTTTCCAGCATCTCCCATGTTCAGCCCTGCTTCTGTTTCACACTCCTCTACAGCTGGAGAGGCCATCTACCTGTAGGTTCTGACTTCGATAACGCTGAGGCTTATAGAGGAGAGAATGTTAGATTTGAGGCTTCCAGCCTATACTAACTTCCCAGAGGCACCTCCCTTGTTTTCTGGGTGCCTAGCTTGCAAGTAAGATGTGAGTTAAACTATCATGAAGCAGATCTAAAACCTCTGGGTTAGATTTTCCAGTTTTAAAGTTATCTACAACTTTTCTAACTTGCAAATTCTTGACTTTGGTTTTCTTCCATACCTCATTTTTTAAGCGCTGCAGTAAGAAAAACATCAATTGAACACAAAAAAACCCACCATTATATGTTGTTAAAAGTTCCAAACAGCAAATGGGTTTGGGCATGTAGGTAGAGGAGAAAAAGTGAACAGCCTTTAAGTTTCTAACCAATTCATCACTTGCCAAAGAAACAAAAGGCGTATGTGACAAAGAGCATAGTTATGTCATCTTTCGCAGAATGGCTTATACCTCACAATCTCCAAGCTGTCCAACAAACCCACAGGGAAAAAAAAAAATAAGACTTGGAGACACAGCAAAGTTGTGTTAACTTGAGTCTGGCACTGCTCTGAAAAGTTGCATTCCTCTCAGACGGGAGCTGGATCACAGCCAGCCTGCTTGAACTACAAACATAACAGGCTTACTTCTGCCTTCAAGTGTTGTGTAGGCACGTTCAGAACATGATAATGAGATGCACAACAGAACACTAAGGAAGAAGTAGTACCTCTGTGCTTCTGATGATGCAATTTTTTTTTTGCTTGTTTTGTGTGGTTTTTTGGGCTTGTTTTTGGTGAGAGTTTTTGATGTTTTGTTCTTGTTTGTTTTATTCTTGTTGTTTGTTTCTTTGATTTATTTTTTTTTTTTTTAATACCAGAACACATTCAATGCAGCTGGTCCAAACAACATGGAAGCATGGTAGTGCTGGGAGCACCCTTAACAAACTGCCATCATCTTCCATCGTGTAGTAGTGTGAGTGAACAATTCAGATACTTTCGTGTAGAGTCATCTTTCTCTAGTTTTCTGGCCAGTTCAGATTAATTTGAAAGAGGGCTGAATTACACTAATACAATTAGCTCCAACTAACTTTATAGACAAATCAGAGTAAAAAAGATGATGGCCACTCTCTGTCCGTATTCAGTATCACTTATTTCTTGGTCAGAGAAGGCCATTGGTGGATAATCCATGAGACATCCTCTTCTTCAAGGAGCTAAATACACTCCTTCTCTGGTAAATTCAGAGGCCAAAGGACTGTGACTGCAAGATAAACCAATTCATCCAGAACAGTTACTTTCATAAGGATTGCAAAGTATGAAGTCACAGTAATGATTCAAGGAGAGGTAACTCCCAGAAATATAGTGCAGGAGACATTTGCAATGCACTTGAACAAGTCACACTATCTCAGGTAAGTTGTGTGATAATAAACAAACAAACAAACTGACACACATGGCAATGCTAGGATTTAAATAGTCTAAGTTCACATCTACATAGTATCAAAACAACCTGAAACACATTTCATGGCTGAGGAATCAGTAATTTAGAAGTAAGCAATAGAGCCCCAAATTTCAGAACTAGAAGCATGGAACAAAAGATCAATGTCAAATAGTAAAGAAATCATTAACATATGTGGTAAACTCTAGTAATGTAGCACAAATTGCTAAAACTGCAATATTATAATGAAGAACGAAGATGGTATTTGATATCAAACTAAATAAGAGCATCACTCATGCCTTGTGACCAAAAAAAAAAGTCTATACTAGCTTAAAATTTGTTTAGCAACAAATTAAGTTCTGTACTTCACAAACAAATAATTTATAATCAAAATATAAGTTAATAAGTGCACAAAGCAATACTAAAACTCTGTTTATTAAAAAGCAGCCTTTGTCTCATAGATTTCACATGCCTGTACCCTGACGCTTGGGAGTATTTCCATATATGCTGAAAGAAATGGAAGCCAATGCTTGAGGCTGAGTAATACTCTTTTTCTAGCCCACTCAGAAGTAAAGAACAGCACCCTTCAAAGCTTTTGAGAAAAAGAAAGGCTTCTCTTGACATCTTCCCTTGTCTACAGCTGAATATGAAAAGCAGACAACAACCCGCTGGTCAGGGCAGAGTAGAGAGTTTGTCGACTCCCTGCTTTATCTGGTTTATTCCAAAGTCTTTAAACTAAGAAATAATTATTGTATATTCTTAGAAAAACTGAAAAAAAAAAATATGCTTGAGCACGTTTGTTTTCTTCTGAAAGCCTATCTTCTACAATCCCAAGGCTGAAAATGTGTTTTCTATAATGATACTATTCCAGCTGTAATTATGCTTGCAAGCATGAAAAAGGTCAGTGGACTTTTTGTCTCTACCTTAAAATATGGAAATTCAGTTAGCTTTGATGTCAGTTTCTCCTATACACTTCTTTTACCAGTATCATTCACAGTTTCTAATGCAAAGCAGACGATAAAAGCGCAATTTCAAATAGCACAAAATAGCTAGGTGTCTCATTTCCACCATTGGCTCTTTACCAAAGCAGAGAATATTAATCCCACTCTAATTTTTGCACTTTTACACTACAGCTCACAAAATTTACATGACTCAAAACAAAATTTAAAAAATGCTTAAAGTGTTACTAGAAAGAGTCACTTCCTTTGTGTCAGGAAACTCACGCTGACATCTCTGCATAAGCCTGAAAGCCAAGACTTGGGCTCCCAGTGGAAAAGGGCTTCTATCACCAGCTCCTTCACTACACAACAGCTGACGGACAGTGGTTGCAACACCGAGGACATCTTGGCCAAGCTACCTTAGACACCCAGGAATACTGTGAGGGGGGGACCTCCCCACACTTGATGCTGAAAGCATTAAACTTAATATACCAGAATATTTAGGTTCCAGAACGATTTTACTGCTCCCTGTTGAAAACAGTGAGTTTTGTGCCAACTGTAGCACCACCAAACAAACAAACAAACCAACAGTAACAAAACAAAAGAAACCACAACCTGCATGCTGTTTTTATTGAAGAGTTCCCATCCAAGATATTGTGTCAATAAGAGTGAACATTGGAGACAACCCTAGTGCTATAATACACTAATACAAAAGTTGTACTTTTATTTGTGAAGCTACGTCACATATAACTAACCTACAACAAAATAAGTCTGTCCAATTTATTAAATAATTTATCCCATTGTAGTTCTTATTAGAAGTTATTCTTTTTCCTTTAGTAGATAGAAATACCTTTTTTTTTCCACATAAAGATTATAATGCTATCTTTGTAAGACATGTGAACTCAGACCATCCAAAACCCCTTCCATAATTCCTTAAATTATTGACACACCATATACTTGGTTTAAGTACAAATATTGAAATTTAATACCGAGCACTAAAAATTCACATCTGAAGATGAAAAGTATAAAAGTCATGTAATAACTTAAGAACATCTACACTCTTCAGAGCTATATTGGAAATGTAATGGACACAATAACCCAAATGGAGTCTGCAAAAGTAATTGCATATGCAAGTATTTCAGAATAAGACCAAAAGTATCGAAAACAAATAGAAGAGTAATGGATAAGTCTACAAAAAGAAGGTTTTTTATCATTTCCAAATAGATCCTAAACTGACCATACTGTCTCTGTCTCACACGGTTGATTGTATTTTATTGCAAGGCAACTCTTACTAAGTCATTATTCTTAAAAGTCACAGATTAGAACTGTAAACATCAATTGGTCCTTCAAGTGGACTATTCCCAGAAAAAAATGTTCATCCTAGCACTTTGCTTTATCAGAACCTAGCTCACATATTAACACAAAGGTACTGTTTAAAAATTACCACTATAAGGTAGAACTCTGCAGAGACAGTAAAAACTGTTGATTTCAGGCATTTCCATGTCACGAGCCACAGCACAAGATTGCAAACAGCTTTTGCTACCACACCTAAGCCAGAAAAAAAGCAAAAACAAAGGACTAGGAACATTACAGAAATGAAGTCACAAAATATAGGTAGTTAGGATTGTTTAGTGATTTGTTAAGCTACAAGTTTGGGGGCATGATTTTTTCTTTTTAATATCCAGGCTTGGTTTTGCTCACACTATCTATTTTTCCCCAATGCTTTTCAGGAGTCCACGCTTCAGCTTTTTTACTACCAACTTAGAAAAAAGCAAAATTGAAAAAAAAAATTAAAAAAAATTAAAAAAAATAAAATAAAACTTCGCTGCAAGCAGAAGAGATGGTGACACTCCATAATTCAGAAGAGAAGCCAAGTCTAATCAAAGGAAGCTGACACTTCAGAGGATTACATTACAGCCTCAGTCCAAAACCGTTACAGTAATGAGGACATCTAGGGAAAAAATGTACATGATTGATTATTTTTATTACCTTTTGTAAAGGCTGCTTGGTTCTGTTTAGCTTCCATTGTCATGGTCTCTATAGACAAAAGCTCCAATGCAGAGCATCTATGAGAATGAACCTGTAGCTCCAAGGAGAACGTGTTTCCCTTACTGCAGTATCCTATTCCTGCAGCTATCACGATGCATTTCTGCAGCAGAGCCACATGGTCTCACCCTTCTGGGGAGCCACCACCAGAAGCACAGCTGAAGCAGACCCTGCAGTGTGCAGGAGGCACCAGGTCTAGCAGAGGGAGACCTGTCCACCCCACATCCCCTGAGAGCCTGGCTGCTCACACCCTGCAATGAAAATTTTACTAGGAAAGCTCAGAGCCGACATAAAACAGCAACTGTGTGTCTGCAAGTGAGGAGTAAATACTCTGTCCAAAGCCGTCTGTCTGTGAATGTCTGCATGGACCAAGCCTCAGTCTGTTGTGATCAGCTGGCATCACCATTTGCTGATCGCCTACTGAAAACACTGGTAGTTGGAAGCCCAGCTTTGTATCACCAAATCCATCAGCAGAACTAGGCACCAGTATTGACAGTTACAGCAGAAAATGGAACAGATAAATAACCGAGTTTCAGTGACCAATTATGGGAAGGAAAAAAAAAAAAAAAAAAAGAAAAACTATGAACTTTAAAGATAAATTCTAAATTCACAGCAAACTATTTGCAGCTGAGTAATCCAACACTAAGTACAATCACTAGAGTGGAAAAAAGAAATATGAAATAAAAATATCATACAGGCTAAATAAGATTTCTTCACTTCCTTTGTTTTATAAGGAAAAGCATTCTACAACTTAAATATGATTTATGCTGTGTCCTCATCATGATCTACTGGATGCTCATGCAAAAGAGAGGTTTCATCTAGAGCCACACTCTTTCAATAGCATCTGCAGTTTATGTTCCAGGAGAAGTGCCAGTAGCTAATGATCCTCCTGTTATTGATTCTCCCTAAATGGGATGAAAACTCATTTTTCTGGTATTGACACACATAACCCCTGTCTAGTTTATTACAAATATATAAGTATATGAATAGCTTGGATAATGGAAAGCATGTAACAGGATCAGGACCATCAAATGGCCGAACATGAAAACCACTTTTGGCACAGTGATTTTACAAGCAACCTTTGCCATGTAGATGGCTCAAAATCCTATGGCTACAGGAATTCTGAAGGGATGTATTTGCGCATGGAACAGCTCTGTTAGCTTGGATTGTCTTTTCATCACAAAGTAACTTTCTGTATCTAAAGAAAAGGAAATGGGTAATACAATGTATGTACAGATGAAACATGAAGCTAGTGGGCAAAAAAAAAAGTGGCCCATCATGATCACTCTTCCAGTTGTGCTTTTTTCCACCATTTTCTTATCAACCGTAAGAATGATCAGATCAGATGACAAGCCAGGATACGGTCAAGGAGTTCAAAACTCATGAATTCTGCTCAGAATTGGGCAGCACCCCATAGGTACTTAGTCCAAGACACTTGGGGCAAGTACATTTCCTCACATTTAGAACCATGGGCCACAAAGTTAAACAGATTAGAAGCACACAAAGAATTGAATAGGATGATTTTCAGAGGTGTGAGATCTCTTAGGTGGCAAATTAAAGTCAAAGGGTGTTTCATCTCAGTAGGTGGAAAAGTTGAGACAGCGGGAAACATCTCCCCACCTGATAGTAAAGTGAGAACTCTAAATCCATGTAATATTTCCCATCACCAGTAACATTGCTGAAGGAAAAAAGTCTCATATTTTAAGATCAGTTAACTTCATCCAAGAGGTACTTAACAGAAACTTTAGAAGTTCTATTCTCTCACTATACACCAACTTTTTTTTTTTTTAACATACTCCAGAGGAATTGATACTTACCTAGGAGTGCCATTTTGCATAGCTGTTAAAAAGCACACACAGTTCATCTCTCTCCTTTTCATTATTGTTAGACTTCTAACTCAAGAATATCTTTATCTTACCCCAGTACCAATCTGATAAATGGAAGCAAACCTTTCAATTACAAAGTAAGTTTTCACTGCTCCATAAAACTCGTTAAGTCTGTCATATCGTTGGCCACAGATAACATCAAATGTGTGTTCAGTACAGAACCAATTATTTTTGACCGACAAATGAGGCATTCTGTCTTCCTTTGGGTGTTTGGGTTTGGTTTTGCTTTTTTGTTGGTTTTTGTTTTGTTTTTTTTTTTTAATACCTGCCAAGTCCTTTTAGCTGAGTTTTTTTCACTGCAAGAACAGTGAAAAGTGAATGGTGAAACAGCACTACTAATCTCAGGTTTTCAATATGCTAGTCTTGGGTTAATTCTCTATGGGTTATTTCAAGACCATAAAGTTTATAAAGTTAAGATACTCCATTAAAAGCACTAGAAGAGGCTAAATGCAAACAAACATGGTTCAAACAGGGATGGCTGACCAGACTATCTACACCAGTTCCAACCAACCCACACTCAGTGATTCTGTAATGGTAACGACAAATACACAGCACCCACCTGGGTCACAGTGAGCAACCAAAGCAGCACTGGGAAATACTGACAATAGAGAGGGGAAGCATAGTCACTGCCCAAAGCTCTTTCTCTCTGTATTTAAATGCTTGTCTAAAAGGCCAATTTATAAATAGTAGGATAGCCTGGAGAAACTATTTTTGTTCTCTGTTCTGTTAAGCTGGTTTGTAATAGAGCTGGAACCATCAGCTTTGAATAAGTAATGCACTCTCTGCAGTGTCTATGGGCAAGTGGCTACATTTACTTTAAACGCACTGTTAAAACAAAAACGTCCATGAGTTATTTGGCAAACAGAATACATTTTCTTTCACTACTGGATATCAAATGTCAGAAAAGAACCCATGGAGCCAAAACACTTAAAACAAATTAAAAAACAAAACAAAACAAAACAAACAAACAAACAAACAAAAAACCAAAAACAAACAAACAAAAAAAACCAAAAACAAACAAACAAAAAAAAACTAATGCCATCAAGAGCATAAAAATCTAAAGATAAACTCAGATTATATGATCACATAGCAGAGTTAAAGCAGATACATTTCCAGACAGTCTTTTTCCAAAAAGCCACTCAGGCAAAAACAAATTCTCCTTTTTATTTATTTTCTTTTTCTTCATAATATATGTCTCTGTCTGGGGAAGTAGAAATTCTTAAAGACACAGATGTTTGTGATTGCACACTAGCAGCCTGCTGGAAACCATTAATGGTGTAGAGAGTAAAGTTATTCAATCATCTACAAGTCACTTCTCGAAACTGTTGCCCTCAGTCAAACTGGTGATTAACAGCATCCAGCAATAACACAGATTACCCCCTGCCCATGCAAGCTCTTTGATTTTAATGTAGTTAAGCTACTGAAGTAAACAAACCAATTTGGGTGTTCAACTAGCTCTTTGTCTCATGAAAAATTATTTGTCTAGACTAGCTGTAAAAGAATATTGCTTACGTTCCTAAATTCTGTTTGCCATTCTGTAATCATAGCAGCAATTACATTTGCAAAAAGTTAAGAAATTAAAAGTGGCAGAAAATGGTCAACCTTTCATTAGGGACTTTCATTCAGAACTTTTGTGTGTAACGAAATTAATATTTTCTAATCACCACGGTACAGCAAACATGCTTCTGTATGTTTCAAAGAGGGCAGCAGCAACCACAGTCACCAAGCAAAAGTCTCAGCAAGCATTTCCAAATTTGGTGTCCAAAACTAAGCAGTACTCTACACCTCCCAACTAGAACTTCTGCTAACTGCAAGCCCAGCATCCCTCGAGAAGATCTTCTGCACTCTGGTGTCAGAGTATGCTTGGCATTTCATGTCAGGGCAAGTACAACCAAAATGATTAGGTGTAACCAAAGTGATCAGCGTGAATGCAGCAAGTTGAATTATCAGAGCTGAGGCATTTTGTTTCTCTATTTAAATGCCAGGTGCCCCATAATGATTTGAGTTTAGTGTACTTTTAGTAGAAAACTTGAATGCACGATTCCCATGAGCAAGGATATAGTACCTTTGTGCCCCACATAGGTTCAGTGATGGAGATGAGTACCACAGAAGTCACAGGGAGATATCAGGTGGCTCCTACTCAGAGACGTGCTTCATAGCACATGGCAAACCTCTGACCATGGAGAACCAGAGGGAGTATCACCGTGGGCATGCCCTGATGATCACTTTAATTCTTTTTAAAGTGATGCAACAGGACTGTGCCTCAGAGCTCTTTACCAAGGTATTACCACTGTCTCACTGCAGCATAGGCTGCAAGACAGCGCCCTGAACCTGTGCAGTGCCACACCGCAACCTCAGGTGCCACTTGTAGCCTGTCTCCATCACCTGCCCGGTGTATCCCACAGCATTATCATCATTTATTTCTATCATTATTGCAGAGTACTGAAATAAAAGAGACAAAAAAGTCAGAAGTCATAATGCAAAGCAGAGCTGAGCCATGCCATCCTTGGTTTTAGAAAATGTCACCAGCCATGTATGTTACAAGACATCAAAGATTGCTTTCAAAACTTCAGACAGTTATCCTAGTCTCATTTTTCATTACATTCCTCCCGACAAATTAATACCAGCCTTCCGCATGTTATGACCGAGAATAACGTTATCTGTTTCCCACACATCCTGATCGGCCTCTTTCCTCTGAACTCACTCCAAACCCATCTCCTAACACCATACTACTTCATGAGCACTCATCTCAACCCACCTTTCATCTTTCTCACACAGATTTTTAGCAACTATTCTACATGTACCTGCAGTATTGTAACCTGATAGAAACTGCAGAAAACCTGCTTAAATTCAACAAAACACAATAGATGGCAGGGAGGATTATTTTTCTTTGGCAGCATAACACAATCAGCATCCAGAAAGTATATATATAAATACAGTTTCTGGATCAATACAGAATAATACAATCCACATACAGAGATCTGATGAGCATTTTAATCTCCCAGTGTCTGCTGGCACATGACATCAAAGTAGAAGATTTGTCCTCTGTACATTTACTGAGGAGGGATGATCTATGAAACCAAAAGCATATAAAGTTGAAAAAAAAACCAAACAAACAAAACCAAAGCTTAGAACATAGAGCCAATATTTTGTTTTGTTTATCAATACCTAACTTAAAGGGAGTAAAAACGAAGGACTCAGTTCTCTCATCCCCAAAACAGATTTAATCTGTACCAAAAAGGCCAAAGGTTTGTTCCAGATGATACTATTAAACAGTTTAAGAAAGCAGCTTTTCGTCACCAGCCTCAAGTTTCACAACTTGTACTCTGAAACATAGGAGAACTTACCATCCCCAGACTGTAAAAGTCAATATGAAATAATTGTAACCATCTACATCTCTCTTTAACTTACTTCTCTCTAATCTATCAATTTACCAACTCCCTCACTGTATTTAACAGGCAAAGAAACTTGCAGGTTTCTAAGGAAAAATAATATTTCCGGCAACATGTATCTGTATGTTGTTTTGATTCCACATACAAAGTGAAATATAAGGAAGTTAAACTGACTCACTAATGTACTACAAAAAGAGTTTACATTTTTACACTATGCTTCTTTTTTAGCTTTTGTGTCCTGCTCTTCGGTTTATTAAAAGGAGTCTTTGCTTTTCAATTTTAATTATCTACTCTTTACTTTTTCTTCATTTCTTAGTATGACAGGATATTATCCCTCTTTATGGGGAATGTTTTTTGACAAATCGGACCACTACTTTAAAGCTGCATTTAATTCTTCTTACTTCCTTACCCTGAAGCAGTTTGCCATTGAGCACCTATTCTTTTGAAGGGCGTTCATACATAAATCAAATTTCAAGAATCAAAACCAGACCATTAACTGTTACCATAAAACCTGAACTTCACCATGCAATGAAGCTATAGATATTGAAATCTAAAAATCTGAAGTCAGCATTAATGGATTTCTGTGTCACTTCCATTACAACTTTCTTAGTCGACCTCAGTAAAATGTCTCTTGGTTTAACACAAAGGACAAAGCAGAAGAGGCACACAGAGTTTTTAGCAGAGATTCCTTTGTTGAAGCTGTTCTTACCGCTAGCGGATGCAGCTTCTTATAGCTTCATCTTGATTGATGTTTTCTCAGATAAAAATCTTCTCCAGTCTGTTACCTGTCCACAAAAGTTAAGAAATTTCATTGTTTTCAATAATGTGTTGTGGAAAGTGGCTAACAGTGATCTGACAGCATCAAGATAACGGAAGAGTGTTTAGAAGTCAATAAGTGTTGTTAATGATTTGTATGTCTGATAGCTAAAATTCCAATTTTAGCTTCCTAACAGAGTCAGGAGATGGCAAAGAACTCAGTAAGGCAGCAGATAAAGTAAAAAAGCATCCGACTGCTCAGTCAATAACACCCTGAAATTATAAAAGCAGAAAGACATGTTGTTTTCTGAACAGTCCAGGTGTTAATCATACAAGAAAATAGCTTAAAGCATAGCTTGCTCTTAACTTCTCCACAATTTTTCTTTTTTAAATAAAAGCTTCCTTTTCTCCCAGCAGTGTTTACATTTAGCTAAGGCAGCCAGTTCTTACAACATCTTGCATTTTCAAATGTCATTCAAGCTGTTTATCAATCTGTCCTCAAATGTCACATCAGAAAGAACTAGTCATGTTTTCTACTTCTTATGTAAGGCTACAGTTGTCACCTAAACAAGCAAGATGGAGGATTTTTTTTCTCATATATAAAGCAACCTTGTCTAAAATTAGTGTTAAAACTAACAACAATATGGGAATAATTTCTTTCTGTGAA
Source organism: Nesoenas mayeri (assembly GCF_963082525.1). Classification (NCBI taxonomy): domain Eukaryota; kingdom Metazoa; phylum Chordata; class Aves; order Columbiformes; family Columbidae; genus Nesoenas; species Nesoenas mayeri. The sequence goes on from NC_137543.1 coordinate 76,335,360, forward strand.
GTTTAAATCCTTTTTATGAACAGAGATGGACCATCCCAGCCATGGATGTGGTTGGTTCACAGAGATGAATCACGAACGCTTCACTCCTGTAGGGCACTTGTACTGAGAAGCAAAGGACCTAAGGGGTAGAGGAAAGAAAGAGTCCAGAAACAAGCTCTGTCTTCAGGAGTTTTCACCAGCCCTCCAGCTAGGCCAGCACAATAGCTGTTTTTGAAACAGGCATTAAATTGCTTATTTTCTAGGAGCGGAGGCAGGGGGGGGAAAGTGGTGTTGTTTTGATGTTTTTTGTCATTGTTGATTTTTTTTGTAAACAAGTCTTAGAAAACCATCAGAACTTTCTAAAAAAGAAATACTGAAGAAACCAAAACTCATCTGAATTCTCCTATTTTAAATGTGTTTTTTATCTATTTACGTTACTGTCCACGTAAACCCTAGAACACCATCAGGATTTCTTTCTTTATTGAAGTATTAGTAGTATGAAAAATGCAGTTGTGATTCGTCCTAAGATGTTTAATGTTTACAGGTATAACCAAATGAGGCACGGATTCTGAACTTGGAAAAGGGAAAGGTGGTTAAGTTCTATGTAAAAAGTTATGAAACTTGTTTAGGAAGTTATATTGATAGAGGGAACTAACATTTTAAGGGTTAAGCAACTATATAATAAGGGCCTACTAACAAGCTAACATTTTAAACCACATTATTAATATCTAGTTTAGAGCTATATGTAACTAATTGTGCTAAAAAAAGCACGACTTCATTAAATGCCGAGATAAGAAGTTTTACAGCACCAGCTGCAACCTTGAGGAGAGAAGATAGCCAAGATTTACAGCAAAAAGGGGCACCAGTCTGGTTTCAGTCGGTTTGGTAGCTTGGGTTCCAGCCAGTTCCTCCTAATGAGCCAAACGTAAAAAGTCCACTGTGACGAAGCTGAAGGAGCCTTCATCCAAAGACCCCTAAAGACCCTTCCTCAAATTCACCAAGTGACACTGCGCAGGCGCAACAGGGGAGGGTCAAGGAGGGGAATATGTAAATGGTTATCTGAGACTCATTTTAATAAAAAGTGGGAAAGGTCATGAATATGTATAGGCATTTCTGGGGTCATTATGAATATGTAATACCATACTGTATTTAAGCGCACTTCTTATTGTTAAAAGTGTGCGTGTTGGGCAGAGTGAATCCCCTGCGCACCCAGCACTGTTTTGCTTATGCTTAAATGAACACGTGTTTAAGGAATACAAGGAATTGCATTAAATGTTGTTTATCCATAGGAAAAACGTAGTTACTTATTTCAGTAGCTCTTAAGTGCTTACTTTAAAAACAAAAAAGAAGTTCACTGAACTTGGATATAACTGACCTATTCACCTACATAGCACCTTCCATTGAAGCAGTGTGAACTGCTTTACAAAAGGTCGTACAAAGCATGTACAAATTAATTTCTCCCTAGACAGAAGGGCATTATAGTCCTTAATTTTTTTAAATCTATTATACGTTATTTCTTTATTTATATGTCTTTATTATAGGTATCATGCTAAGATAATAACTATAACTTCACTAGATCCCAAGACACAGTATGCAGCTTTCTCAAAATTCATCCTGTACTTTATACTTTCTTAGAACGTTCTTTTTGGTGCTAGCATTTACTACTTTCCTGCAGGTGAAGAAAAAGAAACACGCACACATACCTTACTACAGGCATGTTAAGGTCAGGTTCATTTCAGTGGGCAAAAGCCTACTTTTCTTCCTTAAACCACTTATTTAGTATTCCAAAATAGCTAAGATGTATAACTAAAATAAAAATCCAAACATGCTTAGGCCACTGGATTTAGGTTTACTGAGAAGCAGCACTTCAATTTCCATAAAGACACAAAACATTCGAAAAATTACTATTTCATAGATGAAGAGGAACTAAGAAAGTTGTTATAGCTCGCCCCTTTAACATGGGGTGGAAAGGGTAAGCTACTGTACAGGTGCTGGCTACCATTACACTTCCAAATCACTTCCCCTTCCCTGAGGGCTGCTTCCTGAAGGCAGAAAAGAGAGAAAATAGAACACTTCCATGAAGACCCACCTTCTTAAAAACTGTCTCATAACATCAGGAGAAAGAACAAATGCAATCACTTAAAAATATCTTTACTAAAGGTTTCACATGTGTTTTTCCCCCCCCTTCAGCTATCAAAGCACAAGTGTATCTCGAATCCCATCACTATTTTGATGCTTGACACTAACCTGCTATGGCAAATAAACAGAAAAAACCTCTGTCATGAATCTTTGGACAAATTACAATTCCATCTTACCCACTGTACCTGTTTTATCACCAATTCCGTATGTGTGAATAGCTCTCTCTTTGCTGTAGCAATGAATGTTATATCTAAAAACTCAACCTCTTAATACCAGCACTACCTAATCTCTTAGAAGTGATACTAAATGAAAATACTAGACATCATTTTAATTAAGGATGAAGAAATTTTTTTGTCTCCCAAGAAGCTGTTAAAATGCTCACAATTATCCAATATGACAAAGAATTATAAGCATCCATGCTTTTAAAAAAGTGTGAACAAAACAATAAAGACCTGCACACAAATCTGAAAACATGGAATGGAAGTCTCTTACCTTATTCAAAGATCATGTTTTTAAGAGCCAGAAACCAGTCTCTTCAGTGATAATCTCAAAAAAATTTATTAATATACTCTGAATTTTAAAAAATTATGGTCATGTGTAATTAAAATATAACAAATAAAGAACACATTTTTTCCCTAGATGTTTGTCCTCTAAGAGAATATTTACATCTACACACAGTTCTGTTTTCTCTCTCACATCCCTCTCCACACACACACACACATATATATTGAGAGCATATGACAAAGTGAGAGAAACACTTGCTCTTTTTACCACTCTCTGTAAACAAAAACAAGACGTAACACCTAGACTCAATAAATAAGTCATAAAAGAATCCTATCTTATTCCTACAGGTCATCCCAAGGGGTTTTAAAGACACCTCCTGCACACAGTCCTTAAAAAGCCTGTGTCCCTCTACTTTTAAAGAAAGGGGCAGCAGGGTGCAGGATAATGGAAAGTAAAAGTCAATACAGTCTTTCCTCATATGACTAATCAGAACCTACTGTAACTTGCATAAGTATTCAAGCAATTAATCAAACCATAATAGCCAAGTTCTGTTTTTCCTCAAGCTTCACATTCCCCTAACACAGGGGAGAGCACTTTTCCTCAAGCTTATTTGGCCAAACTCTCCTGGAATACTACATGTAAAACAGTGTAACGTGAAATAAATTACTCTCAATCCCACCAACTAACCATGTGTTTATATATTATATATTATCAGAAATAAGTCAGGATCTACTTATACTCCCAGCTGAAGTCAGCTGGAATTGTGCCACTGACTTCCATTCACATAGGGCCATGTTAAACATTTCTGGCCAAGACATTGTTTTAATACCTGTGAAACACATTGCACATTTTGATGCCATATGAGGAACAACAGTAATAACAGTAAGTCAGCTTTGCATAGAACTATAATGTATTTAAAATAAATATGTTAAGACCAGCTTGAATAACAGAGGGTGCTGAATACTATTTAGTGCCTTTGACCACCTACAGTATCATACCCAAGATACAATGCTAATTTTAGATTTCTGGATGAATGCCACAATAGCATATGTTATTTTTGCTAAGTTCTGACATGTCCTTCCAATGGCACATCTCTACTTCTAAGGTGGTACTGTAAGGCTATTAAAGCTTCCTGTTACAACTTGGCTCAAAATTGCATACTACTACAAAGTTCTTTCACAAAACTCTTCTTCATATTCTGACTGACTTTACACAATAGAACCTATTAATAAAACCAAAATAAATACCTGGACACAGTATAATTAGAAGAGGTCAGCTGTGGTGTATATTAGCCTTCAGTCCTCCTCTAAAGTCTTTTCTCATCAAAACCCAAAATAACAGTATTTTACATATATGATTGCAACTTTCAGTTCAATGCACAGAAAAATCATTCAGAAATAGCCTTCATTTTCTAGACAGACTATTCCAGGCATCTAGACTATACTGACCACACCTGCCTCTGTCTTACTAACTGGCAAAATAGAATAAAAAGTGTAACATACAAACATAGTAATAAACATATTATTATATTCCACATAATAACGTAGATGTTGAGGACCATGATCATCAAGTCAACTTAGACCTAAAAGTCACTGAGTACAATGGACAATCGAGTTTTACATAAGAGTTTATACTACAGATCTGCTGTTTAGTTTTCCCAAGGAGATATTTTTAACCAAAGTACAGGGTCAGCAAGTTTGGAATGAGCTTTAGCAATTGACCTTTCTGCTCACATGCACATCTTCCCTTACCTGCCACATTTCAACAGGTAGAATGAGACTGCTCTGAGAGCTGTCTTCCATCATGACAGATTTTAACACATCTTTAATCATAGAGATTTAAATGTGAGCATGGTATTTGGCATGCATCCTGAAGCAAACAATAAGATATATCTTCTGCCAAAATCTCCAATGAAGACAATCCCAATAGTTAGGGGGAAATGTCAGCCAGAAACAGTTACATGAAGCATAAAACCCCCCTGAGAAGGAAAAAAAATCTTTATTTATTAAAGACAAATTTTTCATTCTAATACTTCTGATCTGTTTTTGTGGATTTTCTCAGGTATGCTTAATTAAACCCAGTCATCAACACCAACTTTGTTCAAAAGAGCAGTTAATGAATATGGCACAGAAACAGCTTAGCCCTGGAGGAGTCTCTGACATTTGTTCATAGTGAAGGCTGCTCATTAATTGCTCCCTTTGTTCTAAGGTTCTTAATGATATTTTTGACACAACACAAGTCATTGTGACTTACTCCTCACAGCTAGCGACATCTGCACTACGTTAAGTTAATAAAACTACCTTTGAAAGATTTTCAAGGGGATATTTAAAGACACAGGGGAAAAAAGGTCTGGATGTGTGGAATAAAAAAGCTATACTGAAATTCTTACTAATATCTCCAATTACACTTGGTATTACAGATAATTTAAGCAAACATTTTGTGTTCCGTATTTGCCATAATTAATGGAACTCAGGTAGAAGTCCACCATGCTATTCCAACCTATTTGAACTGTGCTCCCACACCAGACTGAGTCATAAGACTTCATAGGTTTTCTGCTGATCATAAGTTCTCAGACAACCGAGAGGATTGGCTTTTTGATTGCTTTAGTAAAAAACATCATGGTTTTTATTTGTTTGTTTGGGTTATTTTGTCAGGGGTTTGGTTTTTGTTTGGGTTTTTTTTGTTTGTTTGTTTTTTTTGTATGTGTTTTTTTTTTTTTTTTTTTTAAAAAAAAAAAAAGGGAAAATAAGGTGGAGAATAAAGAGTCTGGCTCTGGGTTATGAAGGAACCACACTGAACCAAAGATCCCCCTAAGAGAGTTAAACCAGGGCTGTTGTAATTTCAACCTTACTTCTGGAACTCAAAAGAGATAAGCAAAGACATCCATAAATAAAAGCCTGCACTCAGTGTGCACTTTATAAGTTTGAAAAATTAACTTGTTTATCTCCATAACATGTCCATAGTATCATATCATCCATAGTAGAGTTCTACTGCAAAGCACACCATAATTCACAGAAGAAACATGAAGCAAATAACAAACAAGCTGCATGGAAAGTTCATACCTGGAGAACAGCTGAAGGCCCTGTAGATCCACAAACCTTCAGCACACAAATGAAAGAGTGTCCACCCTCAGAGCTGGTGACATTACTCCAGTTATCCTGACCCAGTTTTTCAACTTGAGATTCAGTTTCTGTAATTCATGTTATATAGCAACCCCTTCTGCCTGCCAATTATTTACATTAACATAACCATCAAGTTTCATGCAGTTGTATGTGTGAGAAACAGTATGTTAAGCATTCCATTAGCTAATTGTATACCTCTAAGTACCAAAGTGCCACAGCAGCAAAAGATAATGTTAGCTGGAACCTTGTTTCTAGATGTAGTCCAAAAGGAGTCAGATCCCATAAAGAGCCAAGGCAAGCTGAAGAGCGTAATGCTGTGAGCCCAGGTGGGGTGCCAGGTGTGTAGTGGCAGAGAGAAGGAAGAAAGCCTTCACAATTTTGCAGTTGACCATATCCAGTCTCCTAGCTTCCACAACATTGTTCTCCTATGACACATGAGATCTGCTTTCCTCTGAAGCTTTCCATTCCCACTCATCCAAAACATCCTCTCCCACCTCTTATATCTACCAGCTGTTTCTCCCTTCTTGCCTGCTACCTCCCTCATTATGTTGACTCCTTGAATGAGGCATAAAAAAATAAGCAAATAAAATAAAACCACCATCCCACAGAGTAGCAGCTGCTCTTCTCTATACTGAGCTTCAGGACATGAAACACCAGGACAAAAAACAGCCATGTGGATGCCAGCAGGCTCCTGCCAGCCCAAGCACCCCTGCTTGCCCAGAGTCCAGCAACTGCAGTATACACAGTCCAGGCTATGGGAATGCTGGAAAGGTGACCTATATGTCTTAGATGTGACAGAGGCAACATGACACTCAGCACACCTTCTCATGTCTAATTCAAGGCTGAGCTTGTGCAAGACTTGCTCACAGAAATAATTTTACCTGCTGGGATACCATCTTGGTTGACTTAGTAGAGAAGGAAAGCAGAAAAGAGTAATTCCACCTAGATAAAAAACTCCCAACAGGCTCTCATCCTTGATGGATTAGTTGGAGACAGATCAGCAAACTACACCAGCACTACCATTCAGACCTTTTTATTTATATATGCATGAAAGAATAACTTGAGAATCTGGAGAATCATTTGTTCATTGCCTTTATAAATATATTATCTTTTAGCAGAATGTAGGTGTATCCTGGCCTGCCTTATACCTTAGGTATCGTCCCACACATGACAGATCTAGCAGAATTAAGTCAAGTTATTAAACCATAAAGCCAGGGATATTCTGGTTGTTTAGCTCTTTTTGGCCTTAAAATCTACACAGAGAAAAAAGCAATCCAATGGAGTATAAGAGCTAATTTCTTTAGCATTGCTATACCAAAAGGCAGATAACAAACCCTGTAGAACATTTCTTTCCAAATTTGTTTGGACCATGAAGCAGTGTTAATGTCAGCCTTCAATATTCCAGCCTCTTCGTTACTATTAAACAAACTACGCTTTAAATAAGAACCCTACAAAAAGCGGCATATTACCATATGTGTACCTTTTGATCCCACTTTTGGAACTACAGTTGCAGCCTGAGGGAATAGATGGGGAAATAACCTAAAGAATTTCAAAACTAAAACATAACAACTCTACTGAAATCTTACACAATACAAGGATTTAATCACAGCCTGCAGTAAGAGTGCACAGCAATATATACCATCAAACCATAGGCAAACTATGGAGAAACACTTGTACTTAGAAATTGCTCATCAGCTCTCAGAAAAGCATATCAAAACCTCAAACTTCTGTGCACTTTCTTATTCTTGTAGTCAAATTATCTTGTCCATGTTACTAGTCCATCTAAATTAATATAATCTGATAATTTACCAATTCTGCTGATTCAGTTTCATCTTCTGAATCCAGTCAAATCACATCATGACCTTTGCCTTAAAAACATCTCACTATAGTCATCATGAAGGATTAATTTAAATTACAGTTCTTTTATTGTTTTTTTCACTCTCAAACAAAGTTGCTCCATTCTTTCCTGAAGTCCAGCTTGCCAGAATGTTAAGAAGTTTATGAATTTTAGATACTACACATAATCAATATTTGATGCCAACATTTCTTTGCTCTTCAAAGAGATGAGCTCTTCAGAGCTCAAAATAAAACTATCAACTACCATAACAGTGTCCTGATCTCTATTTCAATTCACTTTGTCTTCTGGCATGGTTTTGTGCACTAACCACTGGACTGAAGCTGATTAAGTTCTTCCCTGCAGAAAGGCTTCTCTGTCTCTCCACTATCGTTTTGTTTGTCTGGGATGCTACAGCAGCATTTTGGCTAAACAAAAGTAACACATGATCTAGCCAGTCCTACTGTTTGACAAACTGGAACAGACTGTAAAAATGCATGTGTGAATCTATGTGCATGTGTGTATAGAGAGATATGCACATGCGCACAGCCCCCCCCCCCCCCCCCCCATAAATAAACAAAACAACAAACAAACAAATAAATAAATGTGGGAACTGGAAGTTAATTTTGACCATGCATACAGTAAACCAGGAAAAGTTTATAAATACTATTTGCAAACATTTCTTAAAAAAAAAAAATTAAATGTATCACAGATACATTTTATAATTAATATAAAGCTTTTAAATTATACATAGGTTTTATTGTCAGGAGGGAACATTACCGTGATCCAGTCATGTAACCAGAACAATTTTGGTCACTAAGCACCACTCAACAATTCCTACACATTAGTTATTCTTTAAATGACCTTTGTCTTTCAACACCTAGATTTAATTCTAATACATTTTTCACACATTACCAAAGTCTCTATCAATGCTCTAGTTTAACTATACAAGTGCCTTGTGCTTGACTTTCTTTGATGTTTCAGAACCTCAAGCAAACCAAACACATTGTCTGCAGGATACAAGCAACTTCTAGTCAGCAGAATCTCTAGAGGAAGGCGTTTCACAAGCGTCTCCAGCTTACTTCACGCCACAGTGCATAAGGCACACGAAATCTCATCATTTCAATGGTTCTGCACAGAATGACTCACGTCCTTCACTTCATGTGCTGAGCTATAGTAGAACTCACTGGGAGTGATCATACCACATAGACAAGTATGGACTTCTCTGTGTGAACTGAGACACCAACTGTAGGGGCCTTAGGGCAGGGATGCTGGATTTCCACTCATTTTTGAACAGCCAAGTCCATCACCATGAAAAGAGATACTGGAAAATTGATGAACAGCTTTTTCTGGGGATGAGCTCCTGGGACCAAAGGATAAGGAGTACAGTTATCACCCTAAATACTGTTTAAATTGTGATAATATCTTGGAAACTATTGCTGCAAAAAGCAGCTAAATGAAACAATATTTCAGAAGAACATACCAATAGCTTATATACCAGTTGCCATCACTAAGGCTGAAAAGATTATCAGCTAGGCCTGCTCATCACTTCCTCCCTGGTTAGCTGCCTACAAGAGCAATCTCAAACTCTTTTCAGTCACAGCATGACATGTAAACCTGAACAATATAATACTAAGTCTTGTTAACTCAAATCCTTATGACTTGGTTATAAAAGTAAGGCTCCCATAAGCACTCCAGTTCACATAAGCCTAATGCTTGTAGGACTAGTTATACAATGATGGAAGTCAACCCAGATGCTATCATAAAGTCAAAAGTTTTTTGTTGTTGTTGTTGTTGTTGTTTTTTCCTCTTAATATTTGGAGGAGCAGGGTCAGATTAAAAGTACCTAAAAGAAAACATGAATGATAGTCAGGAACAGCCAGACAGTTGGGTTTTTTTGAAGATCATGCATCCCAGTTATCAACTATCTATAGATATTAATATACTCGCAGAAATACTGTTCTTCATATGAAGATTAATTTGTAGAAAATATTTGTCTATGTGGAAGCAAGAACATTCAATATTTATTATACATAATTTCTTATAAGGCTTAGAATGTTTTAGTCATCAAAGCAAGAAGGAAATAAGGGACTCAAGTGTGCCAGAAAGCAACGCTTCCCACAATGCAGAAAGTGGCAAGGGGAGACAAGCAGCTGACTCAGCATAAAGTAAACTAGGTCTGCTGGTTGAAAACAAAAATCTCTAGATCCTCAGGTTTTATTTGTAATCGAGTTATTTAGATGTGATCTATGGCAACAGATGAATCTTTGAAGGTGTCAGCAGAGATAGGAACAAGAGTGGTGTCAACCGCACTGCTCAAATCAAATGCCATTTTCAAGATTTCCAGTGTTGGCATTGCTAGCAGTTTGGGGCTTATAAAAACATCAAAGTTGATGATAGCATCAGGAAAAAAAAAATGCTACATCTACAAAAATAATAAACACACCAATTACAAGTCAGGCCTGATTTCTACAAAATAATCACAGTAGAATAAAAAAGATAAGTTAAACACATGAATTGTTCCTTGTACACAAATGGAAATCCCTATTTTGGAAGGGATATAATTCTTATATTTGCTTTTATTAAAGTATTTGCAATATGCCTCTGCAACACACTAGAACTTTTTTTCTTTATCCTTCTTGAAAAAATATCCAACGCAGCATCTCTACAGCTGATGTTGAAGGACAAGCTTTGTCAACAGTCATCCTATAAAAAGATTAACGTGTTTTGCTGAAAGGTAGATAGCCCATTGCAGGCAATGCATCCATATGGGTACTTAAAGGAAAATAACCCATTTGTTCAAGTTACTTTAAGAGCACTTTATGACTTCAGGTTTGAGAGACAAATATAAAGAGTCAAGTCAAATATCAGAATGAGGTGTTTACCTCTAGTTCAAGACTATTTTTCTTTAAACCCTGATACTGATCTTGTTGGCCTTCAGATTAAATAAATTTGAAAAATAATTTTCCCAGCTAGTTACAGATAAGAAAGCAAAACCAGAATTTTCTAATAAAATCTAGTTGCAAACTCACTTATGGAAAGGATACTGAAGGAAGTAAACAAGTCCCTCCACCTAGACCACTAATTTAATTTAGAACAATGGACAACAACTGCAAAAATAACAGTGATTCCTATGTGGAGCCCAGATCTCTCTTTCTGGTGCTGTTGCTAGCTCCCCTTTTTCAGTTACCAGCAGTTAAAGGATGATGCCCAGGCTGCACTGGTTTGTGTTCAATAATGAAGGCCTATCTAATGCTTCAGGTAAGGAGTCTAATACTATGCACTTGGGAAAGCAAAAGTATTAAATTTGAGAATCTTGCAATATTCTTGGGCAATTCAGCTGAGTCTGTAGACTCTGGCCAAGTTTTACCACAGAACTACATTTCTTCAACAAGTCTCCAGGGCCTGCGGTAGCAACATTTTAGGATTCCTACCCACATCCATCAAGGGAAGCCTTTTGCCCCACATCACCAACTTCTTTACCTTTCACAGGTCTCTAGATCTGTATGCATGAACTCACGCTTTTGTCAAATCAATGTAGCTGTTCAGAACAGTTATATCATTTTGTGCTATCAATTCCAACAGCATGTACCAGAATCCATTATCATTTTTCAATAGAGTAAGGTCTGACAGACAAGATCTGGAAGACTGAGCTCCAGTTTTTAACAGGTTATTACCCTGAATTTCCCCACTTCCAGACATACTCAAGGGCAACACAATAAGATGTTTCCTCTCAGGTTTCTCAGTGGATGAGTTTAGGCTGCTGGTGAAGACAGACATACGTCTACACCTCAGTCCATTTGCAAGCCCCAAAAGGGAGCCCATGGCTTCTTACAAAACTAACATAATAAACTATATGAACACACTTCAAACCACTGGGGCAAAAATCCACCAGAGCTCTTCTGGCATTCGTAAATTTCATTGTTGAGGGACTAATCAGAATTTCTATCAGCACACACAATCCTCTTTTCCCCTCCTTCCTCACCTAATAATACTCATTGCATACCTGAAGTTACATGGTGGGACCAGTGCCTAAGGGTGACACCAGTGGCCAAGGGTACTTCAAAGAGAAAAAGTGTTTTCAAGAGGATCTTCCCTAATACTGTTCATGGTGTGGCTCCATGTGAAGAGTTACATTAGTGCAACTAAAAGGACCTCGTAGACAAATGAGTGACATAAAGACATAGGAATTGCCAAGTAGGACACCAAACCACAACATTCCCCAGCTGGCACAGCATTCTGCACCTATATCTGCCTGTCTTCAGGGAACACAGCACCCAGTGGTTTTCAGGTCACAAAGAGAAACTTTTGTCAAAGGACAGGAGTTAAAAGGGAGGTTCTGGGTGACCGTTTTTGAAGTATTTTATCAAGTGAGAGTCAGAAAGTGGCTTTACAGTGTCAGAAACAGGTACAAGAGACAACAATACTACCAACATCACCTTCAGCTATTTCAGTACCGCAGCTAGTTCATAATGCTAATGGTTCAGACTCTTGGCTTACTCTAAGCTGATATGGCTTGAAAGGCACTATCAGGAAACCGTCATTTCTATTCCCTTCCAAAGCTAAATACCATCTTTTGGCTAAACTAAGAGCCCTGTGTTGCAGTACTGGGTAATATATCACCAAATGCTAGTAGCACTTTAGAGTACTTACTCTCTCCTAGACATTCTTACCAAGTATTTCAATATCATTGCTTAGGTTTAAAGAGGCGCAAGGAAAAGCATGCACTGGAGCAAGAGAAGCTAGATAAAAATTACAATACACATGTGCTGGTTTTCACGATAAAATATAATAAAACAACCATATAACCTTAGTGCAAGTTTGGAATAAGAAAGGAAAGAGAAGAAGCTATCAACAACTGAACCACAATAAAGGAACATACCAGCCCACTAACCATGGACACTCCCTTTTCACAGTCTCCAACTTTGACTCTGTCTTAGTAAAGGAAACCTAAAATTTTGCTATACTTTGAAAGAAACAAGGCAATACACACAACCATTCCTCCTGTAACTGGCAATTTTCCTCCAGTACTCAGAAATTTCAGTTCTATCGGACAAGGTCAACTGAAAGGGGTTCACCCCATGTATCTTCTCCCATACCAAATCCATTTCAGCAGTGCTCCTAGGGTACACTTCTTAACTAGAGGGAATTGCCAGTGCAAACGTTAGTGGGCTTCCTTTGAAACCAGGTCACTGAGATGATCCAGATTATGAAAAACACACACACAAAAAAAAGGCAGCAGGAATTTCTGGAGGGACTTTATGCCGGAGAAAACACAGCACAGAACAATAGCCTAAACATTTTTAAAACCACAACACAAATATTCATTCACATACCTTTGTCCGTAGAGTTCACCAGCAATAAATATAAACAAAGTAGCTGTGGGTCAGAAGGACAAGGCACAAAATTATTATAGTACTCTCTCTCTAGCTACAGAAGCCTTAGAGTTAACTTACATTAAGCATTCTTAAGGCCTCAGTGCAGACTTCATACCAATCCCACCTTTCTGCTACTATCACTGATGAATATCAGCTCCTCTGTGAAGTTGCTCAACTTTCCAGTATACACTGGGATACAAGCATGGATTTCTTCCTAAAAGGTCCCCAAACAGAGATTCACTTTATTAATATATTTATACAAAAATAATGAGTATGGAGATAAAGAGCTGATTTACACAGCAGACAATTGGATTGCATCAGCATACCGTAGGTGAGACACAACTGAGACTAGATGCATGAATAAATCCACTAAATGGCAAGATATTTACAAGCTTTATACTTTGGAATATACATTCTAGCAAAAAATGAAGAACAATACACTAATTAGACTGCAGTTTTGGGGTCAGTGACTTGGTTTGCATTTGCTACCTTCTTGAGAAATGTTATGTAAATGTGCTATACTTACACTCAACATGGCAAATTTCTTAAACAAATAGTTGGACACGTTTATGAAGCAAGCTAAAAGAAAATCCCCAGCCTTCTTTAGAAACAATTTGCTCTTTCAACAACAACAGATTTAACAGCAAACTGTACCTCAATTGCACAGTTCCAGCTGTGACATTCCCCAGGTTTCTGTTAAGAATCGTAGATAGCAGACTGCCACCTGCCTTTCACAGGTCACAGCTGCAATGCCGCAGCCTGGAAATTAAAAGTAGCCTACCGAGAATAGTTGACAAACACATCTCCAAAGGGTCAGTCAGAAGAACGTTTATAGTGTTTGACAAAAACAACTCCTCCTTTTGAATGAGTTGCAGCTTTTCGAAAAACATTTGGAGAGAGCAAATGTATAGTCTGTAACTTAAAACTGTTTCCGATGAGGAACGTATACACATGCTGAAGAGGCTAAAAGGATGATAATGAAAAGAAATTGACTGATTAACAGTAATTTGGAGAACTCGGCACTGACAAGAACTCCCATTAAACATTTCCATAAAGTGATGTTACAGAAAATGAGAAGTTCCTTGGTGCTGTTTCCTATAATTAAGACAGCAGCAATAACAATTTGTCTCAGGAGCTGTAGTAACTTTAGAACATATATTACCAAACATCAAGATCATAGCAAAATTTTATAAACCAGATGTTAAATCTAAAGCTAAATTATATATCATTGATATTCAGAAGTCAGTCATAGCAACATATTAACTAATTACTAGATACTGCTTTATGTTAACGGTATTGGATTACACACCCCCTCCCTCCCGCTATCAACCGATAGTGCTGGTAGTACACACCTACTATCAACTGATAGTACTATCAACTATCCACTTACGTGTCCTACAGCATAGAAATAACCCACAGCCAACACTCTGAGTGATACAGCCCTTGCAGACCAGAGTGCAGAAAGGGGTCTGTTCCTGCCCATCCCTCGAGCTCAGCTGCTCCCATGGCTTAATTCCTTCACACAACCTCTAACACATAAACTGAAGTTCACAGGAGGCTCATGTTGTATTTCTGCAGTTTATGGCTTGTAACATACAGTTTACTCACTGGAAAGTAATGAATTTCATTCAGTGAAAATCCTGTATTTGTATAAGACTACATCACCAGAAGTTAGAATCCATGTGGTTTCCCCAAGTAACTGGGAAAAAAAACATACACACACACACACACACAAAAAAAACCCCAAACTAAAACAAAAAACCCACCTCACACAAAAAACACACCAACACCACACTTTTTGTTCTGAAAACAGCAAAAAATACATAATTACCACCCCTTGCATCTCTGCCCAACAGGAAATGAGTACAAAAAAAACCTGATATAACCAAAGTTTATGGTTCATTACAAAGTGCATGAGCACTCCTACTACCTGGAAGTATTTTAAGAAAACAGCACTAGTTAAACATTAAAAGAAATAAGACACTACAGATATTAACGCCTTCAGCTTTCTCAATCAAAACAAAAGTTACAACATCCTAAGGAACAAGTAGTACAACTTAAAAACAAGTGTTTACATTACTTAGTTCAAAACAACCTCTCAAACAGGAAAGTAAACTGCCACCCTCCAGAGCAAAGTCTCAGATCTCAGCAGGACTCCTCACAGCTGTTCAGCATTAAAATGAGAAAATGAGATGAATCCATTAGTAAATGTAATAAAGTTAGATTATCAGTACCTGCTGGAGAAGAAGGTGGAAACACAGCACAAAATACAGAAGTCTAACAAACTCTCTCACTAGACAGAGCACTGTACCTGAGGCCATACCTCAGCCTTTTGAGACACTTTTGTTTGACATCATATATATGACATCACCAAGTTCAACAATCCTTAGTAAGTCTAACTTTGCCAGACTGAGTCAGTGTTACTCACATAACAACCAGAAGACACTGAAACTGCTACAACTAAGATTTGAGTGCAATTTCAATTATTTTTAAAATATCTATTTTTATAGCGCTCTATCTGGGCTAGCAGCATACCTGCCTTTCACACAAAAATTCAAACTAAGAGCAGTTAGCTTTCAGAAAATACGGTCTTCAAATAAGCTACCTTAGGTCTGCTGGAGCACGCTATTACAATAACTTTAACAACAGGTTTCAGTTTCAGGATGTTTTTCTCAGCTGTAATCTTGCAAATTCTAACCATCTTCCCAAGAGTGCGTGTGCATGCATGCACCGACCTCTCCTGCCAATAGTCAGGTTTGCTGAAGGAATGGATAGCACTGAAAGCTCCCCCTATCCCTGCTGCCCCTCAGGAATAATCCTGGGTAGATAATCGTTCTGTAAATCTAACATGCATACTTAGCATTTTGAGTGACACAACAAACCCTAATAGTTGTCATTAATCTGGTAAGCAATCCTCACAAAACGATGGATTAATACAACAGACCAAGGTATTTCCTTCTGCGTCGTTGCAGAACAGTAACTCAAAGTCAGCTCTTCAGAAAATGACAAAATACGGTTACACTAGAGACCGAAGCCAGTCCAGTTAAGTAACAGCGCCAAGAAACACACACTTGTACTACAAGAACATCCCACCGAATCTTCCACGTTCCTCAGACAACTGCCGGTGCCCTCCACGCCGCTTCTCGTTTGCTCGTACCAGAAGAAGCCGCGGAGCAAACTTCACTTGCCGAAGTGTAACAAAACCCCACAAAAACGTTTCGGAGCCACCGGCTGCTCTCCCCGCAGCCGGGGCTCAGAGACCGCAACACACCTTGTGCTCCTGGGCGAGAAAACCCTCCCGCGAGTGCGGGGGCTTCCGCTGCGCGGAGCGCCGGAGGGAACAGTTTGGGTTTCAGCCCCGTTGGAGATACGGCTGCCTGCCTGGATGGATTTTCTTTTCCCGAACAAACAGCGCTGTCTTCGGGCAGAACGACCGCCCATTTGAAAGGCTCGGTGGACTTTCGGGGGTGGAGCCAGGCAATGCCCGAGCCGGGTTCCTGCCGCCGGCCACACTCCCCGTCACCGGTCCCCAGCAGCAGCGCCGCTCCGCTTCGCTCCCAGCTCCCCCTGCCGGCACCCTGCCGCTGCGGCGGCCGGGACCCCGGCCAGCCTCGTCGCCCCCCTGGACACCCCGGCAGAGCCGGGAGTGCAGCCCCTTGGAGCCCCCGGGAGGCGGCCCTGGGGACGGAGGAAGCGGCCAGGGACGCGCTATCCCCGTGCCACTCCAGCAGCCCCGCCGCTCTCAGCCCGATCACCGCGAGGTGGGGAGAGGGACCGAGAGGGGGTTACCTGGAGGCGCCGTAGGGCTGCACGGCGCAGGCGGGCGCCGCCGCCGCGCTGATGCCCCGCTCCCCGGCGCGGCGCTGCCGCCTCACGCCGCCATGGTCGGAGTCTCGCCCCGCGCAGCACCGCTGAGCCGCCCGCGCTCCGATCGCTCCCACCAAGTTTGCGGCGAGGCAGCCGCACGCCTCGCCCCCCGCGCCCGCCCGCCCGCCGGACCCAGCGCCCCGCCGCGGGGGCGGAGCAGCGGCAGCCGAGGCGGCTGCGGCGGCCGCCCGTCAGTCCCCGGCGATGCGCGGGTCGCCGCGCAACCCGCAGCCGACTCTGCCCCGGGCTAGGGTGATCTCGCATTCCCCCTTCCCCCGCGCTCCCCCCTCCGGGCCAGCCGAGAAGTTGCAACTGGTTGAGATGTTTGTGATTGGGTTTTTGTTTGTTTTAATTTTATTGCTTTTATCTATTTTCCCTTTACTTACCGCAGCCCAAAAAGCATGACCGGAGGCTTCTCCTCGCGATCGTTTCTGAGCCAGCGCCACTACAACTAAGCACAACAAATGCTGGCGAGCTGCGACAGCGAGAAGGGAGGAGGGACTGAGGCAGCGGGCGAGGGGTAGCTCGGCGGATGCCGGGGTCCGCAGAGGCTCCCGCGGGACGGGAGGGCGCGGCGCTCCTGAACAGTGCCCGAGGCTCCGCGTCTCCCCGCTGAGTGGGTCAGGGGAGGCGGCGCCGAAGCCGGGGCGCAGCAGGTACAGGAGGCGAAGGAGAGCCCGGCGTCAGAGGCTGCCCCGGAGCGGGAGGGACACGAGAGCTTGTACCGCTTGTACCGAGGCTGCGCGCCGCAGGCTCCCCGCTCCCGCCGGCGGCTCCTTGCTCCCCCACACACGCCGCCCGCCGGGAGCCGGCAAGCCAAAGCCAACGTCCTGCCCCCGGGCAGCCGCGCAGGCAACGGGAGCCGCGCATTGTCCCGTCCCGCTGCGCGGGTGCGTGTCCGGCCCCCGCGCTACTCTCCGCTGCGCGTCTCAGCGCAAGCGGGCGGGGGAGCGCTGCGCTGACATTTTTGCCACCACGTAAAAGCCTGCGGCGAGTCCCTCTCCGCCCCCTCCCCTCCCTCTACAGCACGGATCGACGTGTCAGCCCTGAAACTTCATCTGTGGGCCCTGGGAGAGTTCCCTGTAAAGGTCCCGTGGCGTGAGCGGAGCAGTGAGACGTGGCATTGCGGGGCGGGCGGCCGAGGAGCCCAAGTGTGTTTCCCCAGGTACGTACGTTTGCATTTCCGCGCTCACCGTATTTTCGACGCATGCTTTTGTGCTTAGCCAACCCATCTGTATTAAAACAGAAGGTTAGTTTTGTTCGTACATGTATTTAAATGAATTCCATCAAAGTTTGTTTGTTTGTTTGTTTTTCTTTCATGGCAGCATTTGCACATTTCAACTACAAACCGCAGCAGAAACTGATTTGTGTTGTTTGCAGAAAGGCTTCCATTTAGAGCACTAAAAGCACTGAGAGTTTATTAAAACAAACAAAACCATGGAATTGATCCATGCTGGAGTAATCCTATAAAAATATACTTAATTAAAACAGCTAGAATCAAAACTTATCTGCAAGCCAAAATGTTGCAAATCCAAATGGCCTGAAACACCCAGCTCAAGGAAGAATGTAACTTTGGCTACATTATTAAAAAAAAAAAAAACAACAAAACAAAACAAAACAAAAAAAAACCTTGTTCAAGGAGAAACATTAACGAAAGTTTGGAACTATCGTTAAAAATGAAGGTCTGGAATCTAGAACATTCTTTCTCGTTGCTGAAGGCCAAACATTTTTTTCATTACAGTCATGTAACCCTGACAGTCAAGGATGTTTCCTTATTTATAACAATATAGTTTTGTAAAACACCGATTTAATTTATGTAGGATCACTTTCCTGTGAAATTTCCTAATCTCCAGAAAATACTTGTGTAGAAAATAAGAGTGCAATTTACACCTCAAAGTTGCCATCAAAGTAACTGCAGATATAGGACGATTCACATATATAGCCCCTTAACTTATCTGAAGTGTTTTTAAGATGTATCTGTGCACATCAGCAAGTCCCATGCTTTGTATTGCAATAACTGTAGCCTTTTCTTTTTAAAGAGGAGATATACTTATTTTTCCAACTGCTGGGCAAAACAAAACTAAACCAAAAAACCATAAATACTTTAACTGTGAAAAGTAAGCAATGTATATGCAAAGCTGACTTCAAAACATCAAAATTTTAGCAACTAGAGTGATGTATGTTGTAGCCCCTAACAATTCCTCTGCAGTTTGGCCATAAAACAATGGGCACATTACATACATACATACATACATACATAAGGACTTTTTATAGCTTTCTACAATACTGGATTAATGATTTACAGATTTACAGTATCTCCTAAGGAGAACTCCACTGAGATCACACTTTCTCTTTATCATCCCCAGAAGTTTTTAGTCATGTACTTTATAACTACCAATCTGTCACAGAAGAACACTAATCATGTCAATGATTAATTCTATTTTATTTTATTTTGAGAAGCTAGTGGGCAAAGGTGTATTAAACCGGCCGTGAGATTAACCATGTTTGAAATAAAACTACAAAATGTAACTTTATTTAATGTTATATGTTACTCTGCACTATGTCTAAATGCAGAGTTAAATTGGATTAGTTGAGTGAGATAAGGAATTTTAGGCAAAGCAATAGCCAGATATACTCTTTCAAGTAGGGGCCGAGGGTTCTGGGGGTCTGTACAGGCACCTTGCACAGTGGTGTCTCAATCTCAGGCTAAGCTTCTATGTGTTACTATAACCAAAATAAATAAGGATATCCTAAAATAATCTAGGAGCATTATGCTGAGGATAGGGGAGAAAGAAGCAGGAGAAGGTCTGCAATGTGATTTAAAGCAGGAAAAAAGCCCTCAGAGTATCCAGTGACAGTTCTACCCAGCCATCCTTCCAGTAGGGACCTACTCCTCCTCTGCCCCGTATTTTCCTGTTATTATGTTTCTCACTGTTACAAATTCTTGATCCCTGCTTCCAACAAACTAGAGCCTAGCATGTTATGGGTTGGCAGCATGTGGAAGCAGTAAGGTACTGCAATTGGAAGAGGAAAGCTGCACAGCACCTTCAGGCTTTCGGCCAGTTTGGTGGGAAGCCAGATTTCGGCTCCTCCCTGTGGTGGCAGGATATAAGAAGTGTTAGAAAGCAGGGAAGGGGGTAGATTTCCATCTGTTTAGGTAGGAAAGCCGTGGAGTAAGGGAAAGCCTGTCTTCACATTACCCGTCAAAAGCACCTTGAATAGTATGTCTGTCTTTCATCATTTAGAAAAACAAAGTTAGGTACCATACTGGCAAAGTTTAATTTAGGTAAAAAATAAAAAGAAAGGGACAAAAAAAAGGAGAGAGGTGTTAGCTTCAGTAAAACCAAGTCTAAAGCTATGCTTCTGTCATAGGGAAAAGACCTCACTTGCTTTACAATGACGGAGTTCAAAGGCTTTATTTTAATTGTATTTTGCTTTTTTCACTCAATTGAAAACATTATTTATTTTTGTTTAATTCATGAGAAACATGCAGAGAAAAGCTTTAAAATCTCACATTTAATTGCCTGCTTTTGTTTTTTCAACCATATCATCTATTACTCAGGAGAAGCTCTGCCTATGAGAGCTTTCCAGAGTAGACCAGCCAGGAGCATGGTGCATGTGAACATGCTCCCTTTCCTTAACCAGTGCGAAAGAGCTGAGAGTTTGTGCAGTCTGGTATCTTGAGTCCACCTTGCTTATATGACCTTGCTGAGAGATCTGTTCATCAGGTCTACATTGCTGTTCCTTCCTTTTTTTCCCATTGAGACTCAGGAATGTATTTGGTCTGCTGTACTTGAGTTGTATGAGTCCTGTGCATTTCCACCTGCATTGAGCAAAGTCATCTTCCAAGGCTGGATCATCACGAGTCTTCCATATTTGAGTGTCATCCTCAGATGGTTCTGGTAGGGGAGTATACCCTTAAAAAACAGGATATGCAAAGCTGTAGCTGTCTGTGCCCAGTAGTGCCTATCCCAGTAGCAGCCGCAAGACAAGTTCAAACTGAACAAAATTTTAATTGTCTTAGCAAAAGACACCATTGCAATACTTGCTTTAAATCACAGGGAAATAAATGTCAGAGTTACAAACTCCCTCCTGTTTTCTGTCAAATTATTGTCTCATGCTATGTGCTGTATTTAAAGGTTACGCTGACTAGTATCTGTAATATCTATGAATTAGGAACAGCAAAATGAGTTTCTAAATTACTTGGCTTTTGAGAGCTACATGTTCTCCTGATGAGTTTCTATTTCCCATTTATGATCTAAAGAGAGAATAAAGTAGTATCTCTCATAGTATTTGTATGATTTAGACTTTTTATAAACAAAATGTTTTATGAATGCTTAGGTGATATTTTCAACACAACTATATTATACATGTAAATGTGCACTTGCATTTATAAATGTATGAGCTGATTTTTAGTGATTGCCTCTTTCTTTTCATTACAGTCTCTGACAGATAAGGCAGTTAAAGAAGTTGTTATATGACAGCCTTAAATAAGGGCCGTCTAAATTCAAGTCCATAAAAGCAGTCAGATATTTGGTGAAAATGATGAATTTTGGGGTACTGATTCATGTGATCTGAAAAAGCCATCCATTTCCTGATTCACCTTCATATCTCCTCCACAAAATAAAGGAATATTTTACAATTAATACCTGCAGTCAAAAAATTTTTATGTGTGTGTTTTCCTGTCTTTCAGCCACTTCTATGAATTGATACTTTCAAAGTGAAGAGGAAGATAGGAGTGAGAATGAAGAAAGCCTTGAAGAAATCCAGTCCAAAAGCTTGAGGAGTAGAAATAATAGGAAATGTTAATAATTCCTGTCTATTAAATAGGTCAGAATTTGGACTGAAATTATGAAAAGTTACAAATCTAAGACTAGTTCTATTATATTTGTATCTCTTTTCACAGATTTTTAAAGTAATACGTAATAAAAATATTAGCACATTTTTTCCCTCTACTTTAGATGATAATATATTCTGCTTCTTTACACAACTTCCCTATATAGACTAATTTAAGTTTTAATATTTTTGGTTTTTAGCCCCAAGACACCTCCTTAAATAAACCAGGGTATGAATCAGCAATTCATTAGTTGCTTCTCTCTGTTTACAGGTCCATACTCACTATATTGGATTATTGTGTTACTACCTCACCAAGCCATACAAGTGGGAATTGGATAAAGAGTAGATATATATGACCTTATCACTGCCAAATGATCTGAAGCACAGGATGTAGAGCTTATCTGGACCTCAGGCTTTTGTGCTGGCCTTTTCGGGGCCATATGTGTAGAGACGATACTTGGCATAACTCCTGCCTTCACAGAATTAGACCATCACCATTTTTGGAAGAAAAAATGCATGTAAATTGAATAGAAATTAACTAAAAAAGACTAAACAGAAAAGAGTTTTCCTACAAAGAGTCTCACTGACTGTCTTTAATGGGAGTTCATTTACCCTTTTATTTAAAAGGACCGAGCTTATTTGTCTGACCAGTATATCACTCTCTGCCCTTTCACTAAGTACTTGTCAAGAGGGTTTATGTAGAAAGTAAGACAGTCAGGAGCTTAACAAGTTGCACGACGTATTATAATTGATTTTTCCAGCCATACATTCCCTATCAGATCAGTAGTAGCAATGAAAGTTACAAGTCCAATTCAAGTGATATTTTCCTCACTTGCTCCTACACTCTGTTCACTTGCCTGTTAGGAAAAAACTAGCTGGTGTTATTTACAGCCAGCCTTTTTAGTCTGGAATTGTTAAAAACCAAAATGCCTAACAACTTGAAAGTAGCTATAGAAGTAATACTAGGCAAAGACAAAAGAGAAAATAAATTAAGAATAATGAGTGTTTATCACTGAGAAACGAAAAACAAACCAACAAGACAACCTTCTGAATTTATTAACCTTGCTGATTTTACTTGGATACTAAAGCGCCCCCTTTGCAGTCTGATATTCTGTCCCATTACTAGTCTGACTCAGACTAGAGCAATAGGAGTGTGAGGATGTATCTACATCTTCCTAGACTTGAAAGGAAGCCCAGCGCACAGCCCTGCAAAGTTTTGTTGCATCTGGCTTGGTACTTGTGGATTGAGCAGCTCTCTTCTGCCTGTCTCTGTTCAAGGTCAAACATGTAAGTGTTAAATACACATGAGGGAGATTCCCCTACCACGTGTCATTTACAAGAGCAGATGCTGTGAATTAGGGGCAGTGCATATTTGTCTCGCATCATGCTGTTGTTAATACCTCTGATTGTATCTGATCACTGTCCTAAATCTCCCCCATACGGTACACAAGTGTAAATTTTTTTTTTGTTTTTCAAATGTCACCTATAAGCAGCACCAAAAATCCATGCAAAATCTGTGTTGAGCTGAACTCTCTGCAGTTACACCTTTAGCCTTCATGCAGTGCTCTGTCCAAAAGAAGCTCAAACCAAAGGATCCCACCGTTTTCCAAACTACTGTGAACTTTGCTGGCAAAGTATAGTGCATCTCTTTATTGCAGGGAGTCGATTTAAAAGTATACAGCTATTTTCTACTATAAGTTGGTTTTTTTCATTCAAATATGCATAAATCAGCCTGCATCATGACTTTGTCAGTTCAGGGTATAAGGAAGATGACATTCCTTGATGAGCAAATGTAGGAAGCGGTAGCATTACAGGAAAATAGAATTAATATGCACTTGGTGATCCTAATTCTAGTACTATCTAACATTTGAGTGTTTGTCTTATTGCCCTTAGCATTCTGCGAATGTCAGATGTTTGGTGTAAGTTCAGGCATTAGGTTTGTATCCCTCTTACAGCTTTCCATAGCCTGAAATGGTTGTAATTATTGAAAGTATTTTGATCAGAAGTATTGTATTAAAAATATTTTTAATTGGTTTTCTTTGTATTGTACTTAATAAAAACTGCTTACTTAAAATATTGCGGGTAAATTATTTCTAGGTTTGGCTGGGCACATGAAATCATGTAAGAGATTTTGCTGAAGAACAGAACACTTAGCCTGAGTCTGTTACAAGAAGCCAAAATTTGATTTTCCAAACCTGAAGGTTCAGAAAATAAGCCTCATTCTAAAATACTTAGCAGGAGAGAAGAGGTGCAAACATACTATCGAAGAAGCTACTTTTTTGTAGTTAGACCTAGTTACTGTGTAATAAGGCTTAGGTGTTCATAAAAGAGATCAGATTAGGAAGAAAACAGAAAACAATGTTTTAACCTTGTAAGTCGGTCCACCATCCTGCTCTAAATGCCACCAGAAGATATCAAAAGGAGACTGAGACTGTAATGTCACAGTATCACAGTATCACAGTATGTTTGGGATTGGAAGGGACCTCAAAAGATCATCTAGTCCAATCCCCCTGCTGGAGCAGGAACGCCTAGGTGAGGTTGCACAGGAACATGTCCAGGTGGGTCTTGAATGTCTCCAGAGAAGGAGACTCCACAACCCCCCTGGGCAGCCTGTTCCAGTGCTCTGTCACCCTTACTGAGAAGAAGTTTTTTCTCAAATTTAAGTGGAACCTCTTGTGTTCCAGCTTGATCCCATTGCCCCTTGTCCTATCATTGTTTGCCAACGAGAAGAGCCTGGCTCCATCCTCATGGCACTCACCCTTTATATATTTATAAACATTAATAAGGTCACCCCTCAGTCTCCTCTTCTCCAAACTAAAGAGACCCAGCTCCCTCAGCCTTTCCTCATAAGGGAGGTGCTCCACTCCCTTAATCATCTTGGTTGCCCTGCGCTGGACCCTCTCCAGCAGTTCCTTGTCCTTCTTGAACTGAGGGGCCCAGAACTGGACACAATATTCCAGATGGGGTCTCACCAGGGCAGAGTAGAGGGGAAGGAGGACCTCTCTCGATCTACTAATCACTCCCCTTCTAATACATCCCAGGATGCCATTGGCCTTCCTGGCCACAAGGGCACAGTGCTGGCTCATGGTCATCCTGTTGTCCACCAGGATCCCCAGGTCCCTTTCCCCTACACTGCTCTCTAATATGTAATTTCCCAACCGATACTGGAACCTGGGGTTGTTCCTGCCCAGATGCAGGACTCTACACTTTTCCTTGTTAAATTTCATTAGGTTATTCCCCGCCCAACTCTCCAGCCTGTCTAGGTCTCGCTGGATGGCAGCACAGCCTTCTGGTGTGTCAGCCACTCCTCCCAGCTTAGTGTCATCAGCAAACTTGCTGATAGTACACTCTATTCCTTCGTCTAAGTCGTTAATGAATATATTGAATAATACTGGCCCCAGTACTGACCCCTGAGGCACTCCACTAGATACTGGTCTCCAACTAGACTCCGCACCATTGACTACCACTCTCTGGCTTCTCTCCTTAAGCCAGTTTGTAACCCACCTCACTACTCTATTGTCTAGACCACACCTCCGCAACTTAGCAACTAGGATGCTGTGGGAGACTGTGTCAAAGGCTTTACTGAAGTCAAGGTAGACCACATCCACGGCTCTGCCATCATCCATCCACCTTGTTACATTCTCATAAAAGGCTATGAGGTTGATCAAGCTTGACTTACCCTTGGTAAAGCCATGCTGACTGCCCCTAATAACCTTCTTATCCTTGATATGCCTTGAGATAGCACCAAGGATAAGTTGTTCCATTACTTTCCCAGGGACAGAGGTGAGGCTGACCGGTCTATAGTTACCCGGGTCCTCCTTCTTGCCCTTTTTGAAGATTGGAGTGACATTTGCTTTCCTCCAATCCTCGGGCACCTCTCCCGTTTCCCAAGACTTGGCAAAGATGATGGAGAGCGGTCCAGCAATGACCTCAGCCAGCTCCCTCAGCACTCGCGGACGCATCCCATCTGGACCCATGGATTTATGGATGTCCAGTCTGTTTAATTGCTCCTTAACCCAGTCCTCATCAACTAAAGCAAACTCCTCCATTGACCTGGCTTCATCTGGGGTCTCAGGGGTACAGGGCTCCCCAGGACAGCCTCTGGCAGAGTAGACAGAGACAAAGAAGGCATTCAGTAATTCTGCCTTCTCTGTATCTTCCGCCACCAGGGCAGCCACCCCATTCCTCAGTGGGCCTACATTGCCTCTGGTATTAGTTTTATCCGCTATGTATTTGAAAAAGTTCTTTTTGCTGTCCTTGACCCCTCTCGCCAGCTGTAATTCTAAGGAGGCCTTGGCTATCCTACCTGCCTTCCTACATCCTCTAACTGCAGCCTTATATTCTTCCCAAGGGGCCAGCCCCTGCTTCCATGACCTGTAAACTCTCCTCTTCTGCTTGAGTATACCCAATAGATTCCTATTCAACCACGCAGGCCTCCTGGCTCCCTTCCTTGACTTCCTACGTGTGAAGATGCTCTGATTCTGAGCGTGGAAGAAGCAATCTCTGAATGCAATCCCAGCTCTCTTGGGCCCCTTTTCCTTCAAGCAGTCTTGCCCATGGGATTTCCCCCAGCAATTGCTTGAAAAGGCCAAAGTTAGCCCTGCTAAATTCCAGGGTTGCAATTCTACTTGCTATTCTGTTCCTGCCACACAAGATGCTGAACTCCACCATCTCGTGGTCACTGCAACCCAGGCAGCCCTCAACCTTTACTGCTTCGACCAGCCCCTCCTTGTTAGTGAGGATGAGATCCAGCAGTGCTCCTCTCCTAGTCGGCTCCTCCACCATCTGCATGAGGAAGTTCTCATCAATGCACTGGAGGAACCTCCTGGACTGGGGCTGGCTGGCTGAATGGTCCTTCCAGCAAACATCAGGGAAGTTAAAATCACCCACAACAACCAGGGCCTGTGACTGCGAGGCCACTCTCAGCTGCCCATGGAAGGCCTCATCAACTTCCTCAGCCTGATGTGGTGGCCTGTAACAGATACCCACAACAGTGTCACCCCTGCCACCCTGCCCCTTGATCCTGACCCATACACTCTCAACTTGCTCATCATCCACTCCTGGGCAGAATTTAGTACATTGTAGTTGCTCTCTCACATAGAGAGCAACTCCACCACCACGCCTGGCTGGCCTGTCTTTTCTGAAAAGGGCATAGCCATCTATGACCACATTCCAGTCATGTGAACTCTCCCACCATGTTTCTGTAATTGCCACCAGGTCATAATCTCCCAGCCGAACATAGGATTCTAACTCCTCCTGCTTATTCCCCATGCTGCGCGCATTGGTGTAGAGGCATTTCAGGGAGCGAGCAGAGCACACCCATTTCTCCCTAGGGGCATAGGAGGCCACCTGGTCCTCATCAGTTTTAGAATGCTGCCCCACTGGGACAAGCCCAGCTACAACCCCATCCCCCTTCGAGCCTAGTTTAAAGCTCTCCATGTCCACATGCTTTGAACCACCTCTTGTCTCTCAGCTGGACACCTCAATTCAGAGAAGAAGCTGAGAGTGTGAGGGGAGTAGAGTGTGCACTGATGGTGCTATATGGACAAAATATGGCTGTTAACTGTTGGTTCTTTCATCTGCCATATGTTTACAAAGACTTTAAAGGTTAAAATTTTAAAAGTAATTGTAGCATGATAAAACTTAATGAAAAAAATGGAAAAAAAAATTCAATTGGGTTTGGCAGCTGTGGACAGAGATTCTAAAAAGACAAGTAAAGGAAGAAATAAATACATAGGAGCTACATGGCTTTTTAATTCTAATAATCAATCCCTCCGACTACCAAAAGGAGAGTATTAATAACAGGACTCAGTCAGCAAGTGGAAAAAACTTGAATTCTCTCAAGAAAAAAAAGGAGAAAATAAATAACATTTTTAAAACTGCAACCCAAGGCCTCAATGCCTGCCAACATTCTTGACTTTTCGCCAAAATAGGCTCTATGTTATGCCCTAAAGACACAGCAACTTGGATGACAAGATAGGAACTAATTCTAAAGTTAAGGACTTTCTGAAGAAAAAGCTTCCCAAAGACATTCATTTTGAGCACTTAGTGAAAGTGGATAACTGTCACAAAGGAAGAGACATGTTTGTTCCAAAGCATGTACGCATAAGAGATGAGCAAGCTGTCACTCAACACTGTAGATGATTCTTGTTGTAACATAATAAATCATTTGGAAAAAAAAAAAAACCCTGACACATGTTAATTAGCATCAGGTTCTGTGAGAGTTTTACACAGTGATTTCTCCATGAGATGGAAACAAATGCAATGTCATAGCAGCTGCTCATGGAAACAGGCAGCTCTGTGAAAAGACCTATTGAAACCTGTTTTCCCAAGACTGTGTCTTATGTCTGAATGGCAAAACCGTCAGGTCCTCCTGCTTTCCATACACTGGGAAATGTGTGAACTGTGGTCCTCCATCCATCACGTTCTTGCTATTCTCCCCATGTCCTTTGGCCTCCTGCCCTCTCAACCTAATCCCCAAACCCGGCTGGTCACCTGGGCAGGTGACAAGTGTGATGACCAGGCTAGACCTCAACGCCGGATGCTGGCTGATTGACCAGTGGACTACTGCTGACCACTACCATGTATGCTGCCTCTAAAATGCTGGTGGAGGTGAAAAATGTGCTCTGTGGCACAGACGGGATTGTTCAGTGATTTCAAATACTGTTAAGAGATTGACTGATAGTTTAATTATCATTCTAGACAACTAGGATAAAAACTGAAGCTTTTTAAAACTTTGACATTGCATTTTCATAAAGCAATGTCTTTGTTGTGGTTTTGAGTGTGTGTGTGTGTTTTAATTAGATAGACAAGTTTTATCAAATTAGAGCAACAAAGCAAATATTTGCATTTATACCTGAAGTGTAATGATAAAACAGTAAGTTAGTAGGTTCTATAACAATCTTTGCTCTTTGAATGTGCTGGTTTTGGCTGGAATAGAGATCTTTTTCTTAACAGTAGCTAATATGGGACTACATTTTGGATTTGTGCTAAAAACAGTGTTGATAACAAAGGGATGTTTTAGTTATAATTGAGCAGTGCTTACACAGAGTCAAGGCCTTTTCTGCCTCTCACACCATCCCACCAGCAAGTAGACTGGCACTGCACAAGAAGCTGGGAGGGGACACATCTGGGACAGCTGACCCCAACTAACCAAAGGGATATTCCATACCGTATGATGTCATGTTCAGCATATAAAGCTGAGAGAAGAAGAAGGAAGGGGGGCATTCAGAGAGATGGCATTTTTCTTTTCAAGTAACCATTACGTGTGATGGAGCCCAGCTTTCCAGGAGACAGCTGAAACACCCGCCTGCTGATGGGAAGTAGTGGAATGCATTCCTTTTTTGCTTTGCTTGTATGCCTGGCCTTTGCTTTACTTATTAAACTGTCTTTATCTCAACCCACAAGTATTCTCACTTTTACTCTTCTGATTCTCTCCCTCATCCCATTGGTGAGGGAGAGAGCAAGTGGCTGTGTGAGGCTTAGTTGCTGGTTGAGGTTAAACTATGACATTAATTCACCTGATTTTCCTTCTTCTGACTTTCAAAGCACTATTGTAGAAGGAGCGGCAAGAAAGCTTAGATATTTGTATAGGATAGCCAAATTTATATATCCTTATTTTTAAAAAAGACCTAAGTAAGTCATCTCACCTGGAGGAAGTAAGCACAGAGCAGCTCCAAAAAACATGTCGGATGGTCAATTTTGTTACCTTTTTACCGGTTCAGGGAGTTCAGTGTATGTTAAGGAAGTTATTCCCTAACAGTGAAGGAACTCAGGTTTGATCTAGATGTATTAACCATTAGTTTTCTGAACTATTCATATTGTTAGTCTTTTTCTTTTAGAGAGGGAACTGGAAAGATGTGTTATTATTTCAGGCAAAAAAAAGTATATGAACTGCGAAAGTCCTTCATGGTCATAAATGCTTTCATTCTGCTGCTGTGACCAAAACCAATGTGAACGCATAAAATATTGATGTTTATATAATTTTATTTTACAACAGCTGAGGAAATTACAAGATTAACGTAACTTCCAAACATTTTTACTCAATGTTTGATGGTTGATATTCCCAAGGTCAGCAGGCACGGAGCTGCCATCATGAATGTCTGGACATTCTTTACAGCAGATTGTCAGAAAAAGCCTCTTGCTTGCCAGAGTCAAGAGGATCTTTCTTCCTCACTAGATGCAGTAAGAGCATCTGTAAACATTTTGAAGTTCTGGTCAACAGTAAATCCTTGGCAAAGATTTTTTTTTTTACTTTGCTGGGAGCAAGAATGAGTTATATCATTTGTAGGTTGCTACAGCCAAAACCCTTTTAAGGAAAGGAAGTGCCTACATTTCTTGTACACCAATGGGATTTGCAATTAGAGAAAAACTAATAGATATGGTAAATAAATAAATCTCTACGTTCCTTCTGTATTTAGTGACATTTTGCAGTACACTGCGCATCCTTAAAGTGACACAGCGTGAAAAAGTACCTGTTAAGACTCAATCACATTCTGCTTGGAACTCTTTATGAAGAAATGCACTTAACAAAATTAAAATGTATATTCTGTATAGTGAATGTGACTGAAGAAATCAGCAAGGGAAGACTTAGAGAGTGGCAAATACTCTTTGGATTTGTTAGTTGAGATCATGAAAGAAAACCAGAAAAGTATCTTCTGATTTTAGATTATAGATTACCTTTCAGTTCTCAAATTTACATGACTCATCCAAAAATACAGATCGCTAACATGTATCTTATATTTGATAACTATGCAGCATCAAGAGTGCATTTTTTTTAATCTATATAAAAGCACAACTATACTGGCTACTGCTGACACTACATTGTCATCCATAAATATATCTTAGGAAACCACAGAAGAGTTTATCTCTCTATGTGTATTTGTTCAGTCATTAGCACAACAGGACTCTGGTCTGGCTTGGGTTGACCAATGGGTGTTACTCTCAAATTAAAAAGAAAAATATCAGTCCTTTTTCACAGAAAGTTACACACTGTGATTTTCTGGGGTGGCTGTTACAGATCGGCTCTTCAAATCTGATGGGGAAAAAGCCATAGATGTTCAGATATTGTGGTCACATGGAGATCTGAACCCCACAACACTGCCATGACCTAAGAATGGAGTGTCTAACTATATCTAATTAAAATATCTTTAAGGGTACATTTGGTTTCTCAGAAATTAATTACCTCACAAACACACGTCTTTTCTCGGTATTTATTTTCTCCTTTTTTCTTCAACTTCCTTCCCTATAACTGAAATTCTAGTGCTGAAGGAATGAACAAATCCTACTGATTTTTTTTTTTTTTTCCTGGTAAGATATTATAAATGAAAACACATTTCACTAAAGCCTGTGGAAAATGTAATTTGTTATGTCACAGCAATCACTCAGCATGTGTACAGCTGGGTTCAATGATACCAGACCCTGCTTGTTATAAAACCAATAGCAATGGCCTCAAGGAAGGAAGGATAAATGAAGAAAGTCTGATGTCTTGTGGGCTTAAACTAGTTTGGGTCATCAGGAGCTAAAAGGGAATGTTTTAACTTGCCAGTGAATTACTATTCCAAAGCCAAGGCAGGGGAGTGAAGACCGAATTAACATCTCATATCTCATTTCAAAAACATTATTTGTCTTTTACAGAAGTCTTTTTGATTATTTCAGAATAGAGAAAAGGAAAAATATTGTTCTATATAAGTATATATCACATCAAGCACTTTCTAAAAAGAATAATGAGAACATAACAAGAATTAAATATCAGATTTTCAACAGAGCTTGCCATAGGCTAACTTCAATTCCACTCACTTAAAAGGAAAGAGTACACACCATCAATGCTCCACTTGTTTGTGTTAGTCCATTTTAAGGTGACCTTATTAGAAAAGCTCTATCTTGGAAAAACCCAAAAGCCCTGCACCAGTGTCTGGATCCAAGCAGAAAAACTTTCATCCTTCCAAATGTTTGTTACTGCTGGCATAATGCTGAAAGCGTAGTGGAAGCGTAGCAGCTCCAGTATGAACAAGGCTGACTCCCCAGGACCCCACTGAGGTGTCAGCCACTGATGCTGGACCAGGAGCTTGGGCAGTGTCGCTGCGCTGGAATAACTTTTGTGAGCTGTTCTCTGAGTACTGGGTGAACAAGTGTACAACAGGATGCAAGTTCTTCTGCAAACAGTAATAACAGAGGACAATGTTAAAAAAAGACTCGTAACTTTCTATAAATCTCACCCTACAGCATCTCTTGATCCTGTCTGATAGCTGGAATCACAGACGCTAGGCTAAGCTCAGCACAGCTCCACAGTAGAAAGCCAAGAACAAAGAAGGAAAGCTGGAAATGCTTCACAAAGTATATTCAGTAGTGTGACTGCTTACTTCTATTTTGTGTTTAGGGTTGGAGGATTGCTTTGTATGAAGAAAAAAGAAATGAAAGAAGCACAGATTAAAAGCCAGCAGATGAGGAAAATCAGTAAGGTACAAAAAAAGTGAAGGGTAAGGAAAAGGCAAAAATATGTCATAGTTCACTTTGTCAGCCAAAGAATGAAATGCTTTCTCAGTACTATGCCTGAAAACTGCCCATCCCTTCCCAAACAATATTCAGATAGCCCCTCTACTCAGAGCACTCAGATTCTTTAGTGTAAGAGCTAGAATTAGGACAATGGTCCATCTAGCCCAAGTATTCTGTCTCTGATGGTCACCCATATCAAATGCTTCAGAAAGAGTTTAGCAAGGCAAACATACATCTGACCATCAGTGATTTATGAATTACAGGTGTCCAGTAATACAGGATTTTAGTACATTTATACCGTCCTTCATAGACCTATGTTTCCATAATTTATTCCATCACTGACTTCATGTATCCACAGTACCCTAAAGGTGAGGAATGCCACAGCTGAGGTATGTTTTGAAAGACACACTTCCTTTTGTTTTGAACATCTTCCCACTTGGTTGCCATTGTCATTGTATCATAAGACACAGTGACTAGTCGTTCCCTATTTGTCTTCTTCAGATCTCACGCAGTTCTTTGAATCTCAATTTTCTGTCTTCTCAGTCTCTTTCAGGTGGAGGGACCTTGCTTAACTTATAGTTCACACGGAGAAGTAACTTCATAGGGCTGGTCACCTTGGCACCACTTTTTATATTCTTACCTCTTCTCTCCTGTATTCTTTTCAAGACAGGAAGAATCAGAAATGCAGGCAGCATTTTATGCTCAGGCATGCTGTGGATTAATATGGCATTAAACCTCATACAGCAGGAAAGGAGGTTCTCTGGGTTGCTCTCTATCCTTTTATATGAATTCCTAATATTCAGTTCTGTCTTTGACAATCATTGAGAGCTGAGGTGATGTTTTCATTAAAGTAGCTATTGTAACTCCTATATCTTGTTTCTGGATGACAACTGCAAGTTCAGAATCCATTACTGCTCATGCAAAATTAGGGTTGTTTTCTTTTGTGTGCATCTCATTACACTTACATACGTGTAATTTCAGCTCTCCTCTTATCATCCACTCATGCTACATTCTGAGGTCTTTCAGCAGAATTTGTAGTTGCTCTTCATCTTTGCTACCCAAAATAACTCAGTATTATTAGCATGTGCTCAAATGCTTCTTGCAGTACATGAAGAATAACAGATGAATTTTAATCAGATTGTATTAAGTAGAAATGCTAAAATTTGTATTAGAAGCACTTAAGCAAAATACAACAGAATGCTATACCTACAAATGCAGAGAGCATTCCACTCCGATCTCTGACAGAGTTGGAAAAAATAAACAAACAAACAAACTCACAAAAATTATCAGGATTACCACCTTTACATAGAGGATTTGACTTCCAAACCATTTTCTACAGATTGGATTATTCCTCCATTAACAGCATCAGATTCTAAGAGATCATTACCAATTTAGTTCAAAATGGTCATTTTGAACTGTAACTTTAAGATTTGATGATGAATACTGACAAGAATTTTTTTAGGTCTGATGTTGTGACTAAAAAATACAAGCCAAAATTACGTTTGGCATTCAAGTGTTTTAAACAATGGTCAGATAGTGAGTCTGGTTATTTCTAGAGCTCTGCTGTGGTTACTTAGGAACTGCAAGTACAATGGCAGAATTGTACCAATGAAAACCATTAAGTGTGAATGCACAGCACCAGACTAGCTCACAGCTTGCATCCGTGCAACTTGTTTCAGCATCTAGTTACAGCTATAACTGGCCACAGTTTAAAACATGATTTAATGCTTTTGGTCACTATGTGCTAAAAAGATTAAAAATTCAGACACACAAATCTAGACAATAGGTTGCCAACACTTCCACATACTTTTTATTCCTCATTTTAACTAAGGAAATAATATTATTAAGTTAATTTATATAAAAATACAATTTCCAAAGACCCCCTCAGAACTATCTGAGATAAATAAGGAAAACTAACAAGAGGGGTTACGGTGATAAAAAAGATGGATGAAGAAATAACCCTTTTTGTGGGAAAGCTTAGATTCTTCATGTAATATGTCTCTCTGCCTTCTGATAACATAGAAAAAATTTGGAAGAAGTCTTTACAATCAAAATGACAAATACAAAAAGTTGTAAAAATTAGAAGAAAACAGAATATTTTTTAAAACAAACAGAACCAAGGATTAATATCCTTTCAAGGCACCTGATTCTGTTGTGATAATACCTATTTGCAAGGATTCAATTAATGCTGAGTATGAAAACACGGCTGGGTCATTGATCCCAGTATTATACATACAGTGGATGCATAGCTGTCTGGATTTCCTTCCTATTTATTCAGAGATTCAAGAAAAAAGCTGAACAGGTAGCTACTTGGGAGACAAGAGAGGGAATACTATACTCGAAGACCATGTTTAACAAGTAGTCATAGGAGAGGGTTGGGCTTTTAAGACAGGTTATATCCTTATAGCAGTTTCATTCAGTGTGGCCTCCAGAAGAGTTTTGGCTGACCAAGGTTAGTCTTCACACTGTAAAGGCACCACCAATTTACACATTACTGTTAATTTAAAAGTCTATTAACACTGCTATTTTAGACTACAGAGGTTTTTCTGTATAAATATCACTACCACAGAAAATACCAAAGCGTATGAGTCATGGTTCTTTAATACTCAAGGACTTTCTATTGCCTGTCTTTGAAATATGTCATTACAACTTTGTAGCCTATCCATCAAGTAGCCTATCAATTTTAATACAACGAGGTATTGACTAAATTAAGCAATTCTGTTTAAGAGGAAGGCATCAAATTTTTGTATGTAAATATTACATCTAACAGGCAAGAGGCAAAACGCCACATATGTGCAGCTGAGGATTTATGGTGAATCGAACTGGTATCTTAATGATCTAGTAAAAATACAATGAAAAGTTATTATTAGTCTAGTTATACTAATATTTACAGCACAAAATATACAGAAAAATCTCATTAATAATAATACTTATAAAACATTGCTATTCAAGAAAGCTTAATAAAAGCTACCCCTTTTCTCTGGTGTCATAGTCACCCTTCTCATTTCCCTCTAGCTCCTCACTTTGATGGCACCAGGCTTCCTTGGGCAAGAAAGGGCATCCCAGCCCATTGGTAGCATCCCAGGTTTTTCATCAGGGTTAGATCAGTGCTGTTAAGTGGCACTACCTTCCCTGGGGTGCCCATAGAACTGTTCGTTTAAGTGTTCTTGTCACAACCTTCCTGCTTCTCCCTGCTCCCCAGGCAATGTCTGGGATTTGCAGGCTGCCCTCCCCAGCCCTGTTACCCCAGAGGAGCTGTTTGTCCCACAGTGGTTGTGTAGGGGTGCCAGCCCCCTGCCCTGGGCGCTCCCAGAGAGGAACCAGTGCAGGAAGGGCACAGACACGAGGCCACCAGGCAATTGCTGCCTTGTGTAAAATGAGCTCCCGCTGAGGCAGAGTCAGACACGTCCTGAGATCCTGAGCTGCCAGATGTCCACCAAACCTCTGGCCTTGTGCTAGTGATGGCAAAACCTATATCTACTGGGCTGTGTGTTAACGACCACAGTGGTTCATATGTATGGCCTGGCCTTTCAAATCATATTAGATGTGAAAAAGTGTTGAATATCAGTGAAACCAATGTATATAATAGGGGATGCATATGAACATTTTAAAGGGTGGAGAATATATTAGGTATCCAGATTTCAAGATTTTTCATGGATCTTCAAGTTCGCATAAACTTGGAAAAGACTGCAAGAATTCATTAGAACCATCTTCTCAATCCTTGGCAAAGTCAGCTGTACCTAGTCTTGTTACCTGCTTTTCTTGGCAGAGGTGTCTGTCTGTCCCTAAAAAAACGCAGTGGAGAGGGCACCACAGCCTTCATGCATTGCTACCCATATTATTGCAGATTTTTTGTGTTCCTTTACTTAAACAGCCCTTGTAACAACATAAACTAACAACTTATTTTCCTGATTGCAATGGGGAGCAGTTAATTTTCTCAGTTTTTCACCTATCTGTAATCCTTATCTAGACAGTAATCGTATTTTTTTTTCTTTTTTGATGAAAAAAAATCCTAATTCCTTCATCATTTCCTCATAGGTTACATTTTCCACACTTCCAATAGTTCTTGTTGTGACAACCTTGAAGCACTTCCACCCCCATCCTTAGCAGAACAAAGGACCTTGTTATGCCTTAAATGTCTGGTTTTTGTTACTTTGGGAGGATAAGATAGATAGTTGTGTAGGCAGGCATCTCCTTTATCTTTCCCAAGGTGTTGTGTTTGGTAGAAGAGATAGATGGTTATGGTGTCAGGCACCTTGTCAATTGATGTGAAGGCCTCATGGCCTAATTGGAATGAGATGAACAATCTGTCAAACAACTAATTATCAGAAGAAACCACAAACCAACAGCTACCCTTGACGGGCAAGTCAACCCACTTCTGGTCAGTACTGTGAACTTTCCCCTAGTTTGAAGACCCCAGACCCTTTTCCAGAAGGGTCTTCCTAACTAGCATGAAGAGCAAGCAGAGAGAGGAGACAAACTGCCCACATGCAAATGAACTGGGTTATAAAATGAACCCGTGCGTGGCATTAGGTGTAGCGTGTATATGCTGTGCAGCATGACCAAAGTCTTCAACGTGCCCACCCTCCCTTCCTCTCTCTCTCATATCTTAGTTTATATCTTACTCTTTTTCTCTCTCTCATATCTTAGTTTTCCTTCTCTCTCTTTTCCTTTTTCTTGAACATATAAACATAACATCATTTTAAGTTCTGCTGTTAAAGTCTTGTTAAGTTTTGTATTATAGTCATTAGTTGTTGGCAATCCACCGTTTGCAGAAAGACCTTTGCTTCATTGTATTGATAAGTTTTGTGATATTATAACATACTTTTGCCAAGTCACTAATCGCTGTACTTTGTATCCCATCATGTGCTTCTAGTAAACTCGTAATTGAATTAGACCCCTGGTGTGATTGTCTGTCATTCACTTCACATAACCGTGCAGAAATACCCAGAGTTAAGTCACACCTGATCTCATCTATTGAGTCAGGGCACGTGTTGCATTCAGAGTTAACTCATCCCTCATACCATCTGTTGGGATGGGACACTTGTTCCTCTCTTCCCGATTCCCTCTTGGTTTCATCTTACCTACAAACCCCATTATAATTTTTATCTGAAGGATCTACTATACTGCTTAATTCCAGACCTTTATTCCCTTACAGAAAATGCTACCTTTATTGTGTAAAACCAAGGCATGCCTTGCTGACATGCCCTTGGGAGTGTCTGGCTGCCATTTCATGTTCATTATAGCTAAAACAGAGTTCTTGGTCTCACCTTTCTCCTGCCTCTTCTCCAGATTCTCAAAGGACTCTTCCTGTCCTGCCAGTTTCAAACACCCTTAAGCTGGGTGCCAGGTTTAATTTAGACTTTTTACTATGCCCAGAGAACCATCTCTAAACTTGGCATTTTTTGTCCACTCATGCTGTTAAAATTCTCATTAAGGTCACAGTTACTTTACAGCTCACTTACTGTAACAACTTGGCCCTGACAAAAGCATTTTTTTCCCAGGCGTATCTATTTATACGCTGCTGCCAAGACTGTCTTCAAAACCCACCAGTTCGATCGGCTTGTGCAGCTCTTTGCATTTTTGACAGTTCCCCTCACAATAAACAAAAAAAATCATTTTTGAAGACATTGACAGTTATTCTCATTCTATGAATCATTTTTCATTTATTACCCAGGGATGAGGTTCAAACTTTAATTAGCCCACATATTGCCCATCTGCTTATTTGTTCAAAAATGCTGCTCCTCGAGCTTTCATGGAACACCCCACAGGCATGTGCAACTTCAGGCTTTTCTCTCCCATTCCCACTTCATGCTCACCTCTCCATTGTACTGCCTAAATATCTGTCCCCTGCTCCCCCCAAATAACTTATAATGAGTAATCTGCCAGTGTGTGAAAGACCAGCCCATTTGATTTGCATTATCCCATAATCTCCTTGTACGTGCTGGTTTGTCTTCAGATTTTATCCTTCGTTACAGATGGACAATATCCTCTGTTATGTGTGATGAGTGCCTTATCTGTGCTTTGGGGTCCTAAGAACAATAATGATTATAAAATTAGTAGTTATATTATATCATATGGAAGCTGAACTGATCCTACCCAGCAAATAAATTCCTCATCCAGAGTCTTGCACAGGCATTGTGGTTTAGAAAGTTTAGAAAAGCTCTAACGTTTGCCAGTGTTGCAACACATTTGTTCTCATTACAGTTCCAGAGGCAGTAGTCCTATTTAAGCTAGTATAATTATACATAAGTGATGTTGGAAGGCTTCAGAAAATATGTCAGAAGGACAGAACCAGATGTTTCCTGGACTACTATGCTCAGTTGGTTTTACACCATCACTTTGCAAATAAAAGTGAAGTCCTTTTAATGAAGTCAGTTCCTCTCTTTTTCTTGGAAAGCCCACCTCTTTTCTCATATTATACAGAGACTGGTACATTAGTTACCAATTAAGTTTTCAGTCACTCAGGCCTTCTAGGGAATTCTGCTAGTCTGACCTTGTATATATTCTATGCTAAAAATGCCAGGTTTTGTTTGTATTGAATTCTACATATTTCCTTAATCTTTGAATTTAGGGTTAATATTTTAACTCATTTGTGTTTTCAGTCCTGCCTTCAAAGCCTAAGAGCCTAAGCCTACTGGGCAAGCCTTTATTCCAGCTTTTACCTGTATGCCATGTCTTGTACAAGAAGTGACTAAACAAGTTATGCTATTGAATAGGAGCCTACTCACATTTGCACAGTTTTTTTACCTCATTAATCCCTGTTCTCCACGTTCTCCATAAATTTTCTTTTGCAGAAACTGCAGCAGACTGGATTTAGTATGCATGTACTGCAGGTGCAGGCTTTTGTTTAAAATGCATTCTGCCACTGTATCTTGCCATGAAATCCAGTTTTTCTGTGCACAGCTTCACATAACTTTCATTACCTGTGTTTTTTTAATTATTCTTCAGACTGTAATACTTACATCTACACACATACAGATCCTTTTGTGATTGCTCATGTAGTGACATAACCCTGAACCCATCTCTCCAAGGCTAGGATTTCCCAGAAGCAAACACTTATCCTTTACTGATAGAAGTACATTAGGTATTCTCCATTTCAAAGACGAACACTAGCAATTAGGAAAAAATACAGTAAAAATAAGTTGTTGAGGAGTTAGACAGCATAGGGTCTTCAGCAAGTATCACTTAAGCCCATACACATGTCTGGAAACTTTACTGCTAGAACATTAAGGAATCTACTCATAAGGAGAGAGGTACAAGCCCCACTTACTAAACACCCTGGAACTGTTTCTTCTTGATAGACATTTCCTGATTAAGTGGTCAATGTCATGGTCTGACTTGCACTGCACTATTTAGGCTTTCTCAAGCAATGAAGGCTCAAGGTTATATCTATTTAATCTCAAGTTACACAGAAAATATTCCTCTCCTTTTTTTTTTTTTTTTTTTATGGAGACTGAGATGAAATGCAAGAAATCCATTACGTACAACTGCCTCAGACAAGTAGAAGCTATTAGGATCAACATAGTTGGATTCCTTCTGCTTTTTCTTATAGTCTGGGTAGGGGATTAGAAGAAGCTCATGCATGAGACCTCATTCTTGATATTTGCAAGCCTTCTGAGATCAGACTCTTTCTTCAGAAACAAAGAGCAAGAAAAAAAAAATTTTGATAGTAAATACGTCTTTAACTGGACTTATTTGCTGTTGAAATATTAATCCAAGGATAGACCATGAAAGAGAGTATTTGAGACTGATGAAGATATTATCTCATGAAAAAAAACCAACCAAACAAAACCAAACAGACAAACAAAACAACCTATATAAATAGTTGCCAGCCATTGGTTGGGAAAATAATGAATGGGATCCACCATACTTGTTTACATAATGAGTCAGAGACGTATTTTCTGGAAATATCGCATCATGGAAATCTTTAAAGAAAGAAGGAATGTCTTCCAGGTTACCCTGATTTCTTTGCCTTCCGCATTGTTGATGCATCATCTCCATCTGGGTTCATATAGCAAGGATCATCCCATGGTCCCAGTAAGCAGCCCTTTATATAAGCCAGCAAGAGAAGGTTTGTGAGAAAGATTAATCTTTATGAACATCCTCAGTTTAAGCCGAGATAGGAGACATACGTAGCTGTTTGACATTCCACAGCTTGATATACCAGCCTCTGCCAGCTCTGCAATGGAGGAAGGGTGACATCTGGCTTCAGGCATTGCATAAGTGCAAGCTGACATGTGGCGTAACAGTCTGAAACAGTCTGAAATCTGTGGCTGACAGATTTATCTTAAGGTTACAAATGACCGTCCAGATGGACTGGAAATCTCTCCT
This sequence comes from Nesoenas mayeri, assembly GCF_963082525.1. NCBI lineage: Eukaryota > Metazoa > Chordata > Aves > Columbiformes > Columbidae > Nesoenas > Nesoenas mayeri. Next base: position 76,375,847 of record NC_137543.1, read on the forward strand.
CTGGAAGGTATGAAATTGCTATTTGCAGTCCATTTGAGCTCCAGGGAGTGACAATTTGCTTCAGTTTCTCATTCGATTCAGCTGTTCGTAACGAAGCTGAAGTTCAAGGACTATAGTGTTGTCCTGAAAGGTTTGGCTTTGAGTAAGTAATTGAACAAACACAACTAAATTAACTCCATAGCACAACTAGTTGATAAACACTTTCCGTAAACAACCTTAGCACTGGGGAAAGTCTGAATATTACTTTGCTGTGAATCACACATATTTTATGGGAAAGAAAGAACTCACAGTATGGAAGGCTGCATCTTGAAGGAAGCTAAAAAGCATCCTTAAGATTTAAAAAAGGAGAAAGGAAAGTAATGTTACCGTCTTGAGTCTGAGGCAGTCCAGTTTTCTCAAGTCAAAGACAGAAAAAATAATTTTATTTTTATTGCAGATAAACAAATTGTTAGTAGTAGACACTTTTGCTTCTGCACCTTAATGAACTCAACAGCTAGTGTACCTGGATAGTACTGAAGAGGAGATAATTTGCACCAACAACAAATTAACTACAATCATTTTTAGAATACTGATTGTAGTTTAGGATGATGATATAGAGCCTGTTTCAGTGTTGCCACTGCTATGGATGAGGATAAAGAAATTATATTAAATGTGGGGACTAGACTACCCTTAAAAGCTGAGCTGGCTGAGGAAGAAGCTACACTGGTGTTCCTACCAAAATGCTAATTCAAGCTCCGTTCTCAACCAGGTGATATGGATAAATGGGATCTTTTATTTTCTTTCTTTTAAAAAAAATAAAATTATTTATTTTTTTTTTTTTACCCCTCTATACTTCTATACTTCCTCCATCTTAGTGCAGGAAGTTCAGCACTAAGAACCAACCTGGTCCAGTGCCTTGCTACTTTCTTCCTTGAGAACTACACCAATGCTGACAGTAAGAGACAGATCATAGAAGTCAGAGTTAGAAAATCCTCAAGTGTGAGTGTCTGTATTTCCTTCTTCTGGGAGGGGGTGACTGACAGGTGGAGTGGCTGAGTGTCTTTTTCTAAAACAATGCAGAAAAAAGCTCTGCCTCTCTGGGAGGAGCATGAGTCTCTCATGTTTTGGATCCATCTTTTGAAATCACTGTTATGCAAAATATGCTGAGAATAATTTTCTAAAGAATTATAAAAAGTCAGAATGAAAATTGGCAGACTTTATAAGGCATAAATGCTTATTGGCTTGAGAAGGACAGGCTAGACAATGAACTACAGACTATCAGACATTCAGAGACAGGAAGAGGGACTTAAATAACTGCCCTCACTCTCTTATTTATATCCTCATCAGATGAAGGGCTCAAAGAACTTATATTACTGTTCATATACTTGGGCCAAACAACAATACCGTTCAAAGACTTCAGTGTGGTATACGGGGGCCCATGTGTAGCTAGTGCGGTTTCCATATAGATGAGCACTTATAGAAGAACCACAGCTTCTGAGTCATAGAAACAAAGGTCAAAAGAAGGACCTTTTGCAAAGTTAATAGCATCTGGTCAGAGAGCAGGAGGTTTAAAGCTTAGATATTTTTTCTGTATCGCTGAGTTCAGCACTGCCAGCTCAGCCAGTGAGCCATTTTTTCTTCTGATTTTAACTTGGGGAGTACAGATTGCTGGTGTGGTTTGATTGTTTTGTGGTTGGGGGATGGGGGTGTGTGTGTTTGTTTGGTTTGGTGTTTTTGTTTGTTTTGTTTAGGCTTTTTGTTGTTGTTGGTTGGTTTGGTGGGTTTTTTTGATCTGGACAAATACTTGTTGTTTCAAATGAAAGAGTTTAAGTGCTTGCACTTAATAAAGCTTAAGGTTAGGCTTCCTTATTATTTTTACAGAATTATATAGAGATATTGTAAAGACATTGATTTTTCACACTTACGTCCTCCAGGACACCAAGTAGATAAGATAAAAGGGAGCTGAATTATCTTTCTCATGAGCTCAGATTACATTAGTGATTTTGAAAGGTAAGCATGATACACAAATGACCTGGTGGGTTACAGTAGCACGCAGAAAGCACTTTCTAATTATTACACATACTCCCACCTACCACATATTTGAAAGACATAGAAAGAGCTATTAAACAACATTATAAACTAGACAGTATAAGAAGCAGGGTCTGAGAAAGGAATAATGTGTAGGAAAAGATGAGCCTGTGACACAAGGATGATCTAGTGCAAGCCCAGTCTTGGCAGGTATATATCCTATTCCAATTAGTGGTGCCTGTAGATGTGGTTCTTGTCTCCCAGCATCTTGTGACCATCACCTGCAAAAGTTACAGCTACTCCTCCGCTAATGGTGTAGGTTGCACACCTCATGTAAAATTGACCAGGTTACCTTAGACAATTTTGATAATTTACTCCATATTTACACCAGATTAGGAAAAGGACAGTGGTGTGATTATTACAAGATAGTGATATACTTGAAATATACATTTAACTTCCTCATCCCTAGTCCTCCAGCTAAAAACTGATGCTAGGCATGGCCAGAGCACAAACTCCAAACTGTTTGATGTGCTCTACAGTTTCCCATTTGCCTATCTGTAGATAAAGATTGAGTACCTGATACTCCTGTTCTACCCTATTTCATATCCAAGCCACAAGACCAATATTTCTAACAAAGCTATATGTGAGTTAGTTGAGGGTGTTGCTCCCAGAGGAGAAATATTTCTTATTTTTATGTAAATAAGAAAATCAAGTATACTATTTACTTATGGACAATCTTCTCTGAAATGTATTCAATGACCCAGAACATATCTCCAAGTACCTGAACCACATTCATCTCTCTTACTTGCCAAAACAAGCAACAGCAAACATCTATACAGAAAATAAAGGAATTTCAAACCTCAGTTCATACTGTAAGATCACCGTATTTGAAAGGTTTATGTTTTGTTGACGTAAATATCATACAATAGAGTCAAAAATGAGGGCCTTTAACTGTTGAGTTAAGCTTCTTTGATTCAAGATCATAGGACTGTTTTATTTTGCTGTAAATTTATTGCATATTTCATCCCTACTCAACCAGTGGAACAAGTTGCATGCCTTTCCTTTACCAAGGGAAAATATATTTATTCCTTCATGTAAATTTTGCCCCATTTCACCTGTTCCTGTACAATGGAATCAGGTCTAATAAATCTCCCCTCTTAACCAAGCTTACACACATGCAACACACAGCTAGCACTTGACTCCAACAATGCTGCTACATGTGTATTAGATGGACATCAGAGTCAGAGACTGAAATGCTCAGTTCATGGTCAGCATCTGGTTGGCACCTTTCAGAAACCGGTCTCAGGTGTCATGTCTGGTGCAGCACTGGTGGGAGTTTGCCTGTGTTTGCAGCTGCAGCCAGACAGCATGCAATGCGGCTCACCAACCTGTTGCTGACCCTCCATCAGCTGCATTCTTTCTGTTGTGCAAATGAGACCTTATCCAAAGAAAAGTTCCCAAGAAACTTTCATGCATTTCATCATCATATCACTCCAGGGGAGCATGCTCCTCTGAGGCAAGTTCTTCTCTTTATAGGAGTTTATACAATCCAGACAGGTGTTAATAGCCAAATTCTGGAGGCATCTTCACTTCTCCTTTCTGTGCTGCTTTAGCAAGGCTGGAGGAGGCATTTGCCACTGTGCTGGGATAATGAGCTGCCTGTCTCAATTGTGTTGTGACTCTTCCCTGATACTGATCTTGCCACAGCTGCTGCATGACTCTCATACTTTTTAACAGGACAGATCACATATTAATTTAGAACTCAAACAGAAGGACGCCTTCTCAACTGGTATTCAAAAGGAGCATTTAATCTCCCTTTGCTACTAAGTACAATACCGTGATCCAAGTGGGAAAAGGTGGCATAAGAGAATCCTTAATGTATTGCATTTACTTCAAATGCAAATTGAATTTTTTTGAAGGCCAAATCCCGCTTTGTGCACGTGCTACTGATTAAAAACTACCTGACAGAGATCTTAAATAGAGGTATTGGTAAAGAATTGTCCTTCACAGAGGGAATTTTTTATAAAGTTTCTTATCTACATTCAAATCTATTCAGCTTCTCTCAGCTAGAAAAGCAGACAAGAAAGTAAGCTCTGCACTCATCCAGCTTTTCATGCACTATCCAAAAGTGACATGGACCACATCATAAAAACCTCTGGAGTAGAAACTACAGAGGATCTTGTTGAAGTAAAGATCAACACGTGCCCTTTTGCCACCCAAGCATTCTTCTGTTAGTACCCTTGACAGCAGGAGATTGTGAAGCTAATTCCTGCCAGCCTGTCTGGATGGACAAACTATTGTCTGCTTCAAGTAGGCTGTCTTTTGCTCTGATGAGATACTTATCCACATATGAAAACAGACACTTACCTGGAACTAAAGTAACATATGTCTCAGACAACACGGAGGAAACAATGCTATGCAGCCAATAATTGTTATGGAAAGGGCTTTTGTAAGCTGCATTGATTCTACATGATAACATTTCACAGCAGGATAAGACAAATACTGCCTTGTCATGCACCTGTGTAGCTTCTGCACTGGGTCTCCTAAGAGCTGCCTGTTTGCACACCAAAAGACCAGAAATGCACACAGGATACTTCTGAAGCATTACAGTGCTTTCTACAGTACTCAACACAGTGATTAGCTACAAGAATTCCTGAGTAAAGCATAAAAGATGACTTTAAGTTTCCTGTTAGTAAGTTACATTTCGTATCCCATCTCCTATCTCTGTAGCCCTTTCATTTATTTCCCAGCAAAATGAAAGAAAGACTCAGAAAACATTAATACAAAGGGCAACAAATCCATCATTCCCACAGGATATAGAGCAAAAATTATAATAACTTCCTATTTGCTTTGTTAAAGTCAAAAAAGATAGGCAGAATGACATACACTACAATGGGCTACTGAATATGACATTGATGCTAGAGCAAGCAAAGAGAGAGCACTGTTGAGTCTTTCCCTGAGAGAACTGCAAGCAAAGCACTGCAAAACTGCCTTGACTTATACTATTAAAATTTTCACTGAGGATCTGGACTGCTGTAGTAAACTCAGATTAAACTAAAATCAGCAGAAAGACTAACAATAGGTATGCTTGCATGGTATAGGATAGGTAGGTTCATACATCATCTGCCATGATTGCTGGTACATGTGATGTCCCTTTGCCCACCCTTCGCCTAATGAAATGTCATATGAACAGGGTAGCAAGTGTGGGCTGGCTGACAGCTGGCTCATAGTGTTGGTTAAGAAAGATATTCACCTCTTGTAAGCTGACTGAACACAAAATGAAGAGTGTTTAATCATACAGAGCAAACTGAATCATGTACCCACATCTGAATGGAACATTCAAACAAGATGCATTTTCATACTAAATCATCCAGCTAACGAGTGACATCAGATCACTCTTGTGGGAGAGGGAACAAAAAGCTCAGCAATAATTCCCAGTGTCATACTATGCCAAAAAGGGAGATAAAGGAGAAAGCAGTGATCAGTAGTAGCAATCTGAAATTACTTCTGACTGCGACTTTAGTGAAACTGATATTCAGATAACACAACCAGTGGCAATATTTGTATTTTCAAAAGGACTTCGAGAATTGAAGATGATCAAGGGCCACAAAAACAATCTGTAGTTTGGGGGAAAAGGTTCTTACATAATTCAAACTGTCGTTTCATCACAGGTGAAAAATGAAAGGTGACTTGCTCACAGTACAACTATCTTTCTTGTGAAAAAATTAGTGAATACTAATGGAGTCCTGAAACTAAGGGGAAAAAAAAAGTGTACTAGTGGGTAGAATCTGACATCAGACAAATACAAAATATAAATTGGGCACAGTTTTGACCTAGTATATCCTCTTTGGAAAAACATACACTAGTCAACTGTAAATTTCCTCAGACACAGGTTATTCAGGTCAACAGAGGCAGAAGACAGTGAAACAGAATGAGTAAGGCCATCTTAGAGCATGGGCTCATCAGGGTGTGGGATTGCATTGCAAAGAGTGCCCCAACCCTTGATTGCAATAACTATCATGAAACTGGTGCACATCATACACCCCTGATTTTCATGCAGAAGGTGAGCCTAAGGAACTGGATTTATTGTGCATGGAAAAGATTCTACATCACACACGACATGAACTCACAGTTTTGGGCCTTCTGGATTATTAAGACAAGCGTAACAGGATATACAGGTCAGCCAGTGTAAGGCAATGCTTCCTTCTGTCATTAAGCTCCTTGAGTCTATGATAGCATGGCCTAAACAATAGCAAATAGCATATTTACTGCCACAATTGAAATCTATGAACCTGTTTAGAGTAGGGTAATCAGAACTCAAATATTTGAAATGCTACTCAGGTTTACTTCCTTAATAAAACCTTTTAAGTCAAAATATAATTTACTTTGGGCTACCAGCGATTTGCTGAGTCAGTCCATTTTGTTAGCATGCAGCACTCCAAGGCCTTATCCCCAACAAAATTAATCAGTTGCTAGCTTATGCTGCTTAGTCCTGTGGTATATATTCTTTGTTCAAGTACTCTTGGACACGCCAGGTTAAGCTGTTAACTTTTCCTAATCCAGACCTTCTTTCTTGATTTGGGCAAGTAATCATTCATATATGTTTTCCTCTGTGCAGAAACATGATTGCCCCAAAGAGGATGAGTGCAAGTATTAAAAGATGATACTAACAATGTTTCCCGTTCCAGTTAAGCAATGCAGATATCAGTACTGGTGTTTTATTCTTCTATGTGCCTTTTGGTGTCCTGTGTAAAAGATTTTCACTGCATATGAAATGTGGAATAAGTCCTTTTCCCTTAGTACTTTGCAGGAAATTATGTTATGTTCCTCTTGAATATTATGGTTGATGTCACATATACCCAGATTCTTGCACAGAAAATCAATAAGATTTCTGCCTGACTTTAAGAACACCTCACATTAAATCCATGCAGTTAGAAATCATCTATCCATCAGACACTGAATCTTATATTTAGATTTTTATGTTGTTCTAGAAAAGAAACATAATCTTGGCTTTCAAATACAAAAAGCTCTGAGCCTTTAATCCCCAAATCATAATCATTCACGCAGTACTACTGAAAGAGGTAATGTAACATAGAAGTTTAATTTAATGAACGTGCTTTCACACTGTGAAAGCCTTGTTGCTTTCTTTCCTTGCCATCTGAGCCGAACCAGAGTTGGAAGAAACTGAGAAATTACAGTATTTGTTTGTCTGCAGCATTAGAAAAGCACCTGAAAAATTCAAAGTCAAATGAAATTACTGAAAGACTCTGCATACAAGCTACAGTAAGAAAACTATCAACAGACACACTATAGGCACCAATCATAAGAAAATGTAACAAAGGGGATATTGTAGGAGCAGCAAATTTTGAAGTTACAATCAAAACGATCTTGCTGCACACAGCAATTAAAAGCTGTACCTGAATAAATCCAGATAACCCATCAGAAAGAAATTCATCAGAATTCACACATACAGTGCCTCTAATATTCACTTCAGTGTCCATTTATGACACATTTTAATTTTAACAATGTTTTAACACATTTCAGTTATCTACCACTAACGTGATACTACCTGTTGGGGCTGGTTACAACAAAGTACCTGTATTCCTGTCAGACAGAATGATCTAATCTTCTTCAGTTACAATGCTCTAGTATATCTTGCCAGGCAGTATTCTAAGCCCTTGAGGTATTACAACAGTTTATATCCCAGGACATACAAACTGCCTTGTGTTTGCCAGATGTAAGTGCTCGTAAGCCTGAGGGCTTTCTAAATCTTATAGCAAGTCCTTCAATATATCTCTCTTAAACAGGTGAATATAACACATGATGGGCATATTTAAAATTTATTCAAGAGATGAGAAGTGGAAGGAGTTCTCAAAAGGGAAGAACTTTCAAGTGTGTTAGATGTAACTGCTCAATGATGAAGACTAAAATTTAGACTGAAAATTACTTTCATGCTGAACATTACACTGTCTGGCATTCAGGTACCTTCCTGTCTAGTGGAACCTGCAGTCAGGCTGCAAAAGAGGGACTGGAGACAAAAAAGTTCACAGAAAACAATGTGTGTAGTAGAGACAACTACAAATGAGCAAACACATGAAGTTTATGCCTTGGCATGCTGCCTTTCAGAGACTTTGGTATCTCATTCCTTAAAATTAGAAAATGCCTACATTTACTAAAAATGTGACTGGTGGTAACATAGCTCCTTGCAAAGCCAGAGTTTCCAACACAGCAGATGACCTCTCCAAATACCATCTTACTGTTTATTTAAAATTGAGGATATTTTTTTCATCTTCTCTTTTCCAGCTGCATTTTACATGGTGATCCAAGTATATTTTCTAATGAACTACTAGATTGAGCACTCTGAACAGTCAGCAAAACCATGTCTGCCTACAGGTGCTGTTAGGTCTTAGAAATCTAATTGTACAGCACTGTTAACACATCTAAGTGTGGGTATTAAAAAAAATAGCTAAGAGCAGACACATAAGTATTTCTGCATTTAAGGTACCTTCAGAGTTAATGTTGCACCCACATATGCAGTGAGATGTAGGTGAAGAGCAGGGTTTTTTAAATGGATCTAGAATCTGTCTGTCCTTAAAATTTGTAATATATTAAATTAAAATATATCCTTTTTTATATTTCCAAATTCTGCAGTCTCCAGGTTTTTGAGGTGTAGAGGTTATTTCCTAAAAAACAGGGGACAGGAAGAGCCTCTCACAATGAAATAGATCATAATTATATTTGTCATTTTAACCTGTTCTTCACTTCTAATTTACCATGTCAAACTAAATCATGATATTTTACTACGAGCAGCCCTTAATGAGAGCAGGTTGACATTCTCAAGTCTATTTCATTGTATTTATTTCACTGGTGTTCACAGCTGTGAATGACCAATTGTTTGAAGAGCTATTTTTCTCACAAAATCATTAAATAGCTAATTATACTACTCTGGTGGTAACAGTGAAAGGTGCAATATATCCTACTGGAGGGAAAAAATAACTTTCAACTAAAGCTTTCAAGAAAATATCAGGAACAACATCAAACTGAATTTAATTAATTAATTCAGGATTCAGTTTTACTCTCACTATAGTAAATGAGAGCTTTGTTAATCTACTTAATGGAGGAGGAGCAGCAGGTTAGGAAGAAAACACTTCCTAGAAATCATTACTGAGGCAGACATGAGAACACAGAGAACTCTTCCAAAATGTGGCCACAAGTCAGAAGACCTGACCACCTCCTCCCAGCAGCAGCTCCAGGCCTCTTTTCATATTCTCTCTATTCACATTCCCTTGGCTGCCATAAAGGTTGTTAAAAAGCTTCTTTAAACACAGGCTACTAGACATAGGCAAAAAAACACAATTGAGAGATTTGACTTTTAAAACCTGATTTACTGGAGCAGGCTGTCAAAATCAATGATGTGAGAGCACTGAAACAAGTCTATTCAAGGGTGTTTTAGTACATTTCACTGGGGTTTAAAAGTCAAATCACATCTGATGAATGCATGTGTGTACTGTCACTATGTGCCACTGTTTGCAAGTAATTCCAGTTTGAGTGTTGTGATAAAATCACTTATGGAGACATTTTTAAAAGAACGAGCAGAATTGTATTGGAAATGTTGGTGTCATTTTCAAGTTCAGACACCTGGAAAGGCTGGATTTGTCAACCACCTGTCAGTTTGCCTGTTTATATTGCATGAAGCAGATATGAAAGACATCATTGTTATGATGGAGAAAGGAACACAGGGTGGTAGCAATGCGCTGGTTGAGTTGAATTATGCAGAGGACTGAAAAGCCTTTAAGTGAATGACCTGCCATATCTTGAACAGCCTTTCCATATGAAAGTCCTGAAGACAAAATATATCAATAAATTGCATGAGAAGGGGTATAATTCTGAATGGTTATTGTGTGGAATGATAGGATATATCGGGAGCACACAAAATGTCACTGGGAACTTCGGATGAGTTTCTCTAACCACTTCATTTTTTTTTTTCAAAGGGGGCAGACCAAAGCCTGCGGAAGTAAAACGTCAATGTAGCAAGACACAGTGATTTCATATCTTAGCAGATACATTTCTAGCAGCTTCAGTGCAATTTTCCAACACAGGCATGGGAGATGTCAATGTAGAAAGAAAAGAAGAGCTGACAAAAGGCCATCCACATGGGGAGTAACAATCCAGATAGTCAAATAGAAACCTGAAGAACAGAGGGCAAACAGCCTTGACCGATGGCTAATAGAGTGATCGTGAGAGACAAAAAAAAAGGGAGATGCCATCTGCCATCACATTCACCCTGTTCTGGATGAATAAAAATAGTCAAAGAATTCCAGAGACACTGCGCAAAGCTCTGGTGGTCTGGAGGTGGAAAAATGGCTGCCCCCTCAAACAAATATTCATGGCTGTAATACAACTCGCATATAAGAAAAGTTGCTCTGGAGCAGCCTCAGGCAGGTCTTCCTCTCATAGCAGTATCCGAGTGTGCATCAATGTTAATTCAGTAGAGAACAGGTGGTTACATTGGGTGGGAATATTATTATAGCAAGAGCTCCATTGTGCCAGGGAAATCTCTTTGGCAGAATTACAACTACTCAAGTTATGAGCCCTTAATAGCTCTTTTCATGTCATTTCTATCTGTATTCGTATATGATTCCTCATTTCTTGTTATTAAGCAGCTGCATTAAGACTATATTCAAAATCAGGTTATGGATCTGAAAAAAAAGTCTTAATTTTTTTCCATAAGTCTGTAGTGGGGATTATATACTGCTTTTTTGACATAATCTTTGTCATTTTACCTTTGTCTTTCTTTCCCTGGACTGATAATGTCATCTACTTGCTCTCCCGTGGGTTGCTAAAACCTCGTCATTAGCTGATGGCTTTAGGAGTATCCAGGTGGTCATTTCTGGCTTTGAACTGTATTCTGCTCTCCATTCATGCTTTCTGCTGGCACCAGTCACTGGTGTGCTCCTCACCAATTCTAAACCAGTAATCTAGATTTTAAATTTACTCAAATAGACCGACACAGAGAGACATATAGAAGAAAGAAAACCAAATAGTTGGTGTGGTTGCAGCAGCTTTGCGTAAAAATGCTTCCTAATTTCTTGTGTCCCAGCTACCTGCCCAAGCCTGGTGCATATGAGGTGCTATTTCTATCCTTCATTTGTCCCCTTCCTTGGCTGCCAGACTAAGGTTGTACAAGGAGGAATCCATGAGTGCATTTACTTATTTAAATGGAGATGACGTTAATATTATTTTGATTTTTCTTCCCACTAAGTTTTCCCTGAGGTCAGTTCTTAGGAGCAATGCAGTTTCTGCATTAATAATGTACAAATGTAGACACACAGACACTCCTGATATACATCTTCTAACCCAACATATACAGTTCAGTCTGAAATGTGGTTTCTAAGTGGTGGGCGAAGATACTTTAATTATCTCAGAATAAGAAATGGGGCAGCTGCAGAAGATTTTTCAGGGGAATGGCCTTCAGTTAGCCAAAAGAAAGGTCTATGCTGGACGATAACAAAAGATACTCATATCAAGAATGGAGTGAAGATAGTCAATGACTGTTTTGCTGAAAACTGAAATACTGGAGCACACAAAGAAAGTTCATAAAAGGCACTGTGAAACCTTAGGGATCACAAACAAATATCTGGAAAGAAAAAGATCAAAACAACAGTAGACTATATTATGAAGTTGTTAGTAATATAGAATCTGTGGGAACAGATGGCACCGGACAGCATAGGGGGACAGAAAAATGAATGTGAAGAGAGTAAGAGCATGAGAACTCATTGCCATAAGCCACCTCATATGGTATCACATCTTATTATTTTGGTGCTGCTACAGAAATATTAGGTACTTTCAGTGTATCTAGACCATTTCTTTATTACAGAATTCCACTGAATCACCATGAAAAGTCAACAGAATATAGTTAACACTATCTGCATGGAGTCAGAAAATGAACAAGAAAGAGGGTATAGGAAGGAACATCACAGAAAGGGCATGCACTGGAAACATGTGAAATGTGGAGAAAAAATGCTATCAGAACCATAAAAATCTTTTAAAAGGGAGTGTTTGACAACACTGCATCTACAGTATTATTTCAAGGTGACATAAAAAACAATATACTTCTAGAACACAAAATGCACTCTGAGTCTAAGTTGCAACAGTTAGGTAGCTGCAAATGGAAATACTTCCTTTTGTGTCTTACAGTCAGATAAAGGGATCAAACAAGAAAATTTTGGTTTTTTTGCAGATCGTGAATGAACACAGCCCGTGTATCAGACTTTATCGGAGTTAAGAAAAATATAAGAATAACAATTGAGATCAACCTGTTTTCCTTTCTTAAAGAAAGATGCCGGATGGATAGTGATAGCAGATCTCTTTCCTTTTACTCCGTGTTCCCAGCAATCTATGAACTGAAGGTCAAACAGAAAAAAAAATCCTAATAAACAAGTCTAAAGACAATAAAGGTTTTTGGCAGAAAAGAAATGTCATTTTATCAGTGACATTTAAAAAATACGTGTTCCACAGAACCTAGTATAAAATAGTCACCTCCAGCAATTACAGTTCAGCAGGAATGCACTTTGACTGAACCATCTCAATCTTCCCTAGATTTGTGTTTTAATAACAAGTATTGAGCAAAGAACTAACTTAACAAAGGCAGAAGGAAAAAGTATGTTACAGAAATACTACATCCTTTCCCAGGATGATGATCTGGACCTTCCACACTGATAGGAAGAGAAGAGTAGGATGGTGCACAAGGCAGCACAGATTTTAGAGAAATAAGTGGATCTGGTCTCTTAAAAAACACATTTTTATTTTTTCATGTTCAAAGGTCTATGCAGGGATTTCATTTCAGTCGTCTCATAATGATTATTTTTAAGTTTAACCTTGTAAAACAGAGACAACCCGCCACGGCAGCATATTTTATATGGAACTAAATGCCTAGAACACAAGTAAAAGCAAACCCAATTAACAGACATGATGAATGCTTAGTTTGATGTTCTCTGGTTTAGTTTGTACAGACTACATGTAGGGTGTGGTGCCTTAGAGCGTGTCTATGCAATAAGATATGACTGCATCTAATGTAGAAATCAGAAAACTAGTTTTGCACTGTCTGCATTGGGTGTTGTTAGCCCCGCAGCCATAGAACCAAGGCATGGGTGCAGTTTAGTCTGAAGTATTTACCCAAGTTTGGAGAGTTTACAGCTTGCACTGCACTTCATGGCACAGCATCAGCACAGCTGGAAGTACCTGAGCTGGCAAGTTCACAACTGAGACATTTTTACACAACTCACCATCATACTTCTGGCTGTAGCATTGGTATTCACACAAGCTTCAGGATTTGTATCCATTTCACATGTTGTTGCTTGAATGTGGGAATAAGAGATCTTGTGGCCTATCTCAAAGCAAAGATGACTAGAAATTTACAACCCATAAACTTTTTTTGAAATACAGGTATGACTTAAGGGAGTTAATTAGTATTTTTTAGAATGAAAACAATCATACCCCCAAAAACAAACAAACAAACCAAAACAAAACAACATCCAAAACCAAAAACCCATACCACCAAACATGAGAGAAAACCTGTAAATAACTTGTCTTTCAGTGTTCCTGTTCTGCCTTCTTCCTACATCTAACTTTCTAAGATACCAGTCCTCAGGCATCAATCAGATCACTCAGCTCTCTGGAGTTGTATGCACATGTAAACTGTAGACATGGTACAAGGCTTTCAATTGGATATTCAAAAGGTATGGTAGTAGCTACTGCTGTTACTTTGATTAAACAATAAACATTTCCAGTCATCTACAATGAGTAATCACAGGGGGGAGAAATGGTAAAATATTTGAAGGACAGCCCCTAGGCAGAAGAGAGTCACATTGGTATTCAGTTCATTTTTCAGTTCTAGTGGCAAGGAACACTTTTTAAAACGTATTTCCATAGCAATTGTTGGATAGGTATCGCCCCTTATTTTCACTAGCTAGAAAGACAAAGTGATTGTCTTTCATGTTGTCTACTAAAGAAAACAAAAGAACTATTGGTAGGCAGGAATCAAACTGAAAATGAACTATATTTTGATGCTTTTTACCCCATATGCTTCTTCATACTTGATTGTCATGGGGGTAGTTCTTGTTTTAAAGTACGTGTCTTTGTTCAAATTCTAAGCTTTCTTAGGTGAAAGAGACCTTAGTTTGAAACACAAAGTGTCTCAATACACACAGGAAAAATTAATAACATCCAGGAGAAATGACTGCCGAAGTCTTACACAATACAAGCCTAGTTCTCAGCCAATCATTATAATGTTTTCAGAAGTTGTTCATGAGACACCAGCTTTACAAAACCACAAAATTACTAAGTGGATGGCACATTTTAATACACTTAATATCATGTGCCACAAATAAAAATACCATGTCAGTGTAAAACACCTCTATGCACACTCCCTTCCCATAGTCGATTGTAAAGGAAAGTGAAAGCTAAAAAGATAAAAAATCAAGGTATTCTGGAGGGAACAGAAGGTGAAGACAAGCAGTGGATGAGTAGAGGTTAGAATATGGAAAAGTAGCAATTTAAACTGACTGCAGTCTCAAAGTCCCAGCCTGCTTCCTTAGTAGCTGCATGAGCCCTGTTTAGCTATTTTTAACCCACTTTCTGGGGTGAGAAACTAAGCAGAGATATTCAGTAGTTCAGATTTATTTTATGTATGAGAGAAAGTAAGTTGAAACTGGCTATTAGTTTAGGAACTGACACTAGCAACAGCATTCTTGGCATCAGCAAGGGAAAAATAATCATTCACAGAACATAAAATAAAATGAAGAGCAAGGGTCACAAATGAATGGTGACATGCAAAAATTCAAATGGTCAAGAGAAGACTTCAACTGTTTCTCAATGTTTTTTCTTGCCGTTTTCTTTCACACTGGGAAAATTATTTGTAAGCCCTTTCACACAAACATTTTTAGAGAAAGGAGATTCTCTGTCCATATATAGCTATGTGTAAAAATAGTTAATCCATTCACTGACATTAACAAGACACTGCAGGATAGATGTTATTCTGTTAAGAAAGAAAACTTCAGATAGCTAAAAATCTCAAGATTATCAAGACATGACTGTAAAGCTAAGTGCTGTGCTGAAGGACATGGCTTGTTGCCTCATGTGGAGCACAAGCATGGCTGGGGGTTACAGTTCACTGCACTGGGCAAGTCAGGAAAAAACTGCATTATGTGTAAAAGGTAATGGGCTAAAAAGACAGCAGCACCTCCGGGTTTCACCTACACTGTTGAGCAGGTGAATCCACCAATCAAGAAACAACACAACCCAGTTTTACAGAGCAGAAAGTGACCAGTGAACCAAATCAACGTGAGAAGAATATTCACAGGCATCCACAAGTAGCAGAACTATGAAGTAAATGCAGTGAAGGCCACAGTTCCTTGCTGGGTTTCACAGTGCATGAAAATACCTAACAGTTCTGCTCTAATTTGTGATATCTCAGAATCTATTTAACAGAACTAGAGTTCTTTGGTTTGGTTTTGCCTTTAGTTTGTCTTTTTTTAGATTTCTAGAAGACTTCTCATGCAAAAGCCAGGAAGCTGCTATGGAATAGGCATGTCTTTTGTTAACATTGGACCCAGGATTATTTATTTGCATTTCAGTAAGCCCAGGGATGTCTGTGGAAACTTCCATTTCTCCCTTTAGGTCTATTGATTTGGCTAGTGATTTGATTTATCAGTGAGATGCATTGCAGTAATCACACTTGGCAATCACAAACACAGATTAGCATAGTCAGTGCAGTTTCCTGCCCAGCCTCAGGCAGAAGGGGCTATTTTGCACAGCTGCCACTGTGTGTGTTTGCGAAAGCAACATAAACATGGAAAAGGCTCCACATACTTTATGTTTTGACACATCCCAAAGTTCAGTCTAGTTAAGTGCTTCCTTTTGCCAAAAGAAACTGTACATAATTGGAAAAAAACAAAACAAACAAAGACAAAACAGAAAACCCCACAACACATCAAAAACTCAAACCAAACCAAATGAAAATTAAACAAAAACCCCAAACAAAACAAAAAAGACAAACAAACAAACAAAACACAAAAAACCAAACCCCCAAACAAAACCCCTCACAAACACCAGATATTAGAAACCCACAACAATCAGTCTAGCAGCAACTAGAAGTTGTGTCAAAAACTAGATCAACATCTGTCGTTGCAACTGTATTTCCTAGAAGAGCGGGAAAATGTATGTTGAGAAATGCTGAACTGCTCAGTTTTCCTTTTTAATAATCATAACAGTGGATGTAGTTTTGCACATCTGGTAGAGTGATCCTGGATTTACTAGCAGCATTTTAGTGAGGAAAGGAGAAATAACTGTAGTTCTAGTAAAACCGAAGACAACTTATTCTTTTATTTGATAAAAAGACTGCTGTTTGAGCCTGCCATTCTTCTTGTCTGCCTCTGACCCATAATAAATTCTTATTTCCAAAAAGAAATTGTTAAAGTTTTCTCTGAAATTTGACTGGTGTTAGATAATGTTTACATTATAAAGGGATGTAGGTTTTGCCTATAGGTATTCCTCTATGGAGCCAAGCACGCTATGTGTACCAGTAACCAACCAATATTAGATACTTTAAAGAAAGACATAAAAACTGAAGCTGATCAACGCTTTTTCATCAAAACGGTTTCTAGAAGAAAAATAGGATTTTTGGTAAGAAGTCTTGTAGGTTTCAACTAAAAAATACAATGATGCTTTCACTGACAACAGTAAACTCAAAGTGGTGGCTTTAGTCAGGGAAGTAAAGGTGACAGAAAGGTAAACAGACAAAAGAGCAGCTACAAACTGCAGAGATACCTTTTCAGGGAATTGATGTTAGGAGGAAGGAAAATCTTTCAAAACTATCCCAGAACAAATATGGGGGCATTTCTGGACAAGCCTTCGATAAAAGCAATACTCATGGTACAAATGTTCATCACTAAATTGTCTAGACACTGTATCTGTAATAAAATTTATGAAACTATTAGGGACCTACATTTACCCTTCTTTCTCAACCCAGTTGTATATATTAACTTGAAACAAAGAATAGAACCTTTTTACGTACTGGGAAAGAATACCAGAAAGTATGCAATTTCACTACCTCACATTTTTAAGTGGAAAGCACTTAGTGAATTACTCAACTCTTTAGAAAAACCAGCTCTGGGTTTTACCAGCTGAGACATTTTGCATGCGACAGTCTCAGAGTTCTTATCCAGTCTAAATCCTTGTCACATCAGGTATCTCTGGGTTTTGAAAACCTCTAGGGTCATAGACTCTACAGCCCCTTTGTGCAACCTGTTCCAGTATCCGACAGTCTTCACCAAACGAAACAAGAAACCACCTTATATCTAGTCAGAGAGTCCCATTTCATTTGATAAGCACTGTCTCGAATTCTCACACCATGCATCTCAGTAAAGACTTTGCAAAGAAATGAAAAGTCATTTTCAAAGGAATGAAAAGTCAAGAAATAAAGTCTTGTCAGCTTCTTGTGTGTTTTCATGAAGACTTGTTTAGGACTGCACTGTTTTGCATTTATTCTCCAATTCCAACAAACTCCCTAAAGTGGCACATCAGAGCTTCTTTCTCCTTCCTCTCCTGTGCTCTGCCTGTTTTCCCTGTAATCCCTTGCTCTGCTCTTTTAACTTTTTTTCTCCAAGATCTTGGTTTTAAACATACTTCAAATTGAGCATTCATTCATGAGTGGACTGACTGGAAGCCTTTAAACAATGAATAGTCCAAGCTCAGCTTTTATCTGTTTCTGTTCCTTGTAAACCTCCTGAAAAGCTTATCCAGTCCCACCACTTGAAGTTTCTGAGAGAAGGCAACACACGGAGAGCCTAGAAAACTGTCTCCGTGTTGGCAAAAGCTGATGTTTGCCATCCCCATGTTTCTCTTTGACAGCAAATCCTTTTTCTATGAACAAGCAATCATCTTTAGGCCATGTATGGATTTCCATGCAGAGATTTATAATGCATTGAAATAGTGAGTCAACGGACTGAACTGCTATTAATGTCCTTTCAAAACAATGGAGAAGCTCAATTACTGATGTTCACTACTGTTCTTACTGCTAGTTATATGGCTTATTTAAAAGTCCTAAATACTCTTCTCAAATATCAAAGAAATAAACCTAATCCTTTTATCATTATTCCATTTTTATGCATATTCTCTTCTCTGTTAGCTTCTTTTACTGCCCTAATTTTCTTTGGTCTTCAACCTCAGCTTCATTCTCATCTCTGTTTTCAAAAACGACAGTTTGAAACCTATCTCAACTTCAGTCTCTGAACTCCTCTTATTTGCTCAAATAGAATTAAAGGAAAAAAAACACCACCAACAACAACATCAACAAAAAACCACCAACAACAAAATCAACACTAACAAACAAACATACCTTTAGTACACTTTTCCCTTGAAATTCCTTCTACTATTTTTGTTTGCCATCTTCCATAGTGTTAATTTTTTTCTTTCTCTAGAAGATGCTTGATCTTTCTGAATGTAATATAACTTTTCCTTCAACAGTATCCTCTATTGCTCACAAGGGTGTCTTTTAATGTCTCAGATATTTTCTTTCTGGGCTCACCTTTCCTTCTGCTTTTATTTAGAACTACTCAATCAACAGAAGTCCAAGCACATGTTACTAAAAGTGTAAAACTTAAAAATCCTCATTTTGTGTGTTTGAATCATGCTTTCACTTTCTCTGGGAAAACTAAGTAAACATGACAGATGATTAGGCATAGACTAGACATCTAATGGATCTTTATACATGTATATGTCCATATACAAATATGTAAGTACAATCAATGCAGTTGTGTTAGTTTATATCCAGGTGGCCGACAGCTTGAAAGACTGAGGCCAGAATGAAGATAAGCTCCAGATTTCCTGAAAAATAATAAACAAAGGCACACATGTATCTACATTTCCTCGGGCCCTGTCATTGTTTTATTGCCCTAAACAACACTAGAAGTATATACATTGAGACAGCAGACTTTCTATGTGTTTCTGCCCTCATTCTCTCTACCTGGCCAGGTCTCTATATACACTGCTCAACAAGGACACACACCGCAGCAAAATGAGGACTGTAGATTTTATATTGAAAGATATATGACTCCGTTGCTTATTATAAGTGCCATACTCTACAACTCAGTAGTAAGTTAATGATCAGAATAATAGAAAACCAAATGTCAACATACTCTGTGCAGTAAACTTGGATTTTGACAGTGAGATACAAGATTTTTATATTTTACATAGTTTTCAAGTGTTGGACATTATGAAGAATAATCCTAATTCTTTTTACATGTATTTCCCTTCCATGATTGCATCAAATGTCTAAGAAACTTTGAGAGGTCTCTATCCAATAGTTACTTTAAAATAAAAAGGATAAAAAATTCAGAAAATTAAAACAGAAAGAATCTCATGCACTGTGACTGGAGTCAGACGAGCCACAACGAGCTACCTGAAACACTGGAGTATGGTATCCTGTGCCTTCTGGTATAGTTAAAAGGATTTTTGAATTCTTTCCCCTCGCATGGCCCGGCTTGTCAAAAGAAGTTGAAAATGTCACTGCTCAGTGTGGGTGGCAGCCAGGACACTCAAGCTGAATGGAAGACCAGAGCCTCTGTTCCCTGTTTCATCATTAAGCACTATAACCAGCAACTTACTGGTAACCTCCTGTTACCAGTAAGCTGTCAGGTAGATGGTAGGCACTGACACACTTGCTATTGCACCTTCCAGATAGAGCTTGTGAAAGGCCCAGTGCCATCCATACATTTGGGAAGCTCAGAAGCCCCACCAGAGTAGGGAGGCAGGGATCTCGCTGCTTGGAGAGCAGCAGTTCTGGCTATAAAACCAACACTGATTTCTATCGTCAGCAGAAATTGTCCCTTCTTCAGAGACAATTAGTGAACGGAGGTATTTCTGGGATTACCTTACCACCAAGCAGATCACAGTGAGGGAATCCAATGCCCCTTGTTCACCTAAATCCTCTTTTAGTCTTTCCTATTAACATAAAAATAAGCTCTCTGGCCTAATGTCATGTTTCATAACATGCACAACATGTTTCTAGATACTTAAAGCATTGTACAATCTAACAGAAATAATGCACAGTAAAGAAAATAAACTCCTACAAAAAAATCTTCACTTGCAACTGTGTCATGACCCAATTATTCCAAGGTATCTACAAATGAAAGTGTCTACATAAATACACTTTGAAATCAAGACAAGATATGTCTTGAATATACTAATGGTGAACACATATACCTTGAATATATGAATTATAACATTTATAAGTCATCCAGTATTATCAATTTTTAACCCATTCCCTACTGTTGTAAGTAGAGAGAGCTGACATAAAGCTGGTGGCATATCATGGCTTTTTCTCGTTAGATTTTTTACATTTGAAAGCAGTCACTACACACTTTGAGCCTCCCTTTCCAGAAATCTTAAAGGGTACCACTCCGAGTCCATGTGTCTCCCAGTATAACTCTATTCTTTGTGATTATTGTTTATTCTTTCTTTTTCCAAGTTTTTTTCCATGGACACTAAAATTGCAGTTGCCCAGTACTGACATTTATCTGTCAATACTGTAAGTTCAGGTGAATAAAGGCAGTTGGGATATACATTATACACAGTGAATTTATTTATTCAGTTATGTGCTGCTTATATTCATGGCTACCACGTGTGAAGTCTGTAGTGACTACATTGTTTTGTATGGTTCTAAGCACACAAGAAATGGCATAATAATTCCCCAGTCTAATACAGCACAGCAATGTGCCAGGTAACAGCACATAAATGAAACCACCAGCATTTGAGGGTCATATAAAATGCCATCCTTCATATTGCTGATCTCTCTTAACACCTCACCAAAGCCTCTCTCTGAAGGGTCAGCTTCAAAGGCTGTAAAGCTGAGTGGCCAGCCAGGCTCTGTTTTTATTGCACCTCTTAAAACCTGACAGGCATGTCTAGCCCAACATCTTATTCTATGCTGTGGGGTATTCATCTGGGTCCCTACCAGCAGCAGAGAGAAATGTTGAGGACTGTGTTTGTCAGAGGCCAGAGCAGCCGTGGACTTAGGAAGCAGAACAAATACAATACCGAGATACTGGTCTGCTTAGCCTAGATCCTCTCCTCCAAAAGTAGCCAGCTGAAGATGTTTGGAGATTGCTTTAAAAAAACTCCATGTATATCCTTCCAGCAGTCAGACATGGGCCTTCTGAGTCTGCAACCAGACCAGATAGGTTTTTTAGTCACCAATTGAGTTATTCTTTATGAATTCACAGAGTTGCTTTAGAAAGCCATTTATAATTCTAGCCCTTGAAATGCTGCACAGGGAGTGAATCCACAACATAATGGTACATTGTGTGAAAAGGTACTTAATTTAGTTTTAAATTAAACAATTTCATTGACTAACTCAAGTCTCTGTATTTTGAGAAACAGTGATTAAATCATTTCACACCCCCTTCCTTCATGCCAGTCCTGATTTTATAGCTCTCCATGATACCCTGTTCTTTTCCAAACAGGAAGGTGTGAAGTTTCACCTTGTTCAGAACACATTCCCTGCTGCTGACCAACCTCATTGCAATTAGTGTAGACAAGTTATGGAAAGAGCAATGCTAACACGATTAAAAGCTAAAGCTGAATAATCGTCACACTCCAAATTTTGATTTCTCCTCCCTTGCAAGAGAGTCTTGAAGTAGCTAAATAAAGTTTACACTCATGCCTTGCACAGTGTCTAACAAACAGCTCAGCTGTCTGTCAGCCTCTTGGGCAATCTTGCTAAGGTGACAGAAGCAGTTCCAGTTCAAAAAAATGCTGAGCTCTCAGAGAGCTTATTGTATTAACCTCAGCACAGCACTTTCAGATCAGAGCTGGCTTAGGGCAAAACAGAGCACAAATTGCCAAAAAGTCTGGGTAGGCAGGTTGCACGGTGCATAAGGCAGATGATGGCAAAAAGGCAGGAGCATCCCTGATGAGAAGAGGGAAACAGCACACAGGTGAAAGCCCAGGCCTGTTGATACATAGGCGGAATGTTCATTTGGAGAGCCAGTGAGCAGAAATGCATGTAGCCTTCAAGCGTGACCTCAAGGACCCAGCTCCATGACCAGGACCTACAGAAAAAAAAAAATAATAAAAATCTGCCGGACATTTTAACAAGAATAGTATTTTTCCCTGTACGAAAATGCTAAAAAAAATTTTTGTTTTATTTCATAAAAAGTTATTCCATAAAAGTTATTTCATAACTTTACTGTAGTTCTCTTCAAGGAATTACAATAACTCAGCATTTCCTGTAAGGAAATAATTACCTTCATAAAGAAAACAAAATAATTTTACCATGATAAATAAGGAGAAGAAGGAGAATCTGAAACCTTAGCATTTCTGGAAAGGAGTTTGTGATGTATTATCAGAGTTAATCAGACTTAAAAACAAACAAACAACAACAACAAAAACCCAGCAGCAACAACAAACTAATGTGAAGGGGATAAGACCCCCTTAATTCATTTTACTGTTTATAGAGCTATTTAAGTATTTTGTCTCTGTAGCCCCTTATAGCTAGATATTAATGAACAAATGATTACACATAGCGTTCTTCTAAATTAAACTCAATAGAGTAATACGAATGCTTTAATGATGTACTAGTAGTTATGTTTTAGTGGGAAAGAACATCAGTTCATTTCTGAGTGCTTATTTAGTTCAGGTGAGGTCACACTCTGTCTGACCTTGTACGTGCTTCTCCTATTATAACCACTCAGCACTACTTTGTTAGCTTAATATCCTAATGAAATCAAACTTAAATAAAAATAAGGAGCAGTAAATGTTATACCAGAATTCTGGAAATAAGTGTGTTGAATTCAGCTGTTATGATTTACAAAACTAAATTAATTCCTTAGGGTATTTCTTCTTTGATTAATATCATCTCTGATTTTCATAAATTTTACAGCATTTTTTGGGTAATATTTACATAGGTTTAGTTGTGTAATATTTAACTTATTAATAATTGTTGAATTAACCTTTATAGTACTACAAAGGCATGCAACTTTTTCTAGGATATCCCAGTTTGCTGGGAGGTAGACGTCGTATGTTTGGGGTTTAACACATTACATGTATGCTACTAATAGAATTTATATTATTCCTAAACTAAGACAAATACAGCTGAAAACCGAATTTGGCTTAGTATTTATGCCTACTTAAATTGCTTAATTACTATATTTCCAAGATAAAAAAATGTATGCTTTGCAGAATAATTAGTTTCACTAAGAAAAATCTTTTGCTATCATTTTCTGATTTGGCATTACTAGAGCTAGTTGTATGTAACGTATTACTATTTTACCTACTCTATAATTAGTCTTGTATCATTTGTCAGCAAGTTCTAAATTTTTTAATAAGAAATAATAAGTTTATATATTGTGACTGAATATATCTATATTTTAATTAAAATCTATTTAAAAATATATCTTCCATAAAAAGTAGTGGGGAAAAAAGGCATTTATTTTTGTGAGCCCAAACCCACGGTCCTTATTTAACGACAACGATTGACTTCAACTGCTTCTTGTACAAAGAAAACTCAACACAAATGAACAAAAACCTACAGGGGTCTTGGCAAGTATCCAGTTTTAACCAAGTAAATAAATACATTGAAGCTAAGGGAATCAACTGCATGCAAGATTCAGGTAGTTATTGAAGTGGTACCAAAGTTGTTTTGTCAACACTTGGAAAAACACTGGAACTGGCTGCCCAGGGAGGTCGTGGAGTCTCCTTCTCTGGAGACATTCAAAACCCGCCTGAACACATTCCTGTGTAACCTCACCTAGGTGTTCCTGCTCTGGCAGAGAGATTGGACTCGATGATCTTTTGAGGTCCCTTCCAATCTCTAACATTCTGTGTTTCTATGAAAAATGGCAGAACACGAGGAACAGGACCACAAATCAGACATTCACCAGGGTAATACACAGATGAAATGCTGTTTTAAGGTGGTGGTTTGGTTTGGTTTGGTTTTGATTTTGTTTCTTTTCACCAGGAAAAAAGACTGCAATTGCAACAATAACAGAGCATCAGGAACTCCTGGGGAACAGACTAAGAGAAAGTGGGAGTGTTCCACTGATGCCCAGGAAATGTCTTGGCACTTCACAGCAACAAAACATAAAACATCTGATGGTCTTCCAGTTATTAATGTGGCAACGAGGGATATAATCACTGAAATATTGAAGTTGACCCAGCAAAACACTTGTTTGCAGCTCAAAATGGAATTCTTTGAGATGTTATAGTTGATTAAAACTGCTAATGAATATTGTTTAGTATTAAGTCTCAAGTCTGAATAACACTGGGTTCTCCTGAATTCCATTGAAAACACCAACATATGACAGTGCTGTCTTTAAGAAACCAGAAGACCAGGGCAGACATCAGGTGGTGGTATTTTGATTCTTTCCTTTCTATCTTTCTTTCTTGTTTCTTTCTTTCTTCCTTCTTTCTTTCTCTTTCTCTTTCTCTTTCTTTCTTTCTTTTTCTTTCTTTCTTTCTTTCTTTCTTTCTTTCTTTTTTTCTTTCCTTTTCTTTCTTTTGTGAAAAATGTAGTTGTGATTCATGCTAAGATGTTTAATGTTTACAGATATAACCAAATGAGACACGGGCTCTGAACCTGGAAAAAGGAAAAGGTGGTTAAGCTCCATGAAACTGGTATATGAAGTTATATTGACAGAGGGAACTAACATTTTAAGGGTTAACTAAAACTTATAATGGGTGCCTACTAACGAACTAACACTTTAAGGCTTAGTCACACAATAAACGCTTAGTTTAGAGCTTTATGTTAAGAAGAACAGAACCCCATCAAATGCCAAGATAAGAAGTTTTACTGCACCTAGCTGTAAACTTGAGGAGACAAGAAAACAAAGATTTACAGCAAAAGAGGGCGACAGTCTGGTTTCAATCGACTTGGCAGCTTGGGTCCCAGTCAATTCAACATAATGAGCCAAAGGTAAAAAGTTCACTGTGACGAAGCTGAAGGAGCCTTCATCCAAAGACCCCCAAAGACCCCTCCTCAAATTCACCAAGTGGTACTACGCAGGCGCAACAGGGGAGGGTCTATGGAAATGGTTATCTGAGACTCATTTTAATCAGAAGCGGGGAAAGGTTATGAATATGTATAGGCATTCCTGGGGTCATTATGAATATGTAATACCTTACTGTATTTAAGCACACTACTTATTGTTTAAAGGTGTGCGTGTTGGGCGGAGAGAATCCCCCGCGCACCCAGCGCTGTTTTGCTTATGCTCTAATGAACACGTGTTTAAGGAATACAAGGAATTGGATTAAATGTTGTTTATCTATAGAAAAAGTGTAAGTTATTTTTCTCTTTCTTTCTTTCTTTCTTTCTTTCTTTCTTTCTTTCTTTCTTTCTCTCTCTCTCTCTCTCTCTCTCTCTCTCTTTCAGATGAGACTAAGCCATTCTGCATCTGGAGGCCAAACCCTCACCATTGACTCAACAGCTTATTCGAATGCCCAGTCCATAGCTGAGACAAATTTCCCTAAATTATCAATAAAAGGATTCAATAGGCTTTCTGAAAGGAATCCGCTTTCTGAAGAAATTCTAATAGTGTGCACATTTTAAGTCTCTCTTCAAATATTAGTCTCCCAAGAAGCAACTATCATAAACACAAGTGAGTTACTTTACTTCTTGCTGCACTGTGTAAAGGTGACTCTCAATGCTTATCAGTGTGGCAATTAGCAGGACTTTACAAAATGTAAAATTTTGCTCTTATGCCTGAAGATTATTGATGAGCATTCACCTAATAGACAGTTGGATAGTATCTGCACCCGAGTGATACAAACAAAACTTGTTTTACAATTGTAATTTAGATTTGAGAACAGCATTCCATGTCATATTTGAAATTGTCAGGGGCAGCTGTCTGAACTCTGATAGCCTGAAAATAAAGGTGGTATTCGCTAGCTTTTAAAATATAAAGGAATCACAGTATCAAAACAAATAAATAAAACAATAAAAAAGCAAACCCCACCACATCTGGCTGAACAGTTGGGCCCAGAGGGTGGTGATCCGTGGCACAAAGTCTAGTTGGAGGCCAGTAACTAGTGGTGTTCCCCAGGCATCAGTATTGGGCCTGATCCTATTCAACATCTTTGTTAGTGATCTGGATGATGTGGCAGAGGGTACTTTCAGCAAGTTTGCACATGACACCAAACTGGGAGGAGTGGCTGATACTCCATAGGATCATGCTGCTGTCCGGAAGGACCTTGGCAGGCTGTAGAAACAGACTGACAGGGTCCTGATCAACAAGCAAAGTCCTGAACCTTGAGAGGAACAACCCCACGCACCAGTACAGGCTGGGGGCTGACCAGCTTTATTTTCTGCTCCTCAAACAGGTTGAGTACTTGAGAAAAAAGAAGCCTTAGGTTATAACAGACTCCTGAGGTAAGGTCTCAGAAGGAGTATAGGCAAATATACGTATTTTTAATTAATTTACACTGGTTTATATACTGTTCAACCCTAATGTTTATTTTTAAACAGGTTCTCCAGGTGAAAAACAAAGAAAAATATTCTTCTTTAACTTACCAAAACATGTTTTCCTTCAAAAATGGCCCTAATATAAAATAAGGTTATTAAGTTATTTATTAATATAGAAGATGTCTTTCATGGTGTAGATCATTATTTCTAGAAGCATTTTTTAATGTTTGAGAAGTTAATCAGTCATTTACAATACTTTAAAAAAATCCTTTCAGCAAACATGTCAGATGTTCTTGAAGCAGAATTTGATGTAATTCAATTCTAAGTTTTTTTCCCCTGACAGATTTTGTTAGTTGCAAAAGCAAGCACTCATACATAACCCCCCTCTCCCCATGCTCTGACAGGAGAACATACACATTACTTTCATTGCTGACATAAAGTTCTGATAGCTGACACGTTTACTTCAGAATGGCTTTTCCCTTCAGCTGTGCAAGTTACTGATATAAAAGACAGACACCTATCAGAATTTGCTTCTTGAGACAGCAGTGGGAAAAAATATTTTTCTTCTTCCATCTGTGCACTGAGCAGGTTTAAAGTTACAAAGGCACAACGATGGAATGTGTTAACTCCCTGGAATTATAATTTTGAAAATATTTATCAATAACAACAAATGAAGACACTGAAGTAACTGTTATTATTCTTTACCAATCTTAAAACTTATCATAAATTGCACAAACACAAAAGTGCACTCTACGAAAGTGGAGTGACAGACTCCAGTTTTAACTTTGTGACTGATTTGCTGAGAACTTGAATCTCTTATTACTCCAGCTTTGTTTTCTCTAAGATGTATCTGGTAGTTCATGCCTGATTCTCAAGACTATTGGAAACTCCAGAGAAAAAAACTCTGATTTAAAACTTAACTTTCAACACTTAACATTCAAAAAGATGCTAACCATTTACTGAAATTCTCCATTTTCTTGAAGGGAAGGCTCTATAAAAATGGAAACTAATGCTCTATTCAGGAGTTCTGCATAAATTCATGGTCAAGGAGTACACTTAAACACAGCCCTGCTACCTACCCTACAATTAGTTTCTGCAATACAGCAATGCAACATTCTTTCTGTAAGCCCTTTTTTTCACCACTCTTTGCAAACTAAATTATCTCTAGGATTTATAGCAGACATAACCCATTTTTTTGTGGTACTTGGTGTTATACAAACCATTGGGCAGGTTGTGTTGTGCAGAGACTGACAGAAAAAAAGATGTTTTCATCACAACCTTTGTGTTTGCAAAACATATCCTGTCATAGATGAAGTTCCTGAAGAGAGTTAAGATTACATCAGTCACAATACTTTTTCTAATGATATCTTGTTCATCCATTAACAATAACTGATGGAAGACACTGCATCCAATAAACTGTAATACAGGGTTACCTTTTTGTCTGGTTTAGGTAAAAAGTTTAGAAACAAAGCCTTCGGAACAAACACTGAAATATATTCATCAAAGCGACCACCTCTCAAAAAGCTGAGAATAATACAAAAAATCCCCATGGCCTCTGAAATCTTATCAATGGTAGTCCTCTGACTGGAAAACTGCTCACTGGAACTGAAGATTTGGGAAGGGGGTAGGCGGGCAACTGCCAAAGTAAAACGTCATGTCTTCTGGAGACAATGAGGAAAACAATAACACTCAAATCTAATAGTTCTTGCCAAATGTATGTGGCTTCATATAAATTAAATATCCACAGGATATCGTAAGACATCTAAAATTACACATGACACCTATGCCTAGGTGCATGATATGATCCCCAAACAGCTGCCACAGGTAAGCAACACACACACAATCTCTATGAACTGTGATAAAACACAGTATGATCTTGAAAGCGTATCTCACTTCTGTTGCCTAAAATATATTTGTATTGTCAGTAGCAATATCAAGTTCTCTTAGTAAAGAGAGCTTGCAAGACATGACACTTTTTTTGGTATTATCAAATCATCAGTTTCCAAAAGCAGCAGTGGACACACTATCCACACTCAGTTTGCTCAGCATGGAAAAGAGAAGGTTGAGAGGTGACCTCATCATGTTCTACACCTTCCTCAAGTGGGTAGTGGACTAGGAGGTGCTGATCTCCTCTCTCTGGCGACCAGCATTAGGACACAAGGAAATGGGATGTAACTACATCAGGCGGAAGTTCAAGATTGGACCTCAAGAAAAGGTTCCTCACTGAGAAGGTGGCCAGTCACTGGAAAATGCTCCTCAGGGAAGTGATCACAGCACCGAGCCTGTCAGAGTTCAAGGACCATCTGGACGATTCTCTCAATCATACGGTTTAGCTTTATGTGGCTCTGAGAGGAGCAGGGAGTTGTTGTCTACAATCATTATGAGTCCCTTTTAACTTGAGATATTCTACGATTCTTTGACCCTTCAACTTACTGAAATTTGTTTCATACACCATAGCTTTTATTTTTTCTTGTTATCATGATGCATTTTACTTCAGTTCCAGTGCCTGACACATTATTGCTCCTCTTGTTATTAAAGCAGGTGGGAGGCAGCGAAGATGTGTATCAAAATCAAGCGAAGCCTGATTACAGAAATTTGCACATTGATCCAAATAATTCCCAAAGCTCCTCAGAGGCTACAAAATATCCTGTCTGGTGGCCAGTATATAAACTATGCTTGTCCAAGTTCATCCCATCAATCTCAAACCTCTCCCTGATGACTAGTAGAGAGGTCTGGAAAGAGCTGTATGTGCAGTAGAACTAAATAAAAATTAATATCTTGTGCAGCAGTAGTTGGAGCTAAAGAAGAACTCTGCTCTTGACTGGAAAGCTCTATAGGTCACCTGACATGGAAGGAGACACATTATTCTATGTGTCTGTAACAGTAACTTCTGTATTTAAGGAATTAAATATTTTACTCGCATCTAACATTTCCCTTGCACTCTAAACACTGAGTTTTCAGGCAGTTGCAGGAGGATCTCATAGTGATGAGCAATCAGGCAATAAAATAGCAGATGAAATTCAGTCGCAATAAATACATGTAATTAGCAACGTGACTGCACACAGAGTAATAAATGAGTTTACTACCCTCAAGAAAGAGGTCTTATAGTCATTGTAGATAGTTCTGTGGAAACAAATGGCAAAATGTTCACCAGTGACCAGAAAGACAATAGAACATTAGGAATTAAGTAGAGAACAAAACAGAGATCATTATGCCATAGTATATACCAACAATGTGCTCAAGTCCAGAATTATCTGCTCTTCTGCATTTCACAAATAAACTATTACTAGAAAAAGAAAAAAGAACAATAACAACATCTCTGGGTAAAAAATAAAGGAACACAATTAAATGCTACAGAGATGCAAAGAATGATAAAAGTTGTACAATAGAAATCCATAAAACAAAGAGCAGCATGCAGTAGGTGAATAAGAAGTGATTATTCATTGCTGATAGTTTAAGCGCTAAGGGTCATCAGATGAAAAAAAAATAGGCATTGGGCTTAAAGCAAACAGAACTAAATATTCTTTTAGCATAGTGTAATCAAACACCCTGGTTATGGTAAGATTTTCTAGAATATTAAAAATTATTTCAAGAAAAGGCTTAGGCAAACTAATGGAACAAATCTCCATCTTGAACAGTGAAACAAAAAAGAGATATCAACACTGACTTAGGAAACCCTAACAGCAAACAACAGTTTGCTGGAAACAGTATAGTGAATCTATTGCGAAGGAGTAGACAAATGTACTGCAATTCCTCTCTGTAAATTTGCAGCAGTTCACCAGGATAATGTCTGAAAAAAAAAAAAAAAAAGAGATATTCTGATTTTGAAATCTAAAGTGCACAACTGGTCTTACAATTAAAATAAAATTATTTTTTGCTCCACAACCGAAATAAACAGCAGAGAATTTGAAAACCTCATCAGAATTGCAATCCTGCAGAGTAAAGGTGGGACAATTTGAACAGGAGTCAGGAAGAAATTCTGGGAGATTATAAAACCTTTTCCCTTTATGGTTCATATAAATTTTGCACAGGACACAGTTTCTATAAAAATTAATTCATAGGTCAGTACTCAGGGCATTATTTTAAGAATCAAGAGAACTTCATTCTTGCCTTCTTAGCTCTGCTCCTGATTTACTGTGTAGCAATCTTACATCTTTTGTACTTTAATTATTTCAGCTACAAAATAGAGATAAAATATTTTACAAAAACAGTCACTTTATTGAAATCTATGAATTAAATGCTTATTTACTGATCACCAGCCTATAAAATGAACCTGACAGAACAGCCCTATTCGGAGACAATACTGTACTAATTTGAGCAATCTGGCAGAAGTTAACAAAGAATGATTATACATTAAAATGGATTTAAAAGGTGTCATTTACCAAAGTCTCTGTGCACTGCTGATGTCTTTATTCATTCTCCTGATAACCATCTTTGCAACATTCTAGAAGATTATTCTCTGAGCTTTTAATGAAATTTAGCTCAAAACACATACATGTTCTTTCTCTGGAAAATGAGAAGATGATAGAGGAAAGAGACTGTTAGGATATTCTCTGTTGAGGGTATGGTCATACTTGCATCTCATTTCCATCAGATGTCTGCCTGTACTCTCTTAGGATGATGAGAACTTGTTTGAAGAAGTTTTCCAGTGTTAGGTACTTGAATACTACATAAGCAATGCCTTGTTTGTTCAAACAAGGCCTCAAGAATACATAAGTGCCAGGGTCTGAGTTTCTGTTAGTAACAGGGTTTTGTTCTTTAGCAAGATAGTAGCCAATCCAAGGACAATTTTGTTAGCTACCGAAAGTAACATTTTTAAGTCCATTTGTATGCAACAATACACTCCAATAGTTTTGTTATTTCCTAGGGTTTTTTGTTTGTGGTGTTGTTGCTTTGGTTCTGTTTTTTCTTGTTGTGTTTTGTTTTTTAAGTCTGCATTTCTGTCAACCTAGCTCATATTAATCGTCTATAGCTGTGACTTTAGTAGAATACCGTAAGACTACTGGTAGAGAACAGGGTGGCCTTCCCAATACTGAGCTGATATTTGTGCTGGTTTTGGCTGGGATAGAGTTAAATTTCTTCATAGTAGGTAACATGGGGCTGTGTTTTGGATATGTGCTGAAAACAGCATTGATAATACAGGGATGTTTTAGTTATTGCTGAGCAGTGCTTACATAGAGTCAAGGCCTTTTCTGCTTCTCACATTGTCCCATCCATAAGTGGGCTGGGGCTGCAGAAGAACCTGGGAGGGCACACAGCTGGGACAGCTGACCCCAACTGCCCAAAGGGATATTCCATACCATACGATGTCATGTTAAGCATTTGTCTTCTCAAGTAACTATTAAACATGATGGAGCTCAACTTTCCTGAAGATGGCTAAACACCTGCCTGCCCATGTGAAGTAAGTGAATTAATTCCTTGTTTTGCTTCACTTGCTTGCACAGCTTTTGCTTTACCTATTAAACTGTCTTTATCTCAATGCACAAGTTTTCTCACTTTTATTTTTCTGATTCTCTCCCCCATTCCACGGGAGAAAAGTGAGTGAGCAGCTGTGTAGGGTTTAGTTGCCAAATGGGGTTAAACCACAACAATAATACGTCATGTCCCTTCAGAATTTGCTAGTTGTCTGTTTCTTTATGCATAAATCAGAGTGTTAATATTGCATTTACATATCCCAGTAGAGTATGACTTACCTTTCATGCTTTCCCCTGTACTCTGACAAACTTGATTAGCTAGGTCATGGGTCATGCAACCTTTCCACATTGAGACCTGTTGCAGAGTGTTTCCCATTGAAAACATTTGATTCTGGAATAGATACCCTACCCATAGATTCCATGTGATATGTGTACTTTTAGCCTGCAGGACACTGGGAGAATCACGCTACAACAAAACAAACATATTACAAAACCCAGCCAGGTTGTAGTCACAGATCACCTCAAGGCACTTAGCTTACATTTTCGTAAAAGAAAAAAAAAATTAAAAAAAAAAAGAAAGGAAAAAAAGAGAAAAAAAAAAAAAAGTAGAGATCTATAGTTTGAAAAATGCAGTGCACCCAAGTCTGTTTTATGTATTTTTAGATTTAAGTGTAGAAAAAAATGTATCAAAGACCTGGTATACATATCTATCAAGATGACAACTTCTAATATGATTGAAACCAGTGTGTTTATATTTCATCAGCTGTCTCACAAGTAGAAAATATAAACAGTTAATATGCTATGTCAGGACAGTACCTGTGTGCAGTCAACAATACTAGAGAATTTATATGTCTGAATGTGGAATGATTTCATTGATAAATGAAAATACACGGAGTCAATTTGAACAATAAATTCAAATTGATGACACATCTCCGCAGCTATACATGTAGAATAAACATTCCAGATTGCCCACAAAATGAAACAAATTTACCTTATGAGGAATCATACACTGAATGTCAAAGACTGAATCCAAGGTTCACTGTGGCTGGTATTGTATGAGATATTTTGATAGAGTTCAGCCCCACATGACAACAGCTCATTTGAAGCTGGTAACAGTATTTAGAACAGCAAGAAGGAAAGTGAGAGGAAGGGATCTAACTCTAAAGCAAAAAAAAAACCACCAGCCCCCAACATCCACTTCATCTGTGCATAGGCTCAGTTGCCTGAATCTAAGATAGACCTTTGAATCAATCTTATTGACCTTAAGGTTTCGTTAATATTGAAAATGCAGCAGTAGTCTTAAGAAAAATATTGCTTATTATGTCCACTTCAGTTTTCAGCATGGAGCTTTCTTTAATAACGCCTAAAACACCGAGTGCTGTGACTCAGCTTGGTATGACTTCATTAAGCTGACCTGAATATAAGGACAACGAAAGGCAAATACTGCCTTTTAAACTGTTTTTCTGTTTCTCGTTAGATTATACACATATACCTTGGTACACAATATCCTCTCCCAGGTCATATGAAAAGAAGCATAAACGCATTTTAAGAAAGAGAGTATGAAGACCTACAGCAGACTGGAGGGTTTGCTTTTAGACTGTGTGGTTTAGGTTTTGTGGTGGTTTGGGGGGAGTTTTTTGTTTGTTTCTTTGTTTTTGTTTGCTTGTTTTGTTTTGGGTTTTTTTATTGACTGATTGGGTTTTTTTGTTTTGGTTATTGTTTTTGGTTTTTTGTTGATGCTTGGTTTTGTCACTGTTTGTTGGTTTTGTTTTTTAACATCAGCTTGCCACAGTTATCTCCTATTTTTAATGCAAGAGATATTAGGCAATTTACACATAAAGTTTGATTTTCCCCAGAAAATGCTTTGGAGGATGAATTTCAATAACTCTTCTTGAGATTATGATTGAACTTTCTATCATTCTAAAAGCATAACTTAATTGTTAACTAGTATAATTAATTGATTTATCATAAATGTTAGCCACGTTTGCGTGGAAGAAATTTAATTTAGAATTCTTACTATCATCTTCTTTGTCTCTCCTAATAGTCTTCTAGATTTTTGTTACAAGTGTCCTGTTTGGGGAAAAAAGTACATAAAAACCTAAAATGGAAATAGCTGAAACTGGAATGAACTACCTACAAATGTACAACTTTGTGTAAGATGTGTGCAAGTAATATTCCATGATAAGTAACAGTGGTGGTAACACATGCATCCAAGATAAAAGTCCATGAATTTAAACCCTTTGAAAACATTAAAACAGTAACAAAAGCAGTAAAGGTAATATCAAAATAATCTAGATGCAAATGTGCAATAGACATAAGCAAAAGAAGAAGATCATGGTGGAAAGGCTTCTTGATTTTCATGACTGACATTGGATTCCATGAAAAAGTGGCCTTTTCCACGACAAAGGTAGACTAAAATCACTAGACTTGCATGGGCTAAGAAACACAACCCAAAACCGAACATACTGATTTCAGTGCAATAAGGAATCACATGCACCTAGAAAATATAACGAATTCATATCTATTGGAACAAAGGCATCTGGAAGTTTGGGGTAATATATTTGGATAGTGAACATAGGTAAATTTATTTCCTTTGAAATAATGAGTGAACCTGTCTGGCTACTAGTGTCTGTCAGTGTTACTCTGAACAGAAACTCAAGTGGTTAAAAAAAAAAAACTTAAAAAATCTCAGCTCACCTAAACTGACAAAAAAAAATAATAAGATTTGAAAGTCTAGTACAAAGTATTTATCAGAGATGAGAAATATTACAGCCATTTATTTGTATGTCAGTTGAAAATGAAACAACTTAAATCCTACTGATATTATGTTTTAATATACTAGATCTCTAGCAGAATAAACTCAAGGGATTTACAACAGCATGCTATACTAAAGAAAACTCAAATTCTAGTAATTTTACCATGATGTACATTACTTGTTTATTTTTTTGCTCTCAGATGGTATACACATTAATTTAAAAAGAAGTGACTGGTCTCAGGGTAATCCAGCACAAAAAGTGTGGAGTAGCTCATTTTTCTAGGACACACTGGAGTCTATTGAGGGACAGCAGTCTCCAGGCTCCAAGGGACAGCTTACAGAAAAAAAAGAAGACAGGTACAGTATTACAGTAAGCAACTAGGATCTGTCAAAGAAGAGCTCTGAAGCAAAGGTCTTTGAATATAGAACAAAAAACAAAGAAATATTTTTAACTGCTATGGAGACTTTGTAAGTTGTTCTGTAATCCACACTACCACGAAGCTCACAGAAGATAGCCTGAAAAGCAAGGATTCCTCTGCACAGCAGGCCAAAGGACTTATTTATGAATTGTCCTTGTTTCTAATCTGTCCTACCTACTCACCTTTCCCTCTCTATTTAAAAACTAAGCTATTCCTAAGCAATATTCTAATAAAAGTCAGCTCTTTTGCGTTTAAAAGCCATTTTGGTCATTGTCTTTGGGGAGTCAGGTTTTTTTTCCAGTTAATGTATTTGGTAAATTAGTGATGATTAGAACACCACTGGCTGCAATAAAAATAAATTTCAGGACTGAGACCATAAGTTTTAAAATAGATATATCCTACGGAGACTCTGCCTGCTGTGATCATTAGGAATCCCCAGGCATAACTCACCTGAACAGAACAGACTAGATTTTAAGTTAAGACTAGATTCAAATGTGAGAAGTTCAGTTTTTACTTTCTGGATGCTTTAAGAAAGGAAGAAGATTTGAGCAAGGTATCAATATTTCAAATATTTTTGCCAAGAAGATTGTGTTCAGAGACATAAAATCGTGAATAGCTATACCTTGTTAACTGGTATCACAACTGTCTTATTGGGACAGGATGCAGCCACCTATTGAACTCCCTCTTGACTCCGGCATTATTGTGTTTATTAAGTGGGGATGCAATGGATATATTTTATGTGTATAGTTTCACTCAACCATAACCCTTACAGAGAGAACAGTATGATACCATATGAGCATCATTAGTTCCAGAGCAGCCAAGTCAACACAAACACAAGCAGAAACGAGCAAGCAGAGCTAAGACATAGTGTGATACATTGCTGGCTATACAGTTATGAAGTTTGTTCACATCCCTCATCAGTCCCTGTGCTTGAGAACAGTTCAGTCCTTTCTTAGCTGTGCCACGCAGTGGTCTTGGAAAAACTCTCATAATTGAAGCTCGCTGGCATCCAGATGAATATAAAACAATTTTGCTAGTGTGGGAATACTTCAGTACAATGCTTCAGCAATAGCTTTCTCCTCATGTGTGCTGATGACCTCTGGTGCACCACTGAAACAATACTCTGTGCAACACAAACCTCCATCTGCCCTTGTAACAGTATGGTTCAAAAGGGACAGTAAGAAGGCTGGTTTAAAAGCTACCTCTTCGTATTAAATTGGGAGAAAACAAACATTTACAAATCAAGTTGTTTTGGACTTAATTCAGAAGGTGCATGCAGAGTGGCACAGACACCTCATCTGTTCTCTTGGGTGCACTATTTGAAATAAAGACCATTTCCATGCAGCTTTAATTTGGAATGGCTGTGTATTTGACTAATTCCCAGTAAGACAGACTTCCCGCAGTTTGATAGTGCCTTTTCAGAAGTAGGCTACTGTTCTTCAAAAAATGTATTAAACTAATGGGAATTAAGTCACTCTTACCATGGAAGAGATGTAAGCAAAACAGGAACCAGTCAGAAGTACCTAATCTAATATAAATAATTGAATTATAGAATAGTTTGGGTTGGAAGGGACCTTCAAAGGTCAGGTAGTCAACCTCTCTGCTATGAGCAGGGACATCTGCAACTAGATCAGGTTGCTCAGAGCCTCATTGAGCCAGGTCTTGAATGTTTCCAGTGATGGGGCATCTACCACCTCTCTGGGCAACCTGTTCCATTCCTGTTACACACATAAAATCTGCACTAATGCTATGCAAACAAGGCTAAATTCTCATGCTGTTTTAGTTGCTGTGCTAGCCTCAAAATAACCTGTTTGTAACTGATGTCACTAAATACGCCTGCATTTGCAGCCCCTTAGGGTTTAACTAAACTAGAAAGCTGTTGAAAATAAACTAGGAAATGAATAATACACCCCAGCTGTTGTATACAGACTCCCTGTGCGGATATTTTATTCTACCTGGAAGGAGCATCTGTACTGCAGTAAGAATTGAAACTGCAGCAGGAATTGAAACTGCAGCCTCCACTGGCACACCTGATTTAATTTCAGTAGCTCATTTACCAGCAGCTTCAGCAAGGGAGGTGTAGTTACTGACCATGTAGGCAGCAGGACAGCAACACAGTCACAAACCTAAAAGAGAAGTGAGCAGAAGAGAAGTGAATGGACAGCGAGGACCACTTCATTCGTGACATCAAGGTTTGTGTCAGCCATACCACACCACTGTCAGCAGTGAGGTTCCTGTGGGCATCCTCTAACCAGCTTCAGGCAGTCAGGCAGATTAGCATGAGCAGCTTGAACAAGAGGTGGGAAGTAATTCAGTTTAGTTTGCTTGAAGCAAATGGTTGTCAGGATGGGGACAGAAATATAGAATCAGATAATCAAAACCTTTACATTCCCCGAGTGGAGCTGCTGTGGAAAAGGATATAGTGGATCCCAGAGTGAAAAGTTCTGGATTTTTTTTCTTCCCTTGTTCTCAGTTCAAAATCCTGCACAGCTTTATTGTGCTTGTCTTGTAATTCCTTAAGCAATAGCTCAGTTATCTAAATAACAACCGTAATTTCTTCTAGGCCTAGCATCTCTACTTTTATGGGCAGATACAGGCAGAAGAAGAGACACTTGCAGAAAGATGTAGGAGATTTTCACAGAGGAACCTTGATGCAGAACACTAAGAACAAAGTGGTGGGAGTTTGGGCCAGGTTTTTTTTGTTTTGTTTTGGTTTGGGTTGGGTTTTTTTTTGTTTTTTGGTTTTGCTTGTTTGGTGGTTGTTTTTGTTTGTTTGTTTTTTGTT
Organism: Nesoenas mayeri; assembly: GCF_963082525.1. Lineage (NCBI taxonomy): Eukaryota > Metazoa > Chordata > Aves > Columbiformes > Columbidae > Nesoenas > Nesoenas mayeri. Next base: position 76,413,681 of record NC_137543.1, read on the forward strand.
TTGTGCTTTTTGTTTGTTTTGGGTTTTTTCAGTTCATCATCCAGAGTAAAACAATGAAACTTTTCTAATATACAAAGGCCTAAAGGCAAAGGGCTAAGACAGAAGAAGCAACTCAGCATCCAGGTAAGCACAAGGCATCAACCATACTTGTCAATGGATTTATTCATCAGTTATACTAAACTCAGTGGAATGATCAACAGTCTGGAGGGCAGAGCTGCTCTTTGGGCAGACCTCAAGTTTGGAGAAAAGTCCTGACATAAGTCTCAAGAAACTCAGCAGAAATATCAAAACAACAAAACAAAAACCCTTCAGCCAGGAGAGAATAAACCCAGGCTCGGCACTCCTTGGCTAGCAAGGAGCTCTGCAGACAAAGCAAAGTTCACAAGTTGTATGTGAGTCAGCAGCTTGTCCTGGTGATGAAGAGGGCTGTGTTAGCAACAGTGCAGCCAGTAAGTAGGTCAAGGAAAGGGATTTTTCCCTTCTATTCAACTCTTGTGAGACCACAACTGGAGTACTATGTACAGTTCTGGCATCCCCAGGGCAAGACAGACATGGAAATACTGAAGCAAGTCCAATAGATGGTCATAAAGATGAGTAGGGAGCTGGAGCACATGACATCTGAGGAGAGCCTGAGTAAAATGATCAGATATTAAAAAATTTCTTCACCATGAAGTTAGTCACACACTGGTACAGTTTCCCAAAGAGTCTGTGGAATCTCTGTCTCTGGAGATACTCAAACCTAAACTAGACAAGGCTGTTACAAGCAACCTCACCTGAGTTATCCCATCTTTGAGTGAGTGTACAGGTGATATTCACAAGTCCCATCTAATCAACATCAGTAATAACATCCTTTTCATTTCTCCAAAACATACCCTTCCTTTCTCATATGTGCTGTACTCTTCTCTGATTTACTTTCTTTCCTTAAAAAAATACCCTACAAAATGATAAACATAATAAATGCCTCCTATATCATACTTTTTCTTTTTTCTTACAAGAAGCCTCAAAACATCTTCTTATAGGCAATTTGCTTGGCTAGAAGTGTTCTGCTCCCGGTCATGCCAGCTAACAGCACCTCTCCAACATCTAAGGCATCTCTCAGTTTCTGGAAACCAGCTCCCTAGGAATTAGGTCATTACTTGAGAGAAAGTACTAAACTGTAAAGGTGACTTAGCTAAGCTATTTTTCTATGGCTTCTTCTATCACTTAGAAGCTATTCTAGGAAGGATAGACAACTGTTTCTTATTTAAGTAACTTTATTGATGACTGTAAGATTTATGGCTGATGCACAGTGTTTCCCTTACTAGCTGAGAAAAATAAGCCTTCAAAGCTGAAAGTGAGGTTTCTGTTTCAAAATTCATCATCCTTTCATCATTACTTTCTGTGCCTTTTGTAACATGGAACAAGATGTTTAATTAGCCATAATCAATACATATACTTCCATATACAAAAATGTCTGGAATGTCATTCTAGCGGAAGCTGGAAGACATTCTGTATTATAAACTCCTCTTTTATATTACTGCTTTCATCTGCCCAGTACAAGTGTTTCTTTTTCTATTAATAATGTTATATTTTTAGAGTTTCTTCTGGTTTGCTTTGGGTTTCTGTGATTTTCATGCATTTCAAGTTAATCCATGCTGCCACTTAAATCATTGTATTGAGATAAGGATTTATTTCCTGCAAAATTATGAAGCAAAGTAGGTATGAGAAAAAATATAGGATGGCCAGTTCCAATTCCTAGTATAACTACATTTTCTGTAATGTTTCCGGTATTGGGTTGGTTTTTTTTTTCTTTTTATTCCATTCTTTCAGTAAAGTAAGGACTGAGCTACAACACTCATGTGAGTTACGAATGTGTTAGGTGGTCAAAGAACCAGGAGAAAGAAGGGATATTAAGACATTGAAAGCAGTGTCCCTAGGCCCAGACTTGTACTCAAAAATAAGCATTACATAATGTTTGCAGATAATTTTCTTTATAAATGCCTATATCGCACAGTTCACACACCTCATTACGATACACATAAGGTCCACAAGTACATAAGGTACATATGATAAAACATCTGGGTTTTTTTCATCTAGTTTTAGCTAAAGTTAAGTCTCTTCCAATCCAGCAAAACAGCTCAACTGACAATTACAATTTAATTTATTTATAAAGTTTTTCAGGTCACAAAAGAAATTGACACTAATCACCAATGTGCTGGTCCAGCTATTTCACTAACAATAATAATAAGCTAGCATTACTTTTAACAGAATAAAAGACTGATGTAAACAAACTGTCCATCAATATTTAATTAAAATATAATGAGGATCAGGAAATGTAATTCTGGGTACTGTTTAAGGTTGTGTGGCACCATTAAAATGTTGCATTATGTGTCACATCTCCTTATTGACAAGGAAGTGTTTGTGACACCTGAGCACAGAGTTACTGAGATAACACTATGCATTTTAATATTCAGCTCTCTTTTTATGCACATTGAAGAAAGAATCATTTTACCCTTTCCATTCCTGCACAGATTAACCACCAATACAAGGGTCTCACCAAAAATCTGCTGATGCTTGTGTAAGTCTTTCCTTTAACTTCCATGGGATTTTAATCATGTTGTGTACTACTGCTCCAAAACAGACTATAAAAAAAAAATAAATCCATTCTCAAAACACATGTCTATTTCACAAGAAAATTACCATTTTGTTGGTTTCACTTAAAAGGCACACAAAATACAGCAAGGAAGTGGAGAACACTGAGTGCAAGCACTTTGCTTTCAATTCACACAGCTGTGCATTGTCAAAAAGCCACTAAAATCAATGTCATCATACAGAAATGTTCTTGATTTTATTATTTATAACTTAGGTTAGTTATTTATGGAGTCTTAATGGAAAATTTCACACATTTATCTCAAAAATTCTTCAGAGAGCAAAAACATATCTATTTTTAAATCTTGAAGGCTTTATACCTCTAAATTAAGATATTTATGGCATTGCCAATTTTCCCAGGATTACTCTCTCTCACACCCAAACAGAAGAGCTACAAGTGTAAGGTAGGGCTCTGTTTACCTTCCTTCTGTCATACAGTAAGATGACGTGAACCTGGCTACAAAAATATGAAGCAATGATAATATTACCTTATTATTCTAAATATTCACCAGGGTAAATATACCGATAATAGATATTCTAAAACATCAATTAACCAAAAAAGTGCCCAGGACTAACAAGTTCTTTCTTTATGTATTGCTTCAAATAATACCTATCTTAGGACCTAGACCTGCAAAAGAATCAAAACATTTTTAGAGAAGGAAAAAACAACAGCAAACAAACAAAAACCCACAAAACAAAAGCCCACACCACCAAAACCAACAACAAAATACACCAAACCTTAAAGAAACTTCTGCATTACAAGGATTCACCTCAACAGTGAGTATGGTCACATTCAAGTCAGCCCTACATGAGCTGGCTCAGTTTCAGGAGGTATGGGAAAAGAGATTATAAAATCATAGAATCATAGAATGCTAGGGATTGGAAGAGACCTCAAAAGATCATCTAGTCCAATCCCCCTGCTGGAGCAGAAACACATAGATGAGGCTACACAGGAACGTGTCCAGGTGGGTTTTGAATGTCTCCAGAGAAGGAGACTCCACAACCTCCCTGGGCAGCCTGTTTCAGTGCTCTGTTACCCTCACTGAGAAGTAGTTTCATCTCAAGTTTAAGTAGAACCTCTTGTGTTCCAGTTTAAACCCATTACCCCTTGTCCTACCATTGTTCATCACCGAGAAGAGCCTGGCTCCATCCTCGTGACACTCACCCTTTGTATATTTATAAACATTAATAAGGTCACCCCTCAGTCTCCTCCAAACTAAAGAGACCCAGCTCCCTCAGCCTTTCCTCATAAGGGAGATGCTCCACTCCCTTCATCATTTTTGTGGCCCTGCACTGGACTCTTTCAAGCAGTTCCCTGTCCTTCTTGAACTGAGGAGCCCAGTACTGGACACAATATTCCAGGACAGATAGTTGGATGTTAAACCTGGCAGTATGGGCCTGCAACAGGTGACTCACCAAATAACATCAAGTACCAGTTTGGAGACTGTGGCACAATACTCATCTGTGAGATTAGGTGAGAGGCTAAAGTTGATCTGATTAAACTTACGCAATGTCTGCATCAACAAGCAGTGGCCTGCAGAGAAGTTTCACAAACCTCTTTCAGCTAGAGTCAAACTGAAAAGCTGGATGATTTCCTTGACAAATCCCAACAACAGTAAGAAAGAACTGTTTCATTTTACTCACACTCAGCGTCAGATAGATAGCTCATCAAAACTGTTTTACCGCAACAATCTGTGAAAGAAATCGTGCTCAGCTCTAAGGTCACTGGAGCCACCAGGCTGGTGTTACTGCCTACGACTGGAAGACTCCAGCTGAGGGATGGGACTGCTGGTTCCTAGTCTCCAGTAAGCACCAATGTCAGAGTGTTTTGATGTACCTTATAACCTGTACCTTGTGCTCCATAATTCTGCTGAGCTCCAAAATATCACAGAATCACAGAATGTTAGGGGTTGCTCCTACTTCCTTGACAGACTCACTTAAAACACAGATTTTAGCTTATTTAACCAAGGTAAACTGCTGAAACCACTAACTGGTGTGCTCTAACATAACTACAGATCACCTTGGGCAGTCCTTCCATACCCCAGATGAATAAGCTACCACTGAATAAAAGGAGCATAGATGAATACAGTCTTCCCTTTCAGGTTTCATTGTCTAGAACAGTGCCAGAAAAGTTTCCATCTAAATTATTTTTGAAATTCAGATAGAATTTGAAGTAGTTTTGGTTGAACAAAGCTGTACTTCTAGGAAATAACTATTAATATAATAAATGGAAGTACAGCTCCAAAACCATATAACATATCCAGCTTCTGGCCTAGAGAATTAAGATAAGAAGAATTTAAAACTAGTACCATAATTGTAGTATGTTTTCTTCTTGTTGGAGGTCAACTGAACCAAGACATCCTAACAAAAACATTTCTTCTTAAGGTATACTATCTACTGTCTCTCAAATAAAAACTGCTGAAAATGTCATCAGTAAAGCAATTTCAAGAAATATCAATTATAAACTCCTATATAACTTCTGAAGACTCTTAAGAAATTGTATCCAACCACACAAGATCAGTTCTTCTGAGTTTGCACAGATAACTGTTTTAAGCTTACCAACTACCATTTCAAAAGCAGTAAGAACTGGAGCGAAGCATCTCCTTCCTTTACAGAGAGTATTTTCCTCCTGTTTTTATGGCCACATACAGAAAGCCAATGCATGTCACAGCACTACAATTACATCAGATCCATAATAGTCCTTCCAGCTTTATGTGATTTGTTAATCTGCCCCTAGAACAGAATCCATTGAATGCATCTCACAGATAAATGTACTGCTTATTTTACAGGTACCTCTAGAAATATGCTACCATCATCTTTCCTAGATTTTTTTCTCCCAGCTTTCATTTTGATCACTTCTACTGTCAACTATGAGAAACAATACTCTTCCCTTCCTGAAGCTCCGTTTTACAACACACTAACTGACCTTCTTGGTGCTGGGCACTCAAATCACAGTGACTTCAAAGTTCTCCTTCTGGTTGAGCAAACACTGGAGAAAGAGGAGATCAAGTAACATTTACAGCAGTTCCTGATGTGGCCACATGGATTAGAGTCCTGTTCTTAACAATTCCCATGATGGCTATAGCTTAACAGTGATGGCAGCAGAACTTATGTAGTCTTTCTTTTTTCCTGTCGCTTAGTGAGGCAGACTGAGAAGGTAGATGCACCACACTGGGTCGGGATTATTGCTTGTCTATCCTGTGCAGTCTCTATTTGATTTTTCTCCTTAGTTATTTCTTCCACAGAAAAATGCATACAACTCACAGTCTTCCTTCTGCACTTTTTGTCCCACTCTTTCTGCAAATTTTAAGACTAAAATATATGCTGATTATACTTTGAAACTTAAAGTTCAAGCCCCAAAAGAATGGCAAAAGTAAAGAGCATTTCAACAGTCAGTATTAACACTGACATATACATCATGTTTTATTTTTATAGCTTTTCTACCTTTTTCTGTTTCTCCTCCTCTTCTCCAGTCCTGCACTGCTTATGTAAGCAAAGAGAACAACTTAGGTACAATTTAAGTTGTCTCAATACTGTAACAAACTAGACTTTCTTCAAACTTTTAGATTCTGAATAACAGTTATGATTTCACATTTTTTAATGTTCTGCATTTGGATTTCATCCAAAAGTGGAAGCAGAAATTATGACTGTTTCAGATGCATCTTTGATAAATATTGTCAACATGTTCATGCTACATGGGACACAATGATAGATGTTGCCCATATCAGAGCCATAGATGCTTAAAGACTCACAAGGGAATATGTTCCCGCAACAGTTCTGGTTCAGTTGCCTGTCTAAAAATCATCATTGATTTTTAGAACAAAAAAAATCATCTGCATGCATTTTCATGTACCTAAAACCTTCATCTCATGACTATAGCAAGATAACCGCATAAGTGAACAGATACACACACATCATACATATCAGACATCTGAAAAATGCAGAATCTTACAACACAAAAACATCAGTAATCAGGTTGGCTTCACAGCCTTAAAAACTGATGCCAAAAAAACAAAGGATAATTTGGACAAGCTTTGGTTGTATATCAAAAATGATAAAATTTTTCATGACTGCCCCACAACATGCACAAATCCAATGCAATGTCTGAACAAAGCAACATTGTGATTAATATTCAGCAGAAAATTGATCATGATGAGGAGTTATTTCAAAATTTTATCTTTCCAGTTTTCACTTTAATCTAAAGCCAACTGAATTCAATAGGATTCGGGTGCCTGCAGGTTACATGGGCTTTGGATTAGACCTATAGTTCTTCTGGCTGCCCAGATGCATTGTTTCACAGAGAGATTGTTTCTATCTGAAAAATGGGTAGGGAAAGAAATAATTTTACCTTTTAACTTGATCTGTACAGGTAAATAAATTTAAAAAGAAAATAAACTGCTTTATGCTACTTGTAAAACTATCCCTTGTCTTCCATTATTTCTGTGATAAAAATCTTACCTAGAGATACTATGCCACTGTGGTGAGAAGCTGTGAAGTAATACTTAACGTGTGAGGAATTCCCATTTGGATAGGTACATGGGAGCACACATGGACAGAGATGTATTCACTGTAACAGACACACATACAGCAGCCTGCAGACCTTCACAAGATGAAAGTACATCTGAATAGAAATCTTAAAGTTTTAAGACTGTTAAGACTGAAGAGACAAGATGAACAGCAATCAAAGGAGAAACACAAAAATGAAATGGAATTTGAAAGCAAGACACTATCTGTATAGAAGTTTTCTGCCACTTACCATACATTAATGGATCAGTAAATGCAAACCGCTTATTAAAAATAACAGGGGTAGAGAAGGGTCATTCTAAAGCTATCAGAAGTTTGAATTAGAAACTATTGACTGAGGTTTCATCAGTTACAACACTGCTAATTCTAATCCAGATCATGTGTTCAACTCTCTTTGTAGAGTCAAGCTGTTATCCTTGATTATATCCAATTATTATCCTTGTCTTTCTGCTCTCACTGTTAATGTATCATCCTCTTCTAATTATTTTTCCTTACTCACTTGGAAGCATGGGCTGCTGTTCTTAATCCAGCCCCTACTAGCCCTACTTGTATCAGTCTGTCTCTCTGCTTCCTTTCACTGTTAGGCAAGGTATTTAAAATTCCAAAATCTGTTTCTTCTGCTTATCAGTTACCAGCTGAACAGTCTAAAATGATATATAAGCCATTCAACCAAAATTGATTTTAGTGTTTCCAAGCCTCCTTACCTCTGTTCAGTCCTCATCCATTTCGTATATTTTTGTGGCCACTGACTGTATGTATTTTCCTAGTATTCTCCATAATCTGCTAGAGAGATGTCCCAGTATGGCTCTTCATCTACTTTGCCAACTGCTGTTTCTGTTGTTGCTTTCCCCCTGCCACTTGTCACATCCTGGAGGACCCAAACTAACGTTCTGCTTGCTCCCTGCCAGCACCAGTTTCACTAAGACCATTACGTCTAGAAAGAGTCAGCTATGGGCAGAGATTGTGATTTCCTTTCCCTATTGCCACCCCTCCTCATCTAGTCCTATCCTGTCTTCTGCGTAGCACAGGTTCCTTAGCATGGCCAAACCAGAGAACATTCAGCAATAACCCACCAAGGGGAGGAGACCCTTGAGGCTCAGTGGTCCACACAGCACCCTGTCTCACATCCTCATAGACAGCACAACACTTGCCAGAAACTAGACTGGAGCACCCACACTTCTCTCACAAACCAGCATGGTCAACACCTCCATGCCTGGACAGAGTTTACCCCACCCCTCAGTAGCAAGGACAGACTTCTCAAAACCTCATGTCATATTTAGGGTGGATCATTGAAACCCTCTGCTATTATGGCCCATCCACACTGCTATACCAGGGACAGAAGAGGGACAGCCATTGAATTAATCACAGAAGACCCTCAATAGAGAAAATTTGCTCTCACTCCCGACATGAACATAGAGAGCAAAAGGGGGTTGACTTAAACATGTTTCTCTTGACTGAAATAATGCGGTATGTAACCGGTCCTTTTGTCCTGACTTGCTGTCCTGGGGACCAGATGCCTCAGCTTTCTCATCTCATCACCACTGGCATGCTGGCCCAGGGGCAGAATGGCCAACCTTTGCCACCTCTGTCATGCTGATCATGTCTGCTCACTTTGGACTAGATCTGTGAACTATATCTTATGAAAAGCATCTGCACTGAAGGAAATCAACGAAATAACAGACACACCAGAGTCTAGCATGGCCCTCACATCCTGAGAGAAGTAAGAAGCTATCTTCTCTTTATAGAATTTTGGGTGGGGCTGTTAGTAGGAACTAGTGTTTGGCACTGTCCCTGCTGTAGCTGAAGTCCTCTCAGTCAAAGTCGAGTCCTTAATCTTCTTGGCCCTCTGCCCATTAGTGATCTCTTTGTGTACTATGCTGTTTTATGTCATCTCAGAGGCAATATTAACTACTTACTTTACTCTCCAGAATGCCACTAAATTTGCAGGTTCTTTCACCAGAACTATTCAAAAATCCCTTCTTATCATTCAATTATTTCTCTTCCCTCCTGCCCACAATTATTTTCCTAAGTGCCCTTCATGCAGTGTTTTCTCTTATTTCCATGTCTGAATGTCTCTCTCTTTATTCATATTATTCACCTTACTTCTCCTGGGAGAGATATACCAAAATAAAAGAAAATGGAGCATGAATCATGCTTACTTTCTGATCTGTATCCTTATTTACATTAGTAACAACCCCATTATAACAAATGATTAATGTAATGAAGAACCACTGAGTATGAATCCAGCTTACTTTAGCCCTAAAATGGAATGGTAGATAGTGAAGAACACATAGAGGACTAACATTTGCAGAAAGAACATGTTTCTCCAAGGCTTAATTTACTCCATGAGCCTTCACACCTTTAAGGTACCTGGTTCTGTAAAAAGACAGATTTTCTCGTGCTCAAAGCACTTTAAAAGAACTAACCAATAAATAGTTACAGACTTGTACCCACTGTACTTTGCAAACTTTTAAGCTTTCATGTTATTTTAAATGCAGCTTACTTTGACTATTGAAGCTGATGAAAAACTCATTTTGATAAAAAAAAAAAAAGATTTAGCATGAGGTAAAACAGTCAAAGCAACATTTTGTAATGTATAACATACACAAAGAAAGAGTTTTTTCTTTCCCTTTTTTAAATTATTTTTATTTTAGCATCCACCTGGCTTAGAAATGAACTCTTAATTTGCTGCTCCTTCTTGCAATACCATTTTAAAAATATTTCAATAATTGCTTCAGAAGTATCACCCCCAAACTATCAGACATTTTCACTTTGAGATTAGTGTGTTATGATAACACACACAAAATTCATTGTGTTAATTCTGGTCACTGGCAGATGGATACAATTAACTCTTCTCTCAAATCAGTCACTTTATTCAACATACTTCATAATTTAATTAAATAATCTTATAACATAGTACTGAAACAGGAGGCTTTTCATTGGCAAAGAAGAAAATCTTTTTCACCATGTATGCCTGAGCAAAGGTTTCACAGAAAAAGAACATTGTCACCAATATTTGTCTTCTGTTCTTAGTTCCATCATTAGCCATGGTTAAATACGTGGTTCAGAATAACATGAAAATGCAGGCTGAGAAAAATCTTTAATCTATTATTCAAGCAATAATCATATCATGGTTTCAGCCTTTCCCAATTGCCTCCATAATCATTCCGGACCGATGTTTGAGAGCTACTGATCATTGCCTTTGACACAGATCAGGTGAAAACAGGGAATCTGTTGTTTAATACACCATCACTTCCACATACTAGTTTTTGCCTTTCATCTGGGTTCAGGACACTACAAGAACTTAAGGAATGTTCCGGAGGTTCAGGCCAATAGTTCCTCAAGAGCAGTAAGAGACATTTCTCAGGAATACCACAGGCCCACTTTCTACAGTCAGTTCCCTCCTCCAGCATCCAGACTTCATTAATTCAGAATGAAGTGCAGTACTAACCTCCTCTGTGCTTTTACTATCCATCTATGAAGCTATTGTTCATAAATTCATGCAAATCTCTTGAATCTGCTGATACTATCCATCTCCACAGTTTCCTGTGGTAGTAAATGCCAGAAGTTCACAACCCTCAGCATAAAATACTTTATTTTGAGCGCCTGAAATTTATCTGCTACTGTTTTCATCTAGTGCTCCTCAATTCTTGTATTTTGGAATTAATGAACTACAGTTCCAAACCCCCTTATCTTTGCTTTCATGATTTAGCAATCTTCAGTCACCTCACCCCTCAACCTTTTCTCCAGACTGAAGAAACCTGGATTTTTCAAGTCTTTCCTCAAAGTCGGCTGTACCCAGTATACCATTTTAGTCTCCTTTCCTTCTGCTCCTTCTGTAATGACATTATATCTAGGAGGCCAAAACTGCACAGAGTACTCCAGATGTGAGTGCATGAAGACTTTGCATAACAACAAAATAATACACTCCATTTTGTCTTTAAAACCCTTCCTGATGATAGCCAAGACTTTTTAATTATTTTTTTTTAAACAAAGTTAATGAATTTCAGAGAACTGTCAAGACAGTCATGACAAGTCCAAGAGCTCTTTCCTGAGTTGCAACTGTCAGTTATGAGTACGTTAAATATTATATTCAGAGTGTCCCAATCTAGTGAATAAAGCTTTACAAATAAGCCAATGCCTTTCCATATCTCTTCTGCAAACAAAATATTGGGCTGTGCACAGTTAAAGCATACTTGTTTATATGAGCTTAGCATCTACTTACAGACAGAATAGATGACTGCCTTGTTTTCTAGCCCTCTAGTCCCCTTGATCTAGGCAATCTTTCTGTAGGAAACCTCTCCTATGCCTTTTTAACCTTTCTTGAAGCAGCAAGTCTCATGCAATTACACTATGTCTGTATATGATACTTTGCCACTCCATTCCCCAGTTATCTTTGAACCTACTAACCAATTTCAAATACATTAAGCAGAAGGATAAAAATCTCCAAGGTCATTATATCCTTAAGTTGCACGGAAATAGGAAATTGGAAAGAAAAGAGACTCCAATCAGTGTCTCTACTGAAGGAAAAGCTATAATATGCAGTCATCCTTAACAGAAAACCTGCAGAGAAATATTTTCAGTGCTTCAGTTGCACAAGAAGTTTCATTTTGAGTTTGTACTTCAGTAGACATCAGAGAATGTAATCATAAGCTACAAATCCATCAGAGACCAATCTTCATTAATTCTATCACTTGTAGAAGTACATATTGATTCACCTCGGGTAATGACTCACAGGAAACCACTTTAAATTGTTTCATGGCAGGAGAGGAGCCTGGGCCAGATGCAACCTCAGCTGGAGTTGCCAACAGTGCCTCTGTTCTGGCTTAAATATACCCTTGGATAAAGTTTTCTAATTAGCAGTGTGACTATCACCGCACAGACCAGATCAGCAGAAGAAAACAAAGAAAAGCGTAAGATCCCAACTTCTTTTTACTGCACCAAAATTCACACTTGTCAAACACAATTGCATTTAACTGCAGACCAGAAGCTGGCAGTCGCTTTTAGTGGGCAGGATTAAGAGTAGGGAGAAAGAGGGGGCTTGTCTCATGCTTTCCACTGAGATGGCTTCTGCTGGGAACTTTGGCAGCAAGGAGGTCAAAACTCACCTCCAGTAATACCAACACCCAGCCAATGGCTGAGGCAGCAGCACTCAGCTCATGGTGAACAATTTGGTTGTGCTAGAGGACATCCAGGAGAAGCAGTATCACCCCTTTACTGCTCTGTGCCAATCTCAGCAAAGTCTGAATGGTGCTGCTACTCAAGGAAGCAAAATACTCCAATGCACCCAGTTCTCATGGTTCCCACTGAGCAACATCCTCCCACAGAGATATTGCATGTCAGGGCCATGAAGACACCAACAGGCCTGACGTGGGTCTGGTTCACCACTGGCCATGTCTGGGTCTCCCAGAGCCCACTTGCAGCATCTGGCTCTGCCTGTGGTGGTCAAACCCCATGGGCTTGTGCACCATCAGCAAGGTCTTGCCAGTGCTGGGGTGACCTCAGCTCCAGATGGCTGGCCCTAGCTGCCCCACTGGTGTGCCCTCCTGTCAGGCAGGAGCTCTGCCATGCTGCCTGTGCAAGTAGCAGTTACGAAGCCTTGTTTCTGACCAGCTTTCCTCAGAGCAGCATCCCATTCTGAGCACCGCCTGCCAGCACATTACCTGGTGTGCTTATACCTGCATTTGCTACAGGCTTAAACAGAAACCCAGAGATGTTGCTCTCATGGCAAGTTACTTAACTCACAAAACTATGTGTTGGTGTTGGCCTAGGAACTCCAAAACTCTTGGTTCTCAAGAGAGAAGAGGCAATCACTTGCCTTCTTGTTTCTTTGAATTTTCACTGAAAGCTACCATCAGCTTCTCAATACATTTCTCACCTTCAGTGTTTGTTGCAACTTCCACAAGCATTCATCAATAGTTCTAATTTGTTGATGTTGTTGGGTTTGGTTGTTGTTGTTGTTTTAGGTTTTGGTTTGTTTTATGGGTTTGTTTGGTTTTGTTTTGGTGAATTTTTTGGTGCATGTGCATAGCTACTGTTAGGTAACAGTGATTCAGTCAAGTTTCTAAACGATTTAAGTTCATCGTTTGTTAAATTTGTTTGGGTGTGGGGGAAGTAGCAGCTTATAAGACAGTTACCAACTTACCGCAGGAATCTTACTTTTGCATGAAAAAAAAAAGAACTCAAAACAAAACATGTTATCTTTACTGCTAAAGCCAAATGTAGTTCTAAAAAAGAACCCTGCTAATACTCTCTGTTTCAACATGCTGAGGCGATGCGAACAACACATGCCACACTTTTTCCTTGGAAAGAGTCATTCTTTGTTATCAGTTGTAAGTATAAAGTTTGCTTTGTTTTGTGTTGGTTTTGTTGTTCTGTCTGATCAAAACAAATTCTCATTCTAACAACCTGACATTCCATTAAATTTATTAACCTTCTACATATTCAGCCAAAATCAGGTATTCCCCTTAGCGAAGGAACTAATTTTCCTGTACACTAACCATCAAAGAGTTTAATTCACTTGGGCTTATATTTACAAATCCGAAGTATTCCCTTGATAATTTCAATAAGGCTACTAAATTAGAGCTTTATGTACACAGGCAGCAGTCTCATGTGAGGAGAAGTGACCTGCATCAGATGATGCAATGCAAGTGGGAAAACAGAGAAGTTATCATGCTAGAACAGCTTTCCTCTTGTTTTTTGCCAAACCGATAACTGGGAAAATCTGTGTTAGTGCCACTGTACTAGCACCACATCAACATGATCTGATATTTCAAGCAAAATGATACACAGACGTTTAACTTCAGCCTTTAGAAAAATGAGCTAGAATACCGTAGCACTCATAATTATAATTTTGAGTATTACATAAATCCATGATGGAGAACAGCATGAAGCTTTGGTGCACACATGTCCTGTGACAAGAGAGCTGTCGCACATAACGAGTAGCATGCTATTTTCAAGATCTGCATCATTCCTTAGCAGGAATCTCTTCAGTTCAGAAACACAGAAAGAGAAAGCACGGTTATTACAGCTTCTGTAATAAACAGCACAAGAATACCCAGTGTGTCCCAAGAAAATTGAGAGTGAACTGCTTGCTTGGCTATTTTAAAATAATTTAATTCCATTGAACCGTTCAAAAAGCAGTTATCAAAAAAAATCTAAAAAAAAATGCAGAACTAACAGGGCAACAGCATTCCTTGGTGGCAGCAATGGTCTGCATGCTGGGGGCAGCAGCAGTGGGAAAGGAAAGGGACCTGCAAAGTGAAAGGCCAAAGATTAAATTAGTTTTATACAACAACAGCCTAAATCACCCAAGGATGTCATTCACTTGAATTTTGCAGACAGCCTGGAAGACCAGAGCCAAGAAAAATAAATATGGCTTCTGTCAACTTTAATGGCCTGTTAACAATACAGTTTTTGTGAATTTGACCTCTTTATTGCTGATTATTTTAGCAGTAACATTCTACTAGTGAGCTCACAGCATGGTCCAAAGTTAACTCCCCGTGACACCTTTTTGGGTGGAAAGATCCAACAGAAAACTAAACAGCTGATAATGTCTTCAAGTTCCCTTCTCCTGGCATTTTTTATAGCACAGTCAAAAGTTACAATACATGATAGAAGCACACCAAAAATTAAAACTGAATTCCCCAGCAGATATGCTGATTATGTTTCTGCTTAAGACTGTAACATGAACACACAAGGCTGCTGTAGAAATCTCTCAGTGTTGAAGAAGTCAAGGATTTTGCTACACAGCATATCCGGGGCCCTTGGCAGAGAGGAATTAACCAAAGCTGAGATAATGCTGTGACCTGCATGGTTCATAAATCCCTAATCATAAAGGATGCACAGCAAGACATTGTGAATCAATGAGGCAGCACAGGAAAACATTTGCAGCTGAATTTTATAGATGCACTTTGTCTCCTTTTCCCTAAAACAACAAGACAATTCTACTGTAACCAGAATTTCAAATTAGGCTTGACTAGCAACAATAATTTACTAGTAATTAGTGTTAGTGGAAATGTGTATAATTTTTTTTTTTTTTTTTTTTTAATATTCTGCTCAGGACATCTTTCCTGCTAAAAACCTCCAGACTTCTAGATCATTCATTTTTTCAAATTACTAATATAGTGTTGGGAGGAGGCAAGCTAAAGTTTATCTTTACTGATAGAAACAGTACAAATTTAAAGTCCTAAAAATGCAACCTGACTCATGCTGTTGCATGTTCATTAAAAGAATGGCCTCCTTAAATTTTATCAGGTTCCTTGGGTGAAATCACCAAATACATAAGAACAACTCAGGGACACAGAGGGCACATTTCACTGTAAAGAGATTACAAAAAAAAAACAAAAACAAAAACCTTTCAGTATACTGTGGAATAACCCTGGTACTTGAAAAACTTTCCCTGCAGTCCTGTTAGCCTAAGTGTTCCTTGGAAACACCCAAGGGTAAGAAACACACAAGCAATAAGATAGGCAGGCTATTGCAATCTCCCAACTCCATACTAGACTTGCTACAAACTTACACAGCGTATAATAATTGAATGTAAGTTATTTTGAAATACAAACCATAAGAAATGGAGGAGAGCAGAAAATAATCTAGTATTGTTGTCCTGATACCTGCAAAACCCCACACCTGGATCTCAGCTCAATGTCCTATGAGCCTATTCCAGAATTGTAAGTTAACAAGAATCCAAACCATGGAGCTAAACACAGATTTATATCTTGGCTCTCTAATGTCAAACTAAGAAGAAAAGAGCTATTTTCACCTTAGAGGAAAAACAAACAAACAAAAGAACCCAGAAAACAACAAAAAACACCAATATAAATGTATTTTTAAATTCTGTTACAGGGAAGATTCCAACAATGGAAAGAAACATAATTGTTACCATTTGGGGTAGGGGAAAATGTAATTTCTGAGGCTTGCGACTTTTGCATTTTTTTATAATATGATTTTTCGAAGCTCTGTGCATTTCAGCCCAATTTACATTTATCTTGCTATTTCCTAATAGATCGGCAGAAATAAGCTTTATTCCATTATAGAATATCTCTTTGAAAAGAGATAATCTGGAAGTGACAAATGAAGCCAGGCGGGGAGGGGAAGCAGAAAGCTTTTACAGAAATAAAAAAATTCCTAAGACAAAAAGGGACAACTTGATAAGGACGCATTTTTGATATAGTAAAGCAACACCTTTTTATCCAGTTACATAAAGTAATATTACAGTAAGTAACAGCATTTGTACGAGCAGCAACTGCATCTAAGTTAAAAGTAAGAGTGTGATTGGTTGTGTTTCACCAGCCACAGTAGACAGAACTGTATTTAAACTTCTAAATTTCAATACCTGCTGTTACTGCTTTTGTGAAATTCTAGACAATTCTTGGAAAATCTGTAGGCTTTCAGCAAGTATGCCTCAAGCAGTGTCTTCCCTCTGATGGCCTGTGTGGCAGCATGTTTCTAATTCTTAGTCTTGAGGCTTGGTTTTAAGTTTTAATAACAACAATCAAGTGGATCTTTTTCATTTTCTAGTTTAAATGAAGGTCATTAATTTAAAAAATCTCATATAATAAGAAAAGCTGATCAATAGTGACCCTTAATATTCTCACAAGCTGTGATACTAGTTGAATTCACTATTCTGCCTTAGTCAGTGAAGTCAGAAGCACTATTTTCTTTGCCTTCCATAGTTACATGGATAGTTATGAATACACATAGTCCATAACTGCTATACACCTATTTACCTATGGCTGTGCATTGTTTATAGCCACAGCAACACAACTTGGACAATCTTTATGACAGGAGCACAGTCCAGTCCTTTCATTTGTACAAGCACTTTTCTGCAGTGCCTTGAGAAACAAATAAACTCCTAACTACATTTCTCTTATACAGGAGAATTTTGCTTCAACTCTCGAAGTTTGTCTTTTGTTTGCCACCCTGACAGCTAAGCTGCCCAATGAATTCCTTCATTCCAATAACAAGTAAAAATACAGCAAGCTCTCCTTAAAATCTGCAAGGCTGCCACAAAGAAAACATGTATAAATCTTTCTTTAATGAATCTTAATTTGTACTTCTCAATTTCATTAAACCTTACATGCCATGACACAAAAAGTGCACTTTCTGAAAATGTAATGTCTTGTTTTCTAATTCTGCAGGTGAATGAACTAACCACAAGGTCAAACTGATGGAAGCAAATTAAAAAAAAAAAGTTGCATGCACACATATTATCCACACATTTTTCAGATTTAAACCTATCTTTCATAAATCTCAAGTAAGGATTCAACCATTTCCTCAAAGATTGACAAGAGCATGATAGCTTTTCTCTCTCAGAACAGAGCAGCTGAGAAGGACAGAGTAGCTTTCAAAGCCTTCTGGATTTTGATGCACAGCTTGTGGAGCTTCAATAAGACCATATAGGTGATGTATTATATAAGGAACTGGTTTAAAACAATTCTGCACTTTTCAATATGGGGCAGGTTATGAAGCATTTGATGGGGGTTGAATGTCTTCACATATATCCTGGTTTAGTGATAAGCAAAAGGGGGAGGCGGGGGAAGAGGAAATAGGTATTCACATCGAGGCATCAGATTCAGACGTACCTTCTAAAAAAGGAGACTGATGGAATGAAGGGGATTGTTTTCCATTTTTATGAAAAGAAGCTAATGCAGTATCTTATCAAACAAAAAATCTTCCTGGGTATTTCTGGGAAAGTTGTATAGTAGTACTGATATGTTTCTAATAATGTACTTCCAGTATTACTAGCTGGTCAAATTACATTAAAGTACAACACAGATGGACATTGTTATTTTAACTGCATCTAAACACAGCTGTAAAGATTTTTCTTTTCCACCAAAGCACTTTGATACCTACAATGAGTTTAATTCATGCAGACTCTTTAAGAGCATCATGCAATAAAGAATAATTTCCAGTCTTTTTAACCCATTACACCTGTACTTCAAATGATCTGCTACCTCTCATGAAATAATCTTTATTTATACAAAGAGCCAGTTGAGGTTCCTACCTTTAAGAAATTTGAAAGTCAGTGTAGACATTAGGATTTAGCTTTTGTTGTCAGAAATCTTTGAAGAAAAAAAGAATTGCTTAGCAAGAATATGAGATTTAGAGTAATTTTTATCCATTTCTTTGAGTCTAGTTGTCTCACTGTGAGGAGAATTAGATGATTTTAAGTATTGGACTCACAGGTACAAGTGAGAAAGAACATAATAGCATTTGACTTGGGAAGCAGGAGGAGAAGACATCTTTGTCAGGACAAGGGAGTGCTGTTCAAAATGCGTAAGTCAATATAAAAATCTTACTACAGAGAGAATATGAAAAAATCTCTGGAAAATCTTGGTTAGACATGGTTAAAGTGTGTCACAGTGAATCAGCTGGTCATTTAGTTCAGTTCATATCTTGAAATAAACTACAAAGCACTTTGGTGCTGTAAATGCTTTCAGAGCAGAGAAACTGTTGAAAACATCAGCTTCTCAAAAGAACCATTCAAAACATGACTTAAAATTTGTTTCTCTTGCTTCTCTCTTGTCTTTGCTTCACACCTTCTCTCCTTGTCCATTGCACAGATTCCCACTCAGCTGATCACCCCATTTCCCGTGGAAGAACGCACCAGCAGCATTTGGCAGCTCCAGCTTGTGTGTCTCAGCTTACGTTTCTCATGAAAGATCCAAGCTGCTGTTTAATGTTAAAAGACTGGGGGGAGGGCTATTTCCTATAGAAATGTAAGACAAGTAGCTGATCCCACTTCATCCAGGCTAAGGGTGATGGGAAGCTCTGGCCACTGATGTAACACTCTTCAAATTTATCTCTGTCTCTGAAGCTGTGCTGCAAATAAGAATTTCTTGACATGCTCTTTCTAGAACGACAGCAGCTAGGGAGTTTACAATTCTTCTGGGGGGAAAAAAAGCCATCTGGGAACCATATGATGTTTCTGACTACATTTTTCAATCAAAACTGATATGGAGCTGCCAAAGAGAGTTTTGAGATGTGAAAGGAAAGCTGGGCTATACCTGAACAAATGGTAAAATTGGGGAGAGCGTATTGAAAGAGGACAGCTCAGGAGTATTAAAAAGCATCTGGAAAACATTTCTTAAAAATCAGAAGTGAAAACCATGTATGGTGTTAATTCTTAACAAGCTGACACTTGAAGGGGTAAAAATGTTCGTATGACCCATACAAGTTACTTGTATGCAAGTAACTGAACTATATGAATGAAACAGGAAAACTGATTATACAAGTGACACTGATGCTTTGAACCATCTTTAGAAGCATTTTCAGGTCACCAAGTCTAGTTCTCTGCTTTTTCCTGAAGACATCTCATATAAACGCATTTGTAACACCAAGCTCCACTTAAAACACTTTTTGATTAGTATGAAAAGATTTTTTTCATGCCTAACTTGCACAGAGAACATGATATGACTCAAAGGCATCCAGCATTACATGCATGAGCAAACAAGAGCACATACATGCATGTGTGGCAAGCTTTGAAGACACATGCTTTTTTTTAAAAAAAAAAAAAGTGTGTGGGGGAAACACACAAAAGTATTTTAGATTCATGAATTGGGGATCTGACAGATGAATTTTGACAAACATAGCAGGAATGGTTTAATCCAGGGGTGTCAAATTCATTTTCACTGAAGGCCACATCAGCCTCGCGGTTACCTTCAAAGGGCTGAATGTAATTTTAGGACTGTATAAATGTAACTACTCCCACCTCTGAAGGCAACCGCGAGGCTGTTGTGGCCTCCGGTGAAAATGAGTTTGACACCCCGGTTCAATCTATCACCACTCCTAACTCTCCCCATGTCATACTTCCATGAGGGTTACTACACCACAAGAGATGGAAATATATGACTTGGTTTCTCTGGTTCACAGTGAAGTATATCAACCTTAACCATTGATGAAGGTGTGGTTTGTGTGAAGACATCAGATCACAAACTGAATCTATTGATGCTATGCACAGACATTTTAGCAAACCTGCAAGGGGGTGGCAAGTTTCTGGATGGCAAATTAGATGCAGCAGCATCTTTATAGGTGCAGCAGCATCTTTATAGGTGCAGCAGCATCTTTATTCACCCAGTAAGCATGAGCAAGACTACTCAGCCAGTTGAGTACACTCCTCAGATGAGCTGGCAACAGTTACATTGTCCAGTTGTTTAATGGTCCCTATCTTCTGTTCATCTCTTCATTTCAATTGGCTCACCTGATCAGTTTGTATCCTCTGCAAAAGGCTAAGCACAAGTGAGGTGTCCCAAGACCTTCACCATCTGATATCAGAGTATTTAAATGAACGTAATGAATATTGAGAAAAATAAATTAGTCATTGCACATAGTTCAGAATTAGATTTTTCTCAGAAGTAAACCAGAAAATCATTTACTGCTTAAATCTCTGTATCCAGTCTCCTACTGTCACAGAATTATAGCCTTTCCATTTTAGATAATTTTTAAGTGCATGTTACATCTGAAGAAAGAGTACTCCAGTGTAATCCATCCCCATTACCAGTTTCCTCCAAACTTCTAGAAGTGTCACCTGAAAAACAGTAAAGAAAGTCAGTGGCTAACAGAGATGACTCCTCCCACCTCAAATTTGGTTGCCAAATGTGAAATTCTGGTTTTAGAAAAAAACAAAATAACAAAACAAAAAAAACCAAACCAAACCAAACCAAACCAAAAAAAAAACCAAAAAACAAAAAACCAACCAACCAACCAACCAAACACAAAAAAACACCCACAAACAAATTTGTTGTTTGATTTGCATTTTTCACATCTATATTCATGCATGGGATTATATTTAAAAACATAGTTAATAAAATGTGTTAAATTCAGCAGAAATACAAAGTTGCTTTCATTTAAAAATATCCATTGAGATAAAAAAAAAAAAGTTGGAAAATTCAAATTAAGATGTAAAAGCTGTTAGTAAGCTCCATGACATTTCATTCTACCTTGACAAAAGTTTCTGATGTAAGTAATGAGGGTTTTAAACTTATTTTCTTTAACAGTTAGAAATTTTTTTTTTAAAACACCTAGAATTTATTTGTTGTGTTCAAATACTCAATATCCTTCTGCTGTCAGTCATGCTCTGTCCCAGCTGACAACTATTAATCTCCTTAGTTTTTATGAGTTCCTCTATGATGCTGAAATGTCAAAACCTGTAAGTAGTAACTAAAATGACTGCTACTAGTGCATTCAAGATGATAACAATTTGCTTATAATGCACAAAAACTTACAGTAAATAATGGTAATAGCACACAGAAATCACTGATAAAATCTACTATGTAGATTTATATATGCTATGTAAAACTCATTTAATGAGGCAAAACTAAATACAAATTTTATCCTGTTCGCCTAAGAGACAGAAGATATGAGAAACTGTAGGTGAACTACTCTGGAATGAAAGTGTACATACTAAGTGAAAAAAGCAGTAATGAAATGGCTAGACCATAAATTTGAATTAAAGCAGATTTTGTGTGTGGAATTAGTATGAGTAGGATGAAACATGTCTTCTAATTCCCCCGTTTCCCTGTACTTCCCAGGGCATGATCACCCAGTTAGAAAAGACAGCATTTGAAGTGGTGACATCTTTAGTGTTTGGTTGTACCAGTATCTCTCCACTGCAGAGTGTCTTTCCAGCCACCTCCTTGGCACCTCCTTTTTTCCCTTCTTTATTTCTCCTTCTTTCATAAAACTCTTGTGCACCTAGTGCTGTTGAAATCTGGAAGGTCTGCATCTGCTCCCAGGCCAAAACCTATTTGTCATTAAATTCAAACTTAAAAAAACCCCACCCACCCAACAACACACAAACAAACAAACCTGGAAATACTCAAGTTTTCCTCTGTTCTGTCCCTGGCATCACAAGAACAACTGCTTGCCTTAAGTATATATAAAAAGCCTGAAAAAGCATAGCAGTGATCTTCAAGGATACATCTGGGAAAGTCAAATAATAACCACTAAGGAGAGTAAAATACATTGTTAAGCGCACTAAGCAAAAGCACAGCTAGCACTTATGGCAGAGCAATAAACTCGTCTTTGGCACTGTGCAGGAAGGAAACTGCTTTTGTACCTAGTGTATCTATGTAGCCCACTCACTTGGATAAAAGAATCCTGCTTCCAGCACAGACCTTTCCCCAGCCCTTCCCTGGAAGGCTGCTTCGTACACACAATCGATCCCTTTATATTTAGCTAGCCTGAATCAGAAAAAGAGGCTGCAACACCCTTAGATCCCCAATTTTCTTCCTTCCCAGCCTTCTTCATTTAAGGTTATGACTTGTATGGAAGTGCATGGCTGCAGCTGATGGGCTGTTTCCTGCAGGTCTGATTCCTATCGATCCTCTCATTTTTCAGCTCTAAATCTGATCAGAAACCCTCTGCTCCTGCGAGAGAAATATAGCCAGAGGAAAGGGAAGACACGCAGACTGCACCATAACCATCAGGAATGACTGAACACATCTCAGGTGTTCGCATCCCAAACTTCCAGACATCTGTCCCCATCCACAGCTGTCGGCTATTTATCAGGGGGATACTGGAAGTACTTTAGGTTAAAGGTCTAGCACCTCATTTTCACTGATCCCCACATTATGCAATGCTCATAGAAGTTTTAACCTGTGGGTACTGTTCAAGCTAGGTTTATTTTTCTCTTCCAGTATTTCTTTATTCCCGTATGTGTCAGCTAATGTAAGGGTTGCAGTGGTAATTGATATCCTTCTGTGGAAATGCTCAGTAATCACTGCAGTAAACCTTGCATAACGTCCAGAAAGCAGCTTAAAGTTGGCTCCAGGCAGCCTTCGTTTACATATCCAAATGTGGTTTTTTTAAACCTAAACTAAATATGTTATTACCAGACAAGTCATATACTCAAAACTACCGTGTCTTCAGCCTCATTTCCACAAAAAGACTTGTCCTTCCAAGGGAGCTGGAATTTACTACTGGGCTGTCAGATACTGTAAGGCAGAAGCCCTTCTGCCCTGAGAACACATGATAATCCCATTCCCAAACCAAACCTACCCTCAGCCTGGGGTCATGATACTGTCCCTGTTGCATAAACAGTTATAACCCCAGGAAAAAAACAGACACAAAAAAAACCAAACAAAAAACCCCACAACACATACAGAAAACCAGAAGAGGGGAAAAACAAACAAACAAACAAACAAAAAAAAACCAACACAAAAAACCACAACAAAACACAAACCCAACTGAACTAAAAAAACACAAACACTATTTCCCTAGGGTGAGGTTTTTACTAGGGTCTTGTGCCCATCTGTCATCTCACTAGCTGTTTGGTGATTACAGATACAGTGTACAGCAAAACTGAGGCCAGACAACAAGGCAGAAAAATGTGCTGATGGTATACAGTTGTAAATTGCTTAATTTCATTAACCTGTTAAAATAATCAAAGTCTTCCAAATAAAACAGACAGTATTAGAGATCAAACTCCGCAGCACAATCACGCAGAACTTCATCGCACTGAAGGTATCTAAAGGAACCACTTACAAAAGGATTTCATCAACAGCTGACAATAATAATGCCCACCAGATTGAATAATGTGAATAGCAATATATGCAAAAACAAGTCTTTGGGTTTTTTTTAAGACAAATCACTTTCTAAAATAGAAAAAAAAAAAAAATCAGTAAGAAACAGAGAATAAATGAGTTAGAGTTTCTTCCAGACAGAAACATTAGAAAAGCACCACAAAAGTAGAACCTTAATTAGAAGCTTCAATTGCAAACAATAGCCAAATAATAAAAAATACATATATAAATAAAAAACTGACTGGAGAATATGGAGTGTGACAGCACCACAAAGGTGGCAAAATACATAAACAATAACAATAAGAAAAAAAAGGAGAATTGGAAGAAAAAGTGCACTAAGGCCTCTGAAAATGATATGAAAGAATTTGAAGATCACTTGTAGGTTATTATTGTCTTAAATTAACACAGGCAGAAGGAATATTTCCTTAAATAACTGTATAACAATCTTTGAAAAAATAGAGAAATTTCAGTCTTTTTATCTGTGATTGTGTTTCAGAAAGGTGTTGGAACTGAAATGCATAAAACCAAATCTACTTACTGCAGAATTGCATTTCTGAAGGTAAAATTGAAAAATAGCAGGTGCATAAAATGGGGCTAAGACAAAACTGAAAGAGACTAGACCCTCGAGTGCAACCCATTTCTGCCTTCATTGCTTTCCACTCAGTTGTCACATAATCTTGAAGGTATCTAAGCACTCCCTGGACCTCAGTCTCTGATCTGAAGCCCTGGAAGAGTAACTGCATGCCCAGAAGTGTTTCAGGTTTGTACAGCAGCCTTGCTAGTACCAGCTCCCTTGCTGGTACATCATGCATGCCATGGCTTGGATGGGATTCAGAAACTTCAGTTTGCAGAACCACTAGCACGGCTGCCATCTCCAAGTAAGCTAACAAGATCACAACTCTGCAAATGCAACTGTAGCTCTCTGCCTGACTTGAGGATATTTATATTGAATTTTGTGTTAAATAGGCCTTGGATAAAATGCAGAAGCTGACCTGGAAGCAAGGACAGGATGCCCATACATTCCCAGCTGAACACCAAACACAGAATTCAGCTCCTAATGCACGTGTCTAAGTTCTCTCTGTAGTCAAGAGAAGGCTAACCAAGACAGCCAGAGGGGACCAGACAGCAACCAACTTATCCTACAGCAGCCACATTGGCCAGATGAATCACTGCTGACTAGCTGACTCCATCATTGACTATGGTGGAGTTTCGACGCCATCCTAAAATTAACATCTACTTCCTGGCAGCTAAAATTATGCATGAAAAATCCTGTTATAGTTTACTTGCTCCTCATTTACTCACTCAGGTCCAAAGAAGTCCACTTTTCTTGCTGTACACTAAGATACAACCAGAGGGAGAAAGATGCTTACCCAAGCCTTGCATGGCAACGAGCACATTACTAAAAAATGAGAAATAAATATATGATCCCTTTCAGCTGAGAAATGCAACAAGCACCAAAGTTTTTTTCATCCTAAAAAAGTATTCTCACTACTTTGTTAAGAAAAAAAAAAAAATGCATCAGTTGCTTTCAAGTTTCGTCCCATAGGAAGTTTGTTTTTCCACCAGCTGTTTATTAGATAGGGGACAAAAACCTCCCAGAGCACCAGGGCTGCAAATCCCAGGCATATCTCCAAGACAGAAGGCCAAGTCCCAGAAAGGACAAGGCCTCTATATACACACCTCTTCCCACTATTTTCTGTGGGCTGGCTGTATGTGGGATATACAGATGTTTAGTACTGCATTCCCATCTACATGCCTATACACTTAGTGGACCCTGGTCTAGACACACTTTGCAGAAACCAATGGGTCTTTTCTGGTATTTTTACCTTTCTCTGTATTCCAATTGCACACATATAATGACATTAGCTTTTCATATTTTCAGCTCCTTCTCAAAATACTTACAGAAAGATTTACATAAAAGATTATATTCATCTTGTTGCCAAGAGAGGTAAGGTCAGCTCATCACATATAGGTAACTCAGTGGTTTACCAGATCATCATTTCCTTCTACCTAACATTAATACGCTTGAGTATGTTTCCCCTTCACTAAGGTATTGCTGTTTTGAAACTTATTGCAATGTTCTGTAATTTAATAAATGGTGAAGAAAATTATATGCCAGGTTGCTATATGTAACACACTAATAAAGCTAAAATCATTTCAGGAATGAAGGTGAAACTGAAGTCCTCAGCATCCTGTTCATGATTTCACTGATAGATTTGTCGAGAAGTGCGCCATATTCATCCAACAAGAATAAACCTAGAGTTTATGCGGTTAGGAAAATGACATCTGTACCTGAATCAGCTCTCACTTTGATCTGCAAAATGAAATCCCAAAAGAGGCATGCTCGAATTTTGTTCTGAAGGAGGATTAGCAAGGAAGAGAGACAGTAGTATTCAGCAAAAACTGTTCTGTGAGCAGCTGTTTCACAGATTTCTAAAGAGTCTTCCCACAAAAACCACCAAGTGGTCCCATGGTTATTTCTAAGCTAAAGAAGATGACAACACAGAGCTTTAGCTGATCCCATGTCTGCACAGTTCTAACATAGCTTAAAGACAGAGAAACCTTGTCTTCTTGGAGGAACCATACAGGGTATTTTGAATGAAGATGGTAGATCTGAGAGACAGATAAGGTTCTTGTCTATTTATTTTTATATATTTATGTAGTATCTATTTATATACACATTATATATAACTATTTACTTTTAAAAATAAGATAAATGCAGCTCTTCTGTACTTTTGAGGGACCCTTCAATAACAGATGTTGCCAGAAGGTCCACAAAGAGCCAGCCACATAGCTATGATTGGTGCATGGCAACAATAAGTGCTAGAAGAAGAAGAAGAAACATTGTCTGGGTGGAGTAGGACTGGAAAAGTCATCCAGATAGGTAGACCTAAGCGATCTGTCACCAATCAGGAAAGAGGCTGCAGAAACAAAACAAGGGAAAACAACCAATCAGGGAAAACCAACAACCAGGGGAAAAATTGTTTGAAGGATGAGAAGTCAGAGTATCCACTGCAACCACAAATTGGCATTTAAGAATTGCTGACTGAAAAAGACACCACATCAGGAAGGATTGCCAGCAAAAGTCCCTGTCCTTTTATTAAACAGTTTGACAAGCTGTTGGGAGGAAAGGAAACAGAGATACGAACTGATATAGAATTTACAGTGTAATGCTACGAGAGTTAGATGTCAAGGAACAGTTTCTCGGAAATGAGCAAGAAGAAGGGCATGGTACTCACCTAGTAAAATTCAGCATGCTCTGGTACTAGTATGACATAATTTAGCCCACAAATAATTAACACTGCTGAAGGTTCCCAGATCAGGCGGTTCTATGAGGGAAAGTATTATACTAACCCCTGCCCATAGTTGTTAACATGGAGAAAGGTAAAAGCACACTCTACCAGGCAATCTGTGTTCTACAAACAGCAACAGGCTCTTGCAGAAAGTTCACAGCACAGACTGACAATGTATTCTACAAGTCAGATATGAAGCTCCTCTTCTCTCATCAGCTATTAATGGACAAATTCAGCAGCCCTCTTGCAGAGAATATTGCTACTTTTGCAGTAGGATGCATTGCCTTGAATAAATCCTAGCGAAAGAGCAAATGAAAAGACTTCAAGCTTTTTTTGACCTTTCTCAATCCAACTGTTATAGAAATGCAATGATCCATATCTCCAAACCAGATTTTTTTTTAGATTATTAAAAACCTGAGATTACAACCACAAAATACCACACGTGCAATATTTGCCTTGCAGAGAGGAGGATGAATTGAGGTGGGGGGCTACTGAGACTTAAGGTAGTGCCATTACAGGCTATTTTCAAACCAGAAAAATACAATGTATTGCTTGGTTTGCCAAATAATATTCCAGTCCTGTCTCCTCCACACTAAGGCTTTTCATAACTTTTCAATAGGTTTTCCAGTGACTACTGAAATGTAGCTACTTATATAGAATTACATTATACATACAGTACGTCCCTTCCTCATCATTGCAGTTGATCACTCAGTGTCCTGGACCAGAAGTAGCAAGTGACTTAAGCACTAGGGGAGAAAAACATAAAGAAAGAAGAATCTTAATGAACAAAATAAGGAATTACTTGTAAAAAAACAACAAAAAAAACCCCAACAACAATAACAAAAAAACAAAACCCAAAACGATATAAAAAAAACACAAACAAAAAACCAAAACAAACACAAAACAAAAACCCAAACAAACCAAAACACACACACAAGAAACCCCACAACACCCTGGCAAAAATCAACATTAGTCCAAAAATGCACTATTTAAAATTTTTTTAAAAAAAACATTTTTACTGGACTGCAATACTGAAAGGCAGCCTAAGTAAGATATAGTAATATTAATAAAATACATAATGAGTTTTTAGGTAATGTTATTCCTTTGTACTATGCATTTATTACCTAAGACCATGTCCCACTACACAGTTTTGTAGAAGTACATGATAATCCTCCAATACATACATTTACTGAGGCTGGATGAACTTGTGGAAGAATATTAACTTTGATTTTCATAGGAATAAAGCAACACTTTAAATCTATCTTTTCTGAGCATTAATAAACTTCGTCACTACACAGAACTGCAGTATAAAAAATCATGACCCAGTATCTTTTTAGATTTGAAACATACCTCTGTTAACAATAATCAATGATATGCTTTATGTTCAATGTAATATTACATTCAGTGGTCCTTGCAAAGCCAGTTGGGTAAGTAGTACACGTCCATATTTTCATACTGGGCTACAATCAATGCAAAATATCATATAACAAGACAACAGAAGGTGATCATAGCTTACAGCTTTAAACTATTAATTAATTGGAAATCCCAAGGAATACTGCATAGGGCATTGAAATATCTTGTAAAACACTACCATATACTCCCAAAGTGAATAAATTCAAGTTTGGCCATTTCTTTCAAAATTCCCTATGGTACTAGAAGGAGATTACTTTTCCTCATTTAAGCAAATCTGGTTTTAGCAAGTTCGAAGAAACATGGAAAGTGATTGGGAAAATGAAACCACAGATCAATAAAGACATGTACTGTAAAAAATCTTCATTTTTCACAATAGAAAGACATTTAACATATCCCATTGTAAATTAATCAATAATCATAAAAATAAAGATATCTCTCTTTGATCACAAAGTTACAGCTCAAATGCCTTTGTTTGCTCTGTTTTAAGCTAGCTATATCTGAGCAAAATTAATGGCTGTACAGCTTTATCCATACTATGCAATTTCAAAAACAATCAAAGAGCTTATTTTATGCCAAGAATGAGCACATTAAGTTAAGAACAAAAGTCACAAAAGTTAATGAATAAAACCAACTATAAGTGAAGAGATGTAAAGAAAATTATCTTTCTGCATTGCAGCTGATCCTTTAAATTAAACGTACTGCCACTGAGAAAGGAATAGACTGCTTCTGGAAAACAATAAATTACCTTCATATATACAAAGATAGCATCAACTCAAGCAAAGATGTCTGAACTGAAGCAAAATAAAATGGCGTATGTGGTGGGAATCAGAAATTCCCAACAACTGCAGTGATTCAGGTTCCACAGCCAGCTTCATAAATTGACTTGTGTGGTCAGCAGCCAACTGATTCCCCTGCTAGAGCTCCAGGAAAACAACCTTAGACATAGCTGCATGAACACCATCCCCAAGAAGCTACTCTTAAGTGCTGAATAAGACATCAGACTCCTGGAGCATGGCGACAATGAGCAGCTACACACAGAAAAGAGCTCAGCCTATGGCTGGGAAGTTATTTCTGTTGAGCAGCTCATCTGTTAGGCTGGGCATTGGGAAGGCAGCAAAGGTTAGGTGCAGGCAACTGATAAATCCCCATACTCTTAGCAAATCTCAGCTGAAGGAACAGGGGTCAAGCTGAATGCAGAGGACGTTAAAGAGGGCTGAAGGGCTGCAAGTTACTTCTGTATTCTGGCCATTGCTGCCTGCAGGATCTGGACATCACACAGGAGTGGCGGGAGTGCTGTGCAGCTGATTCACGCAGGACGACCAGCCCAGAGGAACCATAGCACAACCCCACAACAGGCAAGCAGAGGTAGGCTGGTGAGAACATCAAGCTTCAGCAGCAGACCAGCAGTCACCAAACAAGAGCAAGGCAGCAAATGAGGTCTGAGGTTGTACTAGGAACTCCAAGCAACAATTCAAGAATAGCAAAAGAAGGTGCTGGATACAGATGTACTTACAACACATCTCATAAAGAAACCAACAGCCCTAGGCTAAGCTGAAATGAGGCTCCTGAGCCTATGGGCACAGGTTGTGGGCAGAGACCCAGGTGAGGCTGGTTAGGGCCTTAAAGGCTTATTAGTGTCCTCACACATATCACATGTATGTAGGAAAGTAGACAAATGTAACCTGCAAGTTCTCTATTTTCTACACAACATTATTGCTCTGAACTATGGTTTAGACCTCTTTTGCTTGGCTGTAAGAGAGTGACCATATTACTTGGAGACTGTCTTTCTTCAACCTCCAAAGACTCTAGTGATTTATAGACTCTGCTATCTAGATTCTTGCACAACATCTGTTTTACTTTTCCATATGGCACAGATGTACAATCTGGACTGAGTTCATGGAGAACCAAGAAAATACAACAAATCTGAGTTGGTTCTCAAAATGAACAGAGTATGACGCCTAGCTTTCTTCAGAGGTCTGTTTAGACTGCAAACTGTACAATGCTAAGATATTCTGTTAATTTACATGCATATTTTTGCTACGGAAAAATGTATAGTGTACCTACAGAACAAAGAAGAAATATAAAGAAGCATTACAATGATAGCTGGTGATCAAAAATAAATAATTAAAATGGCCATACAAAACAGCCGCTATCCACACTGAAAAGTTTTCAAAGGGGTTGGCATAGCTTGCCACCACTGAATCACTGATTAAATAACTTAAGAAAGTTCAAGAGTGCTAGATTTTATTTACATGTCAGAATTTACAGATGACTTAAATATAATCAATACTTTTACTCACTGTTCCCTGTGTGCTTCTTCCCTCTGACCCAAAAAGTCGTAAAGATCTGAATGTCTGTTCAAAAGCAAGATGAGCCTCTGAGGTTTCTGAAGGACAAAGCAGTAAACAAGCACATTATATTAAACAGTACAGAAGGGTGAGCAATTATTATGATTCTGGTGGATACTTCTGAAATATGTGACATTTGTATTGCAAGAACATATTTAAATCTGATTAGTGTTTACTCAGCTGTTTTTTCTGCCCCATCCAAACTTTATTTAAATATTTTAAATATGTATTAAGATAGTATCCAAATGGTATCAATCCTAAGGCTGTCATCCACCCAAATATCCCCTTCTTTCAAATACATTTAATATAAAAAAATAAATTCTGTGGTACTTGGTAAGATTGACAGCTAACTATGAGAGTAATTCCATTGATTTCTAGAGCACTACAGTCTGTAAGAAAGTATTTCAAGAGAGGAGCAGAAGCCATATGAACCAACACAGAAATAGTTGTATTGTCATGGCAATTCAGTGTTTTACATGAGAGATGGGGCTCCCATATGCCAGTTCTTTCCTTCTCAGTTTTAACCTTCCTTATCAAGTCCTGCTATTTGGAACAGACAAAAGCATAAGAGATTTTTATTTGATAATTGAAGAAGTGTTGGGCTAGTTGCTAACTCAACAACGCCAGTCACTTAAGGCATGGAAGATATTTCAGGAGTGACTCCCAAATCTCTTAGGTTTGATCCAACTTGATTAATGTGATAACCCAAACTTTAAGAAAGTTGATGCAGAAATGTTGAGCCATGGGTCTATGTTCAAACTGAAATTAAGATATAACACTCCTTTGCAAAGATGTAATGGGGCAGAATAACATTATCATGTTTTCAAGAGAACATGATGCTATATGTCATGTGCTGGCCAGGTCAGAACCAAGCCATGGGCCTGATTGCACTTCCTCTTTGCTGTGACTCAGGCCTCTGCAAATGCAAAGGCTATAATTGAGCCTGTGCTCTGAAAAGACAGTGATATGACAGAAAAGCTCCTTTCCCTATATGCGTCCACAAGGAAGATCTCTGTTTCAGCCTTATATACCATGATAAGAATATATTTTAAAACAAACAAATAAACAAACAAACAAAAATAAAAACAAAACAAAACAAATAAACAAGAAGCTGTTCTTCTATACAGCAATGTCAACACAAACATGGCAGAACTGGAGAGCTCTTTTGCAGCTCCATACATAATCAACCTATAGAATGAAGGTGTTACCACAAGGAAATACTTCATGCAGCAATAACTGCAGAAGAAAGATTTTGCCAAGATTTGCAGAGAACATGCAAACTTTCATTAAAATGTCTAGAACATATCACTTTAAAATCAGCCTATAGCACAAAGAAGGCTGAAAGAGGACTTATGGGGCCTTTCCACTGTCTCTTGTTTAGGAGACCTAAAAAAGAAGGTCTCATGTAAGAGTTTCGTGAAAACCAAAGCAAAGCAAATCTGCACAAGTCTTTTCTCCAGCAATCAGTTTCCCCTCCCTTGTCCTTTCTCAGATCTTGTCTTAGCTTCGCTGTAGCTTCAGACTAGATGTTCTGGGATATATTGGTCACTGCAGCAGAAGTAAGCTGACACTGTCTACAGCAGCCAGACAGAAGTGTGTCACACCAGACGCAGATGAGCGCAGCTGGCTGGTTATTGCAGAGTGCTGCCTAAAGAGTGCAAATCAGCAAATATTACCTACAAATCAGTTTCTGTTTGCAATAGCCACAGCCCATTTTTGTGGCAGAAAAACTATATTAGCTTTCCTAAAGCAACAGAAAATTAGTGCCAGAAAGAACTTCAGTAAATCTCTTAGCCCATACGTGTGCCATAAAAAAACCCACAACCAACCAACCAAACGAAAAACGGAGAATTTGACTAGCTTTTTTTCTTAAATATACACAGTGACAGATAACTCCACAGCCTCTCTGGACAATCTCTTCCAGGTCTTCAGTATCCTAAGGATTCTGAAAAAAACACTAACATCTAATTTGAATTTTCCTTTCTAAAATTTAGGCCCATTGCTACCCTCCCCTGGCACAGTAGACAGTTTATTTCCTTCTTCTTTGCAGCACCTTTCATATACTTGAAGGCTATAACATCTTGTTTTATTTTTTTCTAAACATCCCTGTTTATTCAGTCTCATGGTGGACTATGTTTTCCAGATGCATTTTTATGTATTCATATAGCTTATTATTTTTGCCTGAGAGAAGAAATTTGCACTATTACTTTTCATCTGTATTTCTCCAGTCAGCTCAGAAAAAGTATGAAGAGAAACAAGGGAGAACACATCTTCAGGTACATCAAGGATGTATAAACTTGCATTCAACTCTGGGCTGTTTGGTTCTGCAACTTTCTGAGTTATGATTAGAGAAGGAAACCAATAGCAGACTTCTGGTAAGCAAAATATTAGATTGGGTGGAAATGAGAATTATTTAAAATTGTTTGGAAAAGGAATAGAGCAGAATGCTAAGTGCCTGTCAAGGGTTTAGATTGCAGGGTGACAATAAAACCCTGGCAGATGTATTGTTAACCTCCTCTCCTCCCCCCCTCTCCTTTTTTCCCCTCCATCTCCCCGCTTCCCAATCAGGACAGGTGATTGGGAGGAAAAAGAGGACAGAGAGAAGAGAGTTGGAAAAATTAAAAATGTTTTACTAATGTTACTAATAAGAATAGAGAAAATAATACAAAATATACAAAACCAATCTTGAAAGTCTCAGCAACTGCAGAGCTGGCACCCGAAGTTCTGGATTGGACTCTGCAGCCAACTGGAGCTGGATTCAGTCTGTCACTAGGCCTCAGTTCACAGGGCCAACTAGCAAGGTCCTCTCCTAATGTCGGCCATAAGCAGAAAGGAAATCCTCGTGATCCTCATGATTTCCCACTTTTATATGAAGTATTCACGTGAATGGGATCTTATACACAGTTGGTCAGTTTCTTGGTCACCTGTTTCGTGTTGCCCCTCTCACGAGATGTCCATCCATGCTTAACAATAACCTCGCGTTCCATTGCTATGTTTACCAACACATGTATCTGGTTCTCAAGGAAAATGCAGCTAATATGAAGGCTTTAGTTGACAGGCAAATTCACTAAAAGAGAAACTTGGTTTTTAACAAAACCAAGACAGTGCCCAAGAAGTTCTGGGTTTGTTAAATATGGAAATGGAAAGAAAACATTTAGAAAACTCTTTCAGATTTGCTTCTAGTCAAGAAGGAAAAACTGACTGGGAAAGCAATCTGGGTGAGGGCAAACATAAAACAAGGAAATTCACAGTGCCTAGGAGAGGAAAAAAGGAATAAGGGCAGAACAAAAAAGCCAACATAAAGGAGACTTCTGTGACTTCCTGACATGGAACATGAAAAGGAAGCCCAGAAAAAGTAAAAAGCAAAGTCAGATCACTATAAATAAGTATAAATGAACAGCACAAACATATAAGAAAAAAATAAAGGCACAAAATATGATGTAACTAACAGAGGATACTACCAAGGTTAACAAGAAAAACTTGATCATTAGTAACATAAAAAGAGTTATAACATAAGCACTTTACTTAAGACAGAAAACTACTGACATATTGCACTGGGAAGGAGAAAAGTTTAGTGAAGTGTAAGGAAAAAGGACATTAACTACAGTAATCACTCAGTTTCGGTTGAGATTACATTAACAGCATAGGAGTTCAGCATAAACGAAAGAAGAAATACTTCAACTAAAATAAATATTCTCAAACTGACGAGTTGGGATGAGTTCAATGTAAAAAACTTAAAGACCTGGCTGAAGTAGTCTCAAAACAATTAAATTACTATCTGTAGAACCTCAGAGGAAAACAAAATATCAAATGACTAGGAAAAACAAAAACAAACACAAAACATTATCTTTAAAAAGAGTGAAAGTAAAAGTCTGGGGAAGTTTAAATTAAGATAAATTCCTAGAGAAGTACTAGAATAAAAAATATTGTAAATGCAAAAATAGCACAAAAGGTAAATGATAGCTAAGGCAGGTTCCTTATGAATAAGTCACATCAAGCCAAAGTAATACGTATCTTCAGCAGAATCATATGTCCTGTGAATATCAGAAAGGCAGTAGAATTTATAAACTATAAAGATTTTGGCATGATCTTGCGTAGCATTTTTGTAAGGAAGCTAGGAAAGAAAGATCAAAAGCAACAAAAGGTGCAAAACTAATCGTTACATTACTGCTACATATTAGCAGGGCTCCACACTGGTATACTCAGAACTGTTGGAGATACTCATTAATCATCTGAATAATGCAACAGAACATCCATTGTTACTAAATTAAAATATGTCAGCAAGCTGGGTTGTAGGAAAGAAAGAACTCAGAAGGATCTTAAGATATCACTAAGTAGTAATGATTAATATCCAATCACACAGTGCAATTCCTGGGACTGTAATCCTCAGTATAAGCATCCTTGCTATATTAATCCTAGAAGTATTTAGAGTATTACATGAATGTAAGTGGAAATGAAATATTAAAATTCACATTAGTTTCTGTTTTATTCAAACCATGGTGGAAAGAGAAAACTACTGTAATACAAAAATACACAATATTTAGGCTGGTTTTCAGCCAGTTTCCAAAGTTAATGTGGAAAGCACAAGGGCAAAACAGAAATACAAGGTCACAGTAAGCATTAAGAAATCGATCTAAGTCAGTCTTAACTATACAGCTGGTTCTCATTCACTGTTAGAAGTCTACTGAGCAGAGAGCTGCATCCAAGCTAGCTGCCTGGAACACCTTTATGGTCAATAAGCAGGAGCAGGTACATTAAAGCACAGTTCACCTTATCCTAGGATACACACCTGACCACGAGTCACACCCAACTGCTGCATTCTTCTCTTCTTGGACTATAAGGGAGACCACATAACTATTTCATCCAAGCGTCTTAACTTAGAGAAATGCAGTCTTGTCCTCGGTATTTAGGCAGATGTTCTGAAACATACCTGTTGTTAGAAGAGCATGAGAGTGGTAGCACAGTTCTGTTTTTTTCTATAATAACTAGATTGCCACAAAACAAGTAAAGACCTTATAATGAACACTTCAGTCTAGCTTTCTGTTGCCAGTTAGGCTAAAGCTGATACAAGAAGGTTATGCAGCGTCATAAACAGGCCTTAATAACTCTGAGCTCATACTTTTCCAAAGTATGCAGCTGACATCCTGCCTTCTAAGCTTTCTGTGTTTCTTTTGAGTACAAAGACACTGGCTTCCATGCTGCTTCTGGATAGAATTCCCTATTTGTTCACTTTCCAGCATGGCTTGCTATTTCTATCAGATGGTTCAGAAGAGGGAACATTCCTGTGGCTCTTTGAAACACGGTTATGACTGCTCAAACCCTGGCCCAGCAACATCAGCAGGAGTTTTGCCTTTAATTACAGTAGCACTAAAATTTCAATCATACAGATTTTGGACATAGATGAATTTAGGGTATGATGTTCAGCACTGAACAGAGAACCCCATAAAGGTAGTCTTCTTGCATTGTTCATCTATAACACACACTTTGAGTAGAGACATAAGGTTGGATGATTATTGTCACAAACTTGTGAGAATTTATATTTTATAATTAAAATGGCTAATAAAATGGTTCAACACCACCTTAGGGTAATCAGAAATCAGAATAAAACAGCTGCCACCTGTTCTTCAGAAAGGCATCTTCTTGTGGTATGCCCATTTGCTATTGATAATGTTCAATAGACATTTTCAAATGCAGCTTTCAAATACTGTGTAACACTATGTACCCAGAGGTAAGCTGAGGTAGTTCTTCCAAGTGGGAGGTTTGAGGAATATCTGTGGCTGCTGTTTACCAACAGAAACATATACCAACCCAAAAATACTCCTCACTGGCAGGTGAGACAAGACAGCACTCTAGATTTCAGGGGTAACAGTGTACATATCTCTCCTATTTCATACAATATCTACTTCCAGCTCTCATTGACTTCCAGACCTCAAAAATCCACAACAGTTATTTCAGAGACAAAATTAAAAATACCACATCATCCGTTTTCTTTCATGTGCTGAAGAACTGATGTCAACTATCACTGTGTAGCCCACAAAACATTACTTTTTGATACCAAGGATCATCAGCACTTGACTGAAATATGGTGTTATGGATGAAGCTTCACAACTTCTTGGCTGATTTTAAGGGAAACTGAGCAATTTTGTAGAAGTTAATGAATTTCACCTTGCAGAACAGAGATATAAGAGCATACTATGTTATATGACAGCAAGTAGGCAGCAGCAGTATTAAGTTTCGACTGAGGAAACAAAGAATCCCTTACTGCTTTTCTGATGTGGGATATTTCACTGAATACTGTTCACAACTGCCACAGAGTACTTAAATTGTTACAATCAACCATTAAGAAATTTCCTCTTGCCAAAATTCTCTATAGGACATGACAAAATACCAATACATATTCGCATTAGGTCACACTGAAATAAACTCAGAATATAGTAGCGTAGCCCTTGAGACAACTAGGAGTAGGTTTCTGAGAATGAGAAAGCTAGAGCTGTGCAAAACCAGGGCCGTAGCTGCAGCTCTGACCATTGTGTGTTTTTTCTCTGACAGTAAGTAGAGATTTTGATCTTCCTGGGAGGCTTCATTTTTATAACACTTCTGTTTGATTTAATTTTTCCCTTCAATTTTCTAACAAAATATCCTATTTATGAACATTTCAGTCTTAGATTTTTTCTTTTCTTCCCTAGCATTATTCATGGTGTCCCAGTACTCTCAGAGGCATGAATTTCTGAAAAGCAGATAAAACCCCAAGGTCAATACTTTCTGCACTCAAGAAAAGAAAAAATTTAGTTATCTCACCAGATACTGCTAATGTACTCTGTATATTAGCAGAATACATGAGGAAAGCGATGATTTTGTGTGGCCCAGGAGAAAATGGTCCCAAAGGATGAAGAAATTATTTCTTCCCCTCTTTTTTTGTT
Source organism: Nesoenas mayeri (assembly GCF_963082525.1). Lineage (NCBI taxonomy): Eukaryota > Metazoa > Chordata > Aves > Columbiformes > Columbidae > Nesoenas > Nesoenas mayeri. Next base: position 76,451,333 of record NC_137543.1, read on the forward strand.
GATAAGTACAGAGAGACACATTTCCAACATATGATCTCTGGAAAGCATAGGTACTGGGTTGTTAATTTGCCAAGGTTTTATCTCTGATGCCCTTATCATAGTGGCAGGAATAAAGGGCTTTGCTCTGAGTTTGATATTTGGTCTTTAGTGACATGTTGATAACATTGTACAAAAGAACTCTCAAACATAACACGTATATCTGCATGAAGAATTGGACTATTTGAGAATTCTCACCAATTATTCTGTTGCTTTCTTACCCATACAGTTAATTATCATACCTAGTTTCCAAATACAAGACTAGAGGAACAGTAGTGTAACCCTGAAATTGCTCCATGCACAAGATTCAGTCTTCCCAAAGAATGATGAAGAAAGATAACAAGCTTCTCAGAAAGATGAAGGACATAAAACAGTTGTCCAGACACAAATCAGACAGAGGAGAGAAGAAAAATTTGTCAATATAACCAGTCAAAATACTGTTTGTCATCATCTGTGTCCTCTTCCAAAGCATGAAATGGAAGATGAAAAATACATTTCTGTACCTAATGGCCAACATATAGGAGAACACATTACTCTATACTCACCCATTTTTTATCTCTCTCATTAAGCATCCCTGACTCTTTCTAATATGAAGTAACATCCTGGACCAAACAGACCTTTTTCTACCTACTATGGAAGCTATTTTTTTCCTAAATGTGCTCTGTTTAAAGACTGTGTATGTAAAACAAAAGTAGAAAAAAATAAATATGTCTAAAATATTGGAATGATTATGCCATATGAGTGCATCCTAATCACTACATGTAGTTTCTATTATAATGATTCCGCATTAATTTGGATCCATTTTTGTACACATTCATGCATAAGTAATTTTTCTCTTTTCAGTACATCTCATAGAGCTAGCAGAACTCCATACAAGTTATACACCTTCTTTAATGTCTGCAGGATTAAACCATCAGTAATTTAGAAGTATGATAAAATAACTTTATTTGCTTCTGAAGTTGGGGTCTTTTACAGCATCCCTCCAAATTTCCACACTCAGTAAGTTTTCTCATCATGAAATGAAGAGTTCTGAGAATACTAGAAGGGAAAAAATCAAAGGTGTCATCACAAAGGGTTTTAGTCTCTTGGATACTGTTCCAATTTCTCTTTGTAATACAGACATTTGTACTTCCACAGCAAACTTCATGATGGAAGGAGGAGAGAAGCATTTTTTTATTACTTTAAAGGTCCCCATGAACCTTTAAAATCTCTATCACTTAATGGAATTCCTAAACTTGCAAACTTTTTCTACTTCACTTCCTGCTTAGTTAGACAATATAACACAAAGTAAACCTGTTAATTAAATCTTTTGGTAAAAGTGTGTTGTTAGAATTCTTTAAGAAAGAAAAATAAATTTGACAGTAAGTAGGTGCTAAAACTTAAGTGCTATCACAGCTTCAAAACAAACAGCAGATTTCTAATCTCTAATTTGTTTAAATGTGAAATACTTAGAAACTTTTGAGAAAGTATTTCGGCCTTTTTCTCAAAACAGAAACAAACCAAACCAACAAACAAACCTAATTGTTTTCTCCAAACACTTTCAGTAAGGTATTAGAGAGAACTTCAAACACCTGTAACAGAAGGTACTAGAATGATAAACTTAATCTAGGCATAATGTAGGATGCAACCATAGCTCTGGATAGTTCAGTTTAAACCTGACAATGTCTCAGAACCAGGTTCGATAACCTTGTTCAGGAACTGGGCTGTGATTAGGCTATGGTTGGGCTTTAGTCCAAAGCCTACAAGAGGGAGCCTTTGACTTAGTAGTCAAAATAGAGTACATTCCTTATTCCTAATTCACTAGTCATCTTGATCTTTCAGGGGAAAAAAAGAAACAACAACAACAACAACAACAACAAACTGTCTTCTATTCTTTTGGGGGGAAAAAAAAAAAGTTAGAAATTAAGAAAGAAACAATAAGTATTAGGAAAACACTGAGAAAATAAAGTTTCCATCTGTTACTATTTAAATCAGTCATTTGAACTATTGCTAATAAAACCATAGGATATAGTTACTGCAATTCTTCTTGCCAGGTAAGGAAAGCAAATCTCTTCCAACACACACTGAACAGGTTCTATGAGGCAGTCAGTTTCAGGAGCATTTCTCTGAATACATTTTGCACAGGAAAGGGAAAGTAGAAATTTCCAGGACACTGCCAACAGCATTACTGACATTTCTTTTCCTTCCTTTAAGCTTTCACTGCCTTAGGTTTCTGCCTTCACATCTACTGCTAGTGATGCTTTCATGCACTGCTGGTGAACTAAAACAAATCCAAGCATGAAGAAAACCTATTTCAGGAATACAGGAATAAATACACCAGTTTAAGAAAAATAAATTCTATCTATTGTTTTGTTACATTGGATTTCTGCAACAAAGAAAATGAAAGAAGTAAAAAGAGACTGATTTCAAAATATAGCACCCTCTGACATGTCTAAGCACCTCTTTTCTGCTGCTCAAATCTTGGCTGCAGGAAGAAATTAATGGCAAATATTCGCTGGGATCTTTCAAGCTTGTTGTCCCCAGCAGTAATTTTTCCTGCTTTCACCAGAATATATTGTTAAATTAGTCACGTAAGCAACGCCATTAACATGGTGTATTTGAAGTGACACCAACTGCAAGGCAGGGGTTGGCCGTCCTGTACACAGCTCCAGGATCAGGCAGAATGCTTGTGCTTTAAAACCTTAATGTTCCCTCTCCCCTTCTGAAAGTGGGCATGGTGAAAAACACAGGCGTGCTCTGGGAAGTGAGATGAGTCATGTACTGCATGCTGCTTTCTGCCTTTTTTACAATGAGATAAAGGTCAGCAATATTACAAAGGTTTAATTTACACCACAAATTGACTCAAACATATTCTATTATCACCTATTTGTTTTTGCTTTTTTTTTTTTTGTTATAACATCATCCTTCTTATTAGAAGGATGTGAAAACAGGAAGCTGACTCCCAGAAAAGTCTGGAAGAATTAGAAGTCTCACAGGTAATTTTTAATTAAATGTCATTTTACTGCAAACAAAGTTTGCCCTGGATCTTGGAAAGATATGAGGAAAAAGATAGATAGATAGATAGATAGATAGATAGATAGATAGAGATAGAGTGTGAAAAAAAATTAAAAACAAACAAAAAAATCAGCATAAAATATCGTCAAAATGCTGTTGATCATCAAAATATACTGAACTATTAATTAAGTGAAACTCCAGTATTTTCAAAGGTTTTCATGCATGTATGTGTGCATATTTATTGTTAATAAGTCAGTACACCCACCTCTGCAGAAGCAACCAGTGAAATTTAAAGTACATCTTTCTACAGTTAACAGTTCAAATGAGAAAATGCTCACTCATGTTTACCTCAGAAAACTGAATGAAGAACCTTCTTTCTTGTCCATGATCAGAGATATCCTTCCTCAATGGGCAAGGAGTCCCAGGTCACAGATAAATGCTGTGTCTGTTTGTGTAGCTATATGATTCTACAAGATGGGGCTGAAGGATCATCTATAGTGATCTAGACACGGTCAGAAAATTAATTTTTGAACAGGTGTTGTTCATCCAACAAAGAATATAAACTAGAAATTCCTGTGCCTGCTTATAGAAGAGTGAAATCCAAAGCTTAAGGAATGTGACCAGGACATGGAGAACAGAACTAGGACACAGTGTCCAATCAAAGCTATATGGGTACGCCAGTTTCCCTTTTTCTATAGAGGACGTTTCATTCAAACAAGATGAAAGATGAGAAAAGGAAAAGGCAGAATCATTCCTCTTGATGCTGAAAGTTAAGGATGGTCTAGAGCTGGTAGAAGACCAAAAACTTTTTGCAGTGAGCTGCAACACACTAGTCCCAGGGAATTATACTAATATGGCCTAGGAGAATATATTTATCAAATTGACTAGGAGAAGTGCATGGACTAGGAGGGGCTACTCAGATGCCAGAGAAACCCGGGAGAAAAGGTGGTGTTTTGTCTGATGGTCTGAGATGAGCCAGCACTGTGCCTTTGTGGCCAGGAAGGCCAATGGCATCCTGGGATGTATTAGAAGCGGGATGGTTAATAGGTCGAGAGAGGTTCTCCTGCCCCTCTACTCTGCCCTGGTGAGACCAGATCTGGAATATTGTGTCCAGTTCTGGGCCCCTCAGTTCAAGAAGGACAGGGAACTGCTTGAAAGAGTCCAGTGCAGAGCCACAAAGATGATGAAGGGAGTGGAGCATCTCCCTTATGAGGAAAGGCTGAGGGAGCTGGGTCTCTTTAGTTTGGAGGAGACTGAGGGGTGACCTTATTAATGTTTATAAATATACAAAGGGTGAGTGTCACGAGGATGGAGCCAGGCTCTTCTCGGTGACAACCAATGATAGGACAAGGAGTAATGGGTTCAAAATGGAACACAAGAGGTTCCACTTAAATTTGAGAAGAAACTTCTTCTCAGTAAGGGTGACAGAGCACTGGAACAGGCTGCCCAGGGGGGTTGTGGAGTCTCCTACTCTGGAGACATTCAAAACCTGCCTGGACACCTTCTTGTGTAACCTCATCTAGGTGTTCCTGCTCCAGCAGGGTGATTGGACTAGATGATCTTTCAAGGTCCCTTCTAATCCCTAGCATTCTGTGAGATCCCACACTGTGGAGCAGAAGGACAGCTCCACTTCACTGAGGACCAGTGGAAGACAGACCAGGACTGGGTCCAGACAGTGTTAGCAGCACAGACTGGTCAGGATCACCCTCGGCAGTAGCAGAAACACCGAGAGGAATAGGATCCCCCCAAGTAGGGTAATATTTGCCTCAGCCTGGCAGCCTGAAGCCACAGGAGGTGGGGCAGCACAAGTCAGACTTCCAATCTTACATTCTCCTGTAGATACCAGAGAGGCTGAGAGGTCCCAGAGCCACCATATAGGTTTAGAGACTTATATTTTGTGACACAAAACTTCTTGCTAAGTATGCCTTAATCACCTTGATATAGAATTGGGATCCTAGATATGAAATTCAAATGCAGCAAGTGGGGTGGGACGTTTTACTGGCTGCCTAAATTTACATTTTTGCCTCATTTTTACTGCTTACATGCCTTCCAGGCTGACATGATCTGCCAGCAGACTAAACATTTTTTACATTGATGCAACATTGTGTCAATCACACATCATAAGAAAAGTTCACACGCCTGCCATTCACTCTTTGTCTCCAGGCCTTATTCAGCTTTTCATAGGAATCACACATGCTATATTAATAAAGTTGGGAAACTCTGTACCCCATGTTTTTTCTAAGTTATTTCCATGCTGCCCACGTCCCTGTTTGCTTTGACCAGTTTGGGAAGGTCATGCAACCACAGTCACTGAATGAAGAATGCCACTGGAGTATGATATTCCAGGGGAAATAAGGCCCTCCAAGTCTCCATTCTTGATAGCTAGGCTGCAAGCAACTTCTTATTGTCTTCCAGCTTGATAAATCAGGGGAAAGATAGTCAGTGAAGACTCCATCTATGCATAAACTGCTGTGAAGACAAAGCAGAATACAGTATGGATATTTATTTGGTTTCCAAGTAGCATTTTTTCACAGAGATACAGAATTATAAAGGCTTGAGGTATCTAGTCTAAACACTTGCTGAAAGCAGGTCTCATTAGATGAGGTTGCTCAGGCTGTGTCACATCAAGCCACGAAAACCTCCACAGTGGAGATTCTACAATCTTCCTGGCAACATGTTCCTGCATTTGAACATCCTCATGGTAAAAAAGGTATCTATCTTTATCTAACAGAGTTCCCTGTGTTTCAACTTTTGCCCTTTGCATAGCATCCTACCACTGTGCACCACCAAGAGGAACCTGGCTCCATCTTCTTTGCATCTTCCAATCATACAGTTGTAGACACCGGTAAGATCTCTCCTGAACCTTCCATTTTTTAGGCTGAAAAAAACCCAGTCCCCTCCTCATATGACATGTGCTCCACTTCCCTGCCCATTTTGATGGCCCTTCAATGGACTCATTCCCATATGTCAGTGCCTTATCCTGGGAAAACCAAGACTGGACACCATTCTCCAGATGCAGTCTCACAGATGCCACAGAAGGGAAAGATCACTTCCCTGGAGCTGCTGGTTATATTCATGCTTTACAACCAAGGAAGTGGTCAGCCTTCGATGCTTTAATTAGTTCTATTTCAAAGCTATAGTTCACTGAAATTTAAAACAAGCCAGGCGAATGTGAAATAGCACTATGCACAGGGGTTGTCAGTGGTTTAAATACAACCAGCAGGAGCTGGTTCAATTTCTACACATACTCACACTCAATCTTCATTTATAACCATGAGTTGTGTTAATGTAACTAGTATGGCTTACCTCCTACACTATGGACAAAAATCAGCTTAAGAGCATTTCAGCAATTAAACTGCAGACATTGTCATACCACTGTCAGTAGAGTTACTCTTTGCTTCCCTTAGGGTAAATGACAGTCAAGTTCTAAGTGCTGTCAAGTAGAAATTAAATTTACAGTATTAAAAATGCAGTACATACTGGTAGTCATCCCCCAACACCCCAGACCCATACAATAAATTCTGTCATGAAAATGTTAAGACTTCTTAAACTTTTGATACTTTTCAAACTGGTACACCATTGCCATACAACAACTTAAGTAATCATTTACTTTTTACAAGAAAAGGTAAAGTATCACAACTTTTCACATAATATTCATTTATATCTTTGACTTAAATATAGAATAGTAGATATGAAGATCTCTTAAAGAGCAAGACAATTTTTTTTTCCTGAAATTACTTTAATAAAAACAAAGGCATTAAAGTTTTACACAGAACATTCTAAAATGCCAAAGTATTAATTCAGGGTAATAATTCCTATACGCATTACTGAATTATACATTTTAAATTACAATTTTTAAAAATGGGAGTATATTAAAAAACTGAAAATAAATGTCTCAAGACCTATTCTAAGTATGTTCTATGCAACGAGTTGTGTGAATTATTTAACATTTTCATTAACATTGTCTGGAAATGTACGTTTTATCTGACTCATATATTGAGATTCTTGTAATGTTAATGGTTCTGCAAGTTTTCCTGCATAGGCACAACAACAAATGTGTACATACACATTCCTAGATGTCAGGAGATTCAGTACTGAAAGTATGAACTAATGCTGAATGTCAACACTATTTGAATTGCATTATGTGTACAGTGCTCACTTCCAAGCATTATACATTTATTCTTCCATATTACATTTAAAAAAAAAACCACAACCTCTCAAACTTCTCTCAAACTTTTGCCTGGTTTTCATGCTCTTTGAGAAGCCTAAAAATTTAACCTTGCAAATGGAGACAGAATTCCATAAAAAACAATATTTCTTGCATCCAGTTAAGCAACAGAAAATAGCTGCATTCCTTAGTGCAGCACCTGGTTTGAAAGAGATGTGGCAGACCAAAGAATTCAATCAAAATTGTTCAAACACCAATTAACATTTGACTAGAGGTTCAAGTAAAGATGTAAACTAGATCTTACATTATCAGAACCATCCAGACCATTTCTAACACACGAGAGAGGTGAGACATAGACAGATGATAACAGTTATTGAAAATTAAAGCTGCTTAATTGTTTGCATCAAGTAAAAGGCAGTCGAGCAACACACTGCTAAGGAGATTTTATTTCTCCCCTCCATTAGCACAGTCCTTTCAATGCATGAAAAGTCTCAGAAAAATCAGTGGGTAAAATTTTCACAGGAATTTTCACCTAGATATGTGGAGGGGAACTAGGTACCTCAATGATCTCCTAGATACTGAAAATATCCTAGATAGATCCTTTTGTTACTGGTGAGCTTTGCAGATATCTAAACCTCTACATGTGTAAGCCTCTGTCAGTTAAAATTCTGGTCAGTGAGCAGCCAGTAATGAGTGTTGCTGATTAAGCTTACAGATTACTTCAGTATATTGCTCTTTAAAACCCATATACTGTTTGGAGAAAAAAACAGAATTCAGGTTTTTCTGTCCCACGTCTATCTAACCATAAGCCCAGTGCATCTATTTCTCTTTTTCTAAGTTTAAACTTGCACATTGCTGCTGTGTCTCCTTGTCAGCAACTCCCAAATAAAAGCATTGAATTGAGCCTTTCTAATTAACATATTTGAATAAAACCCACATTCAGGATGTCATTGAGTTAGCTTAAGGTGTTCATAACAATTTTTTTTCATAGTGCTATCAAGAATTTCCAACTGCCAAATACCACCTAAAGTGAGAGAGAGAAAGAAGTGTGCACCTTTGCTACAACTTGGCAGACATAAACAAGGCAAAGTATTTTGTGTGGATTTCCCAAAGGATGTACCAAGAACTATCTCCAGAAGGTTTAAGATTATAAGTAAGATTTAATTTGAGGTATTAATAGCTATCTTGACAATTTCATCTCTGCAAATGTTATTACTATTATAGGAGAAAAATTCTATATCCATTTTGCTGAGGCCATTAGCCTGGAAGTTCATGTGGTGAGAGGTATTTCTTGCTCAGAATATAAATTCACTTGCACAGTATGTATTATGCAAAAGGGAGAGTACATTGGTTTCCAGCCTTTTTTAATGAGAGATAAAAAGAACTACAGATTTTTTTTAAACTTTGCCTTTGCGCTCATATGTTACAGCTGCCTGCAATTAAGTAGAGGTACACACAATATTAACATTTAAATACTCCATAATATGCCTATCTAGACAGGATGTGAGACATCTAAAGGAAGAATCTTGTACTGTGTCATTATACAAAATCTCACCTGAAATCATCTTGCCCACAAAGCTGTAGTCATAGAAATGGAGAATATGATTATTATTTTCCAAGTAAAACTCTTAAAGTAAATGTCAACAATTTTATATCATTGCCTGTTACATGATTTTGTATCTTATGGTAGACCAGTAAAAGTCATAATCTCAAAGCACAACTGCTAGATTTTACAAGGATATGGGATACAGACACCCATCTGTAGAAAAGTACGTGAAGCCACAATATAAATTACATGTTTTCTAGAGAAAATACCTTGGATCCACTAATTTTACAAAGAATGCAAAAGCAGTGAAGTGCAAAGGACCTACCAACAAAACCTTCAGAGGCGTTGCAGTGTATTCACTCAGTGAATTAGCTCAGGCTTATACCACAAAAAACAGCTGGTAAGAATCTCATACTCTCCAAATGAGGTGCACTAACATTTTTTATTAGTATAACATGGATAAAGGCAATTTAAAACATGATACTGAAGCTATTTTCTAAATTGCTACATCAATAAAATTAATGTGTATTACCTCTTTCAAGGTTATTACAGTGAAAGAATTCCTTTAATATTTCTCCAAACAGAATTTTTTTAGAAGTACAGCTAAATAAGAGAAATTATATCACTATCTTTGCATGTAGACCCACACGTCAACTCAAAATACATTTTTTTAAGTTAAAATCTTGTCATTCAGGTTTTGCACTCAAAAGGCCCAACAATATTTATTCTTGGCTAAAACTCACTAAAAGTGAAATAATGATAAAGCCTAAAGCTATGAGAGTTGTTCAGCTAGCAGAACAGAGTAGCAGCAGGAAAAATGTTACTACCTGAAGTACAACAAGAAACAGGGCTAAGAGAGAGGCAGTCAATGTAAACTTATGTCTCGGCTGGTATTCACTCACATGTATTTCCAATAAAAAATTGTTTTCTCTGCAAGACATTCTAGAATAAGAACAAAACTAAACTTCTTGCTAATTATGTGAAGCACAGGCAGATTCACAAATCTGTTGTTGTTTACTAGCTATGCAAATTTGACTTTTGTAACACCACAGAAAGCCAGAAAACTATGGAGAAAGAAAAATAACTGGTGCCAACCCTTCTTCATATAACATAGCAAACAAAAGAAATTGGTTTTTGCCTTATGCAGGATGGCAGCATTGTGCTTGACATCATTTAGTTGGTTGCTTAGCACTTGGGTCAGCAGGCTGAGATGGCAGTGAGAAGGCAAGACTAAGCATTCTACAATGTTGTCACAGTATTTCTATTTCTGGTGCATTTCTTCATCGGAAAGAAGATGCAGCTTCAGAGTTAGACTTTTCTACAGGCAATTTAGTATCAACAAATTGATATATTAGATCAAAATCCTCAAAATCTTATAACTAGTTCCAGGATTCTAGGAAAGTCAAACCTTCCGAATTTTTGCAGATTATTCCTTTAAACATGAGGATGGAATTCAAGCCAACAGGTTTGGAGGGACTTTTTTTTCTTAATGGTTAACATAAAGAGACAAGAGAATAAATCAGTGTCAAACACAAATGAATACCGAGTAGAGAAATTATAGGGAGCTAGAATCCAGGTTAATTCAAGACAAGAAAGACCAGTTGTCACTGTATCAGCTGCAAAGAGTCGGCTGTCACAACAGCTCAAGTTCTTTTCCACAGACAAAGCTCCACGACACATATTGAGAAGGGGTTACATCAGAAATAAAAAGAAACAATAAAAAAGAAAATATTTGATCTGAAGATAGCTCCAATTATCTTCATCAGACACAAAATCCCCACCTCAGAGGTGACAGAAGAAGAAATTGGTTTGAAGCTTAGATGCTTGAGGTAGATACCATTTCCAAGACAAAAGCAACCCTCTTCCTACCAAGGATAAACAAGAGAAAAGAGAAGCTGTTTTCTTTCCAGTAAGACAGAATATACAGCAAAACTACATTCTGAACTCCAAGAAGAGGAGTGGTCATTAACAAAACTGCCAGGCTTTACAAAGGAGACCAGCATTGTTCTTTATATCTTAGACTCATCATATAACTCATCCCAAGCTCAGAGATAAGACCATACAAAGGACACCAAGAAGACAGTGTCTTTGGCACAGTCACACCCCACTGACAGACACAGTTCATTGTTTTGTGTTCCCAGACTGGTGCTGTTTTTACACAGAAGGTTCTTCTGGAAGCTTCTGTTGTTCGTGTTTTGCAGACTTCTCTGAAGTCGGTCTTGGCTAGCAAATATGTTTGTCTGAAACACACAGTGAAGTCACACTTCTCAAAGGGCATTAGGTCAGCTGAACAGATGGGCCTAAATATAAGAAGTGTCTGCTTCAAACTTTTTTTAATACATTTTCATCCAGACATGCTATATGCAAAAGCAAGTGGTGTCTATAACAACAGCAAATAGAGAGTAGTAGACAAAGGTAAGTGATTCCTTAAGGACTGAGCATAAAAAATGAATTCCATTGGGAAGAAAGACCACTGTTGCAACTTCAGTTGGAGTTTCACATAAATAACATTTCCTACAGTTCCTCTCTCATGTTACAGTCTCACCAAGCTCTAAGTTAACTATGCTTACCCCACCAGTGCCATCTTAAGGGGCCTCTAAGTTAAAAAGATCCTGAGCATTGAATGGACTGGTCCTGACTCACTGGGGTTCATAACTCCTTCAATTGTCACTCCTACATGGAGATAGGAAATGGATGTTAAGTTCAGTGAGTCTAAGATCAGTCCCTTCTTGAATGGCTATCAGAAAAAAAAGAAAAAGCCAGTGACCTTCTTAAATTTACAGCAACAACAGTTTTATGCCTTTTACCCGAAGATAAATTATCATCTTTCTTTTCTCTTCAGAGAGAATGGAGAGCAACACTTCCTACCTGAGCTAGTCTGTTAGCAAGTGAAGAGGAAAGGAACAAATAAACCAGGAGATGGTGACAGTAACAAAGGAAGAGATGGGTGATAGCTCTCTTATAGGCTCTCAGTGATGCTGGAAAGGTAACAAGAGCTCAGGTGAGGATACACTGCCAGAAGAGACCTTGAGTGAGGGAATCTCTTATATCTGCTTTTCTCAACGTGGAACCTGAGGTGATGCTGGCACTAAAAACTAGGGGGTTTACAAACAGATGAAACTACAAAAGCTAGAGGTATCCGGAGACAAAGGCACACATCAGAGTGACTTTTTCAAATAACAAAGGGCACCATAAAACCTCACTTTAAACATGGTGATTCTAAAGAGTAGATCTTCAACCTAGGAATGCATAACCCTCACGCAATTAAAGAGATATAGCTAGGATGTATCATGTGTTTAGCAGAGGTAACTGAGTTTTGCACTTAAATATGAAAGCTGGTTTGAACTATGGCCAAACTAATATGAAATGTTCCCCAGAACATAGGAGCAGGTGCTGCCTCAGGTCTTTTATTCAGAGTAAACAGAAGGTGATCCTGGTAGTTGCCTGGGCAAACTAAAGTAAAACAAAAGATTACATTCTTACTCAAAGTCTCTAGTCACCTGCAGACCATAAATTTAGACTTCTTGTCTTTTTTCTCTCAGAAGGAGCTGTGATCATGAGGAAAGCTAGGAGCAGATGAATATCCAAAATAAGACCATCCTTCTGTTCCCTTATTAGTCTTTGTGGTCATGGAATGCAGGACATGGAAAAAAGGTCAGTTTCAGAATGGCTTCACTTCTGGACAAGGAGTTTCAAGATGATTCTTGTTCAATGTCTTATTAGCCTATTAGAATTATCAATATCACTCTGCAAATATAGTGTCCCATGGCTCAGAAAACTGAATATGACTGTTTTATATGGTGTACTCATGAAAGGCTATCTCCAACATCTCCACTGACACAGAAATCCAGAGCTTGAACATAAATTAAAGAAGGCTGTAGTTCAAAGTCAAAATCGAGGCCACAGTATCACTCAGAGGCAGGACAGTGATTTCTGCTATCGAGGTTGTCCATGCAGCAGGTGTATGACTGGAGAGAAATGCTTCCTATGCTTTCCACACTGCCTTTCCTGCATTCTTCATACAGTAAAGAATTGCCAACAAATAATGTGTAGAGAACCGCCTAATGCAGTACAAGGACCTAGGAAGTCAGCTTTCTTCTTTCTGGATTAATTTAACATAGCTCAGAACATTTTGCAGCAATACTCTTGATCCATACTTGATGTTTTATAAGGAGAAGTTGAAGATAACCCATTACAATCCCCAGCATACTTGCTATATTCTACCGAAGATTAGACCACTTTGTAAATGTTAGTTTAGCTAATATATTAAAACTGTTCATACTAGTTAGCCCTCAAAGATTAGCTTCCTACCACAGGAGGAAAAACATTTGCATGAGGTTTAAACTTCTTTTTAGTTGTCATGGGCATTTTGTGGGAATTATGAACTATCTGTCCTGTCACATGAAGGTATTAAGAAATGAAATGGTGGGTAATGACCCACAGATTGGGCTCTCATCTGTCTGCAGTGATGATGGTGGTCTGCAGTCTTGAAAGGTTACAGATTTTAAAAGCCATGGCATTACTGAAAAGAAAGTTCACCTAAGTGCATGTGGAAAGGAAGAAAACATTGCTTTAGTTTTTAAGGATGGCAGAGCTATAAAATATGCTATATCTGCATGAGCTACAGGATGAAAATAATTCGCTAACAATCCGCTTCACAATGATAACCAACCACCAAAATGTCAAATAAAAGGCTGGAAACCTTTACTGAATCAGATGCTTGTCAGTCTTCTGAAGAATGTGTCAGCTCTGGGTATTTTAGTCAGCAATTTCAGTAACAACCAAATGGCCTTTTGTACACTGAACATGAAGACAGCCTTCAATTGGCATGGAAAATAATAAATCTCAGGCTTTTGAACCTTTAATTCTCACTCTTCTTTTGGACATGTTGGAAGAGATAAATGGGAGCTTTACTGATCTCCTTGCTCACATTGATCCAGAATGTAATTTTATTCAGAAATTGTATAAATGGCATGCCTCATTTAAAAATCTGGAATTAAATGTTGCCTTCCAATGTAGGTCATCAACACAATTCTCAGAACAACTTCAAGACAGCAGGGTGTATGCACAGCATAACAATGCTCATAAATAACTACCCAACTGGCAAAGGAGAGCACACTGAATTGGAACCCAGTTTGAGGGGCAGATTGGACATGTTCAGACTCTGAATGCTCTGAAGCTGGATGCCTCATAAATGTATTGCTTTTGGAAAGACAGGTGTATCACCTGTATCTCTGTGGGTCAAACCTTGCCAATCACAGTCTGCTTAAAAATAACAACAGAAAAATCATCATTTGTCTTCAAAGAGACACAAGGAATAGAGGCAGATGACAGAAAAAAATTTGAAACAGACTAATAGTCTGTTTATCAGCAGTAGCTATGCCAATTTGGTGAAAATATGCCAAGTTTATTCCAGATTTGCACCATAGCCCTGTTGGAAATCTGGGTATAAGGAACCCAGCTGAAGATGACAAAAGAGAATCTTATTTTCCAAAGTAAATTTTTGTACCTGTAATAACCCTGATACTTGACATTTGCCGTGATGAGGGAACAAAAGAGGTGGAGAAAAATGGACCATTTTAGACATCTATGCCAATTATGATTAGCCAGGAGAAGCACCCTCATATTGACAGGTCAGCTGGCTGCTATTTTCACTACTCAGCACCTAACAAATAACTTCCTATTAACAATGTTTTAGAGGGAGGGCAAAAAAATCTCCAGCACTCTTGGGATCACTAGCATGAGGCTGGCAGCTCTTAGCAGAAATCTTTCAAAACCAAAAGTTTTCAAAAAAAAAAAAAAAGTGATGACAGCCATGGGGAAGAAGGAGGTTTTGTCTCTATGCCTGTTTAACAGTTGGCTGGCAACAGTCATGTGGCAAACCCAGACATCTCAGGGCCCAGGCAATATCTGGGCTCACAAAGGTGACATATTGCTCAGGTTTGCTTCCAGATGGCCCAGAAAGAATCAACTGGCAAGTTCAAAAGAGACTTTGTTCAGGAACTCCTGCTGTCACTGCTGTCAGTCAGTGTCCTGGTGATAAATTGTCTTAAGAGTTTGATTGAAACTGCTATTTCTTGTGTTGCCTAGAACTTTGTATTACATTATCTTCCCCCTGAATGTCTCAGAAATGTTGAATATACACTTAAGACAATTGAGTGCATCATAAGAAACAGAATTTTTGAGTAATTCATTTTTCTAGACATTTTGTTCCTTTTAAAAAGTATATCTCTGTAAAAAAAAATAAAAAAATAGTTACTATGAATGTTGCCTTCTATCAAATTTGAGCACTGTAACTCAATGTGTTCATGTAAAACAACACACTATAGTAGCAGTATTCAATCAGTAACCTAACTGTACTTAATTTTTTTTCTTACAGGATCTGGTGTCTCAAATTGTTTTTTTTTTTCTTATGTTAGAAAATAGTTTTTGCAGCTTACACACTGTAAACTTATAGCTGCTATGAAGTGTATGTAGGTCGGACACATATTTGTTTGCTTTCAGGACACCGAAGCCCAGATAGGAGCACGTACATGTCTGTTGGAAGTCTTGTTATCAAAATGACTTCACTTCAGAATATCCCCCTATTTTATGAAGAATAAATAGCATATAATTAGAATTCAATGCCATTGTGGAAGAATTACAAACTAAGTCTGCTTTTCTCTTAAGGCACATAATTAGAAAAAAATAATAAGAGCAAAGCCTGAGTAATAGGAAATGTGGGATCTTTAAAAAAATCCCACTGTCCTGAAAAATAAAAATAATATTTCAAATGACTCTCATATCCCTTTTCCCTACTTTCTTGGCTTTTCAGAAACCATAAATAGAACTTTGAGATCTCAGAAAAAATTTTCAAAGGAGATGTTTACACAGTTTTTTTGACATCAGCAAATTTTCAGTACAAGTTTAGGGACTTATTTTTTTCTTTACAAACATCAGACCTTCCAGAAATTTATTCACACACCAAAGCTAAGCCCATGATAAATTTGGTAAGTAATAGAAGGCTTCTAAGATTAAGAAGACCCAATTACAGCTCTGAATTATCATTCTCTAAATATTATGAAAGAGCTAAGCTAAACATCAGAGGGAAAAAAAAGCCATGAGAGCAAGAGGGAATTTATTCAGTCTGCTCATCAATCTACGAACACTGATGAAAGCAGTGCTCTGATCGTCATTGCATTTCAGTGTAGGCTTCTAAAAGGCCATTTACTCTTACAGTTGCTCGTGAACTTCATCAGAGCCTGACTTCAAATGTAATGCTAAATGCTGTAATTCAAATGCAAAACCAGAAATGTAAACAGCAGCACAATAAAGATACTGGTTTATACTAATTCATCACAGCCGTGATTACTTTCAATAAATCTACAAATTCAGATGCATCATGAATAATTAACCTTGGAGAATAATTGAGCTAAAAAGCCCGTTTGAAAAATAAACTACCAAAGGACTGGAATTTTGGGCTACCTCTTTTGCAAGGCGACTGTGGCAGCAACCTCAAAAGAAACATTAAGTCAAAATAATTGGGAACCCAGGGAGAAGAATGTAGAAAGATTCTGAGAATGAAGAGGCAATACAACCTTTTTTGGCCAAGCAGATAACTTGTAAATACAGGAAAAATATGGAAGGGGTGAAAGGAAGGTAATCTCTTGCAGGTCTGGAAATGCAATTCTAATCCTGGTAAATGACACCTGGTTTACAGACAACTCTGACAAATGCAGTCCTTATATAAAGTTATCTGAATGTGCCAGTCTATGAGTCAGTACAATACAAAATATCTGAGCTGATCTTTTCCCTGCACTGCCACCTGTCACATCTGTTTCTTGAATGTGAATATAATGTACATGGTACGTATGTTTTTTTCCTTTGAATAGTTTACTGATTGTAATTTTCATTTTGATGGCTATGGTACTGACTAGACATCATAAGTTTCAATTATTGTTTCTCAAAACCTAGTTGTTTGATCACAATTTTTACTCTTTGTATTGCAAATGCACAAAAGATAGGAACACTTTATACCTGCATTCTGCAGTGAAATGCAGTGAAGTGTCACACTGTGTTTTGTGCCATAATTCAGTGGGTCAGGAGGTTGCTGTTCTGAAATGGTTATCCACATACCCACATCATCTAGAGCTGTTATCTGACATTTTCATGCCCTTTTCCTTCAAAGCAGTAAGGAAGTCCCAGAACATTTCTGAACTGCTGCAAACCTCAACATCCATTCTGTGAATGTAATTCAACCTACGCAGAAAACAATCTTCTTTTCCCTTCATTCATCTTCAGATCCTACAATATCATACTTATGGTAGGATATAACACTCTCTTCACATTAAAACACACTCTGCACAGAATTACTTTCAAGAACAAATGCTGTTATTGGAGATGCGCAATGTATCTGACATGTTACTGCAGGACTGTCTGTTTTGTGCCAAAGAATTAGCCGACATCACCCATTCACCTGGAAGTTTTCAGTACAGTTTCTGTTTGCAATTTCTTTTAGACACATCACTTTAATGATTTCTACCAGGGAAAAGACTAGCACAGAGGAACTACCCAAGATTTTCAAGAAGTTATAACCAGAAATGTGAACACTTAAATCACTTCATATTTGACAGGTGGAAAGTTTCAAGAGGTGACTTGACATTTTAAGAAAAGGTAACATCAGAAGCAAAAAAGACCTGTTATGTCATCCTGCACAATCCTACTCTTAACACAACAAGTACAAAGCACAAAGATGATACGTGAAACACAACTGAAATAGACTTGCTGAGGAGGAGAGCCTCTCATTGCTGTGCTGGAGGGTACTATGAGAAATCAGCAATGACCATGTGGTTCTGAAATGCAATGGCACGCCAGAGTGCCAACCATGAACAGCCACTGCTACTAGAATAGGATATTGCCATGAATTATTTAATGATTGCTGTTCACCATTAATAATAAATCATAACATGACCACACCTGACTGACATGATAAAAATGGAACAAAAATAAGCCCGTACCTCAGACAGTGAAGGATTTATGATAGGAAACATAAGTAAGTCAGGAAATACAGTGAAACAGGTATGTTTGCAGTTTTGGTGAGCACTGAAGTCAAATACCAGCAGCAGCCCCAAAATTTTAGATTTCCCTGTCATCAAAACAAATAAAGTTTTTTATGAGGGAGATGAAGGCTTATGGTTTTGCTAAGGTGTGCCTGAGAATATGAAGAGCAATTTGCAGACTATGTCATATATCACAGTTAAAAGGAAAATCTGATTGCATCTTACATATTTATAGACTCGATTCAGGAATATTCTTAGGTAAAACAGTAAACTTCAATCAGGGATTTGACTGAAATTTCTGTAGACAGAGGTATTCTTTGAAGCAACTATACAATACAGTGAGATAGATGATCAAATCAGATTACAATGATATACTGTTTACTCTGCAGTCTAAATTCAGCATGATTTCATTAAAAGGGCCAAAATGACAAGCTGTAAAATGAAAAAAAAAAAAAAAATTAAACACAAAAAGTGTTCAAGAACACAAAATCAGGGTTCAAAGGATTCAGCTGAGGAGAAGAAAAGGAATGAAAACATGAGAGAGGAAATGGAGTTATGAAGACCTGTCCTGAGCAAATGTCATTTTTTTACTGTCCATTTAGATAGGAAGGTCTTTTGTTTAGACAGAAAGATAATATTTTTAGATAGACTGCCAAGATGCTTTCTCTACCTGTCCTTAGTGAAAAGGTTACCCTCTTACCTACGCATTTTGACTTCTCCTCTGTTCTTTTTGACACTACCCATGAAAACTGAGACTGCCTTTGTTAATGGTTAAGCAGGTCAGTGATTTGCTGTCAATATTCTAAAAAGGATTTCACGTGCCCCAGTCATACACACATATCTATCCTCAGATTGCAACAAGCATTGGTTCCTGGTGAGTAGAACTGGACTGCAATGAAGATCTCAGGAAGTCAACAGGCTGTTGATTTTTTTCCCCTCTAATTTAAAAGAGGGCATGCAAAAAGTAAACATAGATTGGAGATGATTTATCTTACACTTTTAGATATTAAATGAAGAAGGGTCACGTGCACATGTTAGGAAAGAAGTGGGTTTTTGACAAATATAATATCAGTAATGTCAAAATTGATGATTGTCCATTTTTAAAGGTTTTTCTGGAGAGCCTGAGAACATTCACTGCATTTAAATTAAAGGGATGAGAATCCTATGTATTTAAACAGGCTTTTCTCCATTAATATTATAACATACAGAACAAGTGATAAAGAAGTGGCAACAAGGCCAAGAAAGCAGAATAATTTCTACTGTAAAAAAAAAAAAAAAAAGAAAAACAAACAAACAAAAACAACAAAAGCACACACACACACAAAGAAAACAACAACAACAAAAACACAAAACAAACAAACAAACAAAAGCCCATCTCCCAATAGCCTTTCATACCCTCGAAATAAAAATTCTGAGAGAAGGAGGCAGGAGGACAGAAACTCATGTTTCCTATTTTAAATTTTTATTACTGTACTTCCAATGAGACAAAGCAATAAACTACATTACTTATCATATTGAGGAATACTCTTATAAAAATAGTGACTTCTTGTTCCCTAAAAAACTTGCAGCTGAATAGGCAGCAAAGACCTTGTCTGTTGTGATTTGAAGACTGAATGGACACACACATATCTGTGTTTGCATTATATGTACACATCACATTCATGTCCACCTATTCAGAATAAGACCAAGGGCATAAAGTTGTGACTACTCACTTTTAGTCTATCCTTTAACAGGTTCCAACGTGACAGCTTGCCAGCAGTGGAGGACTAGATATGTTGAAATAGAAGACAAAAATAATCTGGTAGACACTGATTTATGCAAGTCTGATATTTTATTATAATTTCCACACATACTCTAGATTGTAGATACTTTAAGAGTATTGTTATTAATATCCTTTCTTCAGAGGCAATGGTGCACCTGCTGAAAGAAAATCTAGGCTTTGCTCATAAAATCCAGGGGAATCTGTTTATATTTAGTTTTCTATTGATTTACAATATTAGTCCTTCAGCCATGAGCTAGTTGCAGTTATGCCTGTAAACACCTACATTGTGAGAAAGAAGGTATGTACAATGAGATAAGGGTTAGACCTATGAAAGGACTAACCAGAGAGGTGCTGGAGCCCAATGATTGCAGTGATGCACTAGACACACACCACCAGTAAAATTCACAGGGAGAATAAATATCCTCATAATGAAATAGAGAGAAGTGCTGGCACCCTGGAGAGAAAAGAAGTAAATAAAATAATACCATACAACACATTTAAAAAAAAATGACAGAATGCACAGCCATTTTTTCTTTAAATCACAATGAGCGTAAGGCACCTCCTCTCCTCTAAATCTCACTCCAATATTAAAAACCCAAGTTCAGCTTTGCTTGTGCTGAAGGGAATATGAACTAATCACTATATTCCAGAAGAAAGACTTGGCTACAGACTCACAGGGGAAAAGATCACTGTCACTCTTGCCTACTTTGCATACAGAAATAAATGATTCATTGAGCTGAGGGGGGAAGAGGTGAGCAGCATTCTTTAGCCTTGTGATTAAGCTGCACATTCAAGAGTGTGGGAGAGCAGAGTTTTTTTCCTTTTTCATTATCTATTTCTTTTTTTTTTTTTTAAACCCAGGTAGTTAAATGTAAGATGCATTAGCCAGCCTAGATCTAGGATAAGGTACAATCTGTACCCTGGGTATTCTGTGTGAGCATTCTACCATATGGTTAATCTTTAAGCAGGAATACAGCACCATGCCCTCCTCTGCCAGCCTTCACCACCACCTCGGGAGCTGCACAAAAAAGTTGATGCATGCAAGGTACATTGGAAATGCATCTAGAGATTGGGACTCACAGGTATCACCTACCTTGGCAATCCCAGCAGGTGTCACATACAAGACAGCTACAGTCTTCCCCTTGTTTTCTAGCAATGCACCAGCATTTACAAAGCACAAAGCCATACTTTGTGTGAGAACTGCAAGCCAGTTCTGAAATAACTAAATCAGTTGCTAGTGTCAAGATAGCTGTGTTAGTATTATGACTTTACAGAAAATGTATATTGTCTGTCTAGATATGTGTATATATATATATATATATATAAATGTTTTATATAAAAAGGAACATGGTGTTATAGAATAATATTGAAATTTGGAAGACAGTAAATAGAAGCCAAAAGGTCAGTCTGGATGTTTCTGCAAAATATCAGAAGATGCTACTTATTATGTGTATATGTGCATGAAATGCAGCATCTCAGTAGTGTAAATACGGAACAAGTCCTTTTCCTTCACTAGAATCTCTTCTGAAATTTGGAGCTCCTCTGAGAAACCTAAGGTCCCCTTAAGCTTCTATGTACCACACTAGTGGTAACAGTAATATTAGTGACATTCTGTGATTCCTGGAAAATAATTCTCAATTAGTATTTGCCAATACAGTACAAAGAAGGATAAACTGATTTACAAGGAGTGAGGGACTGACAATGAACATTTCTAAGACACCGTCTTTCCTTCTTTTCAATTATGACCTGTTAGTGTAGGACTAGTTCTAACTGTCCTAGACCAGCAGGAAGATTTGTGGGTTTGCATGAAACAATGCCTCAGATGTCACCGATCTTTCCAATTCACTTCTGAAGTGGTCAAGCAGTCACAATGTGCTTCACACCACAGCAAGAGGAACTGCAGCTACATCAACACCACAAGGAATACAATGTGTGAAGCTAACAGGGCAAACAGCAAACATTCACTGTACAAAGGCTGAATGGTTCTTTAATCTGAGAAACAAATCCAAGAAACAAAGATTGTAAAAAGAAGAGCTGGAGGTGGGAAAAAGAAGTCTTTACTACCTCAAGTTAGAATACAGGTCAAGTTCTGAGGGGGGGGAAATTTGTTCTTATTCAATGAAACAATTGCAGTGAACTCAGAGAGAAGTGTGCCTGCTCAGTCTCTCTCAGAGATGATTCATGGATAGCACAAGGAGAGAGATGGGTTAGGGATCCCTCCCACATATATTCCCAGTGATAAGCTCTTCAGTAATGGTTGCATACAGATATATCCCCAGTGTGGATATATCAGTGAAGGAAAAGGAAACTTTCTGATCTGCCCAGAACTAGCAAGGTGAGAGTAGTACGTCTAGTACTGGTCACTCTTTTTGCACTAGATGGAGACTTCCTGGAGAAAAGCAAGAATGATCAGACAAAAGACTAAATTATGTGTGTTTATTTATACATGTATATATGTGAGTTTGTGTGCATGTATATTCATTCTTCCCTATATGGTAGGGGAAAAAAATGCAGGGAAGATAACCTGTCTTAACATTACTCAGAATAAACCATTCCCTATGTCCGTTGCAGACAGTAAAATACATAAACTACACAGAGAAGAATCAGGCAGGGTACTAGTAGAACAGTAAGGATATTAAGGTACTAGAATCTGCTGTAGAATTTCTGGTACAGGAAATGTCCAATAACAGATCAGGAAGTCATCTGTTAGTATAAAATATACAGCTGACACCTACTTGCAGGGGAATAACATCTATAAAGTAGGAGAATTAATTATTTGGCCTCCTGAGGTCTGTTCCAGCCCTATCTTTTTACTGATGTTGAAGGAAACAGTTCTGAATGAAAACCTTGCTAAAACAAATCTTAGGAATACTTTGGTTCTGCGGCTAATTCCTAGCTCACTAGTGTGTGTTTTCTTGCAGTGGTGGACTTCAGAGATAAGGTTCTATGAGTGAAAATGCTGGTTTAGCTCCCTTGAGACCTCTTCTTTGGACAATTTGTCATACACAGAGAACTTGCAGAGGGAATTGGAAAATTCCAGTCAAGTGATAAGCTGGCCTTAAATAATTCATGTGTCTGTAGACAGTGACCAAGCCCACATATGTCTTCAGGGAATTTTGGAATAGCAAGAAGTGCAAGTCCCTACTCCCCACAGCCCAAGTAGCTAAAAAACATCCTAATCAGCTCTATTGGTTAAGCTATAGAATCTTCCCTAATACCACCATGCATCGTTTACCAAATAACTGTCCATTCTCATAAACAAAGTGTCTCCATCTTGAAATGTACCTCAGGTAAAACCTTCCTGGTGATGTAAGTATTGAGAAAACTAATTTAGTCACATTCATTATAAAATTTTTTTCACCCATGCTATGAGAAATCACTATTTGCCCTTGAAATCACCATCAGATTTCTGGCTACATTATAAGTGTCTTCAGCAAGGCACAAAGGATGAAGTGTTCTAAGATTAAGAGATATGTTTTAAAATCAATGTTAATATTATTTACATTGTAGAGAAAAAAAAAAAAAAAGGGGAATTCAGTTTTTTGCAGAGATACATCCCTTTCTATTAGTTGGAGATCTGACAGCCCAAAACATACTGACTCTTAACCTATTGTCTGTTCTATTGAAGTCTTCCAGAGATCAAGAGATGTTTAGGGATAATTTCTGACACCTACTCAAAAAAAGTTATTTTTATACAATGGAACTGCCTTAGCTGGAAGAAGAACAACCCATCTTAGTCTAAACCAGATCCTGTTATTTTTGTCTCTGCTTCTTTGTGTTCTAATGGTGAAGTTTTGCTGGACTCCAGGCTTGAGGCATCTATTCTTCCCCCTACATAGATAAGGGGAAATGATGCTGATTAACACAGAGAGTCCATAGATCTACATTTTATAGTACATTTTTTGATTTGGGAACAATTACCTTTTTCCCATTGGACAAGACATCAAAATTTAATGGGGAATTCTTTGAAGAATGTATCCTCGTTCTTTGTGATTTTTCTTCAGTTTTTGTATGTCATTTCTTGATTGCAAAAATATCTCCTTAGCCTCACCTGACCTCTGGTTTTATTGGTTTTCCACTTTTTACAAGTTGGCTTGCTTTGACTGCCTAACTGCAAATTTCTTTGTCCTACAGCTTTTTTTTTTTTTGGTGAGAACTAGTAAAACGTAGCTCTCAATGGCCATTTAAGCTTATTGCTTTTGTAATTACTCTAGGAAAGTGGAAAGTGAATTACTTCATGTCTAACATAGCTTGTTTTTTTTGTTGTGCAGAGAGATTTCAAACACTTAATCTTTCTGACTGATGAGCCATAATACCCTTTTTATTAATTGAGGCATTTAGAAGGAGTTTGAGAGAAAGATATGATTAAACAATTAATCGAAAACATCTTTAAGGTGGCTGCAACAGTCTCTTATCTCCAGTCTTACACACCACAATAAGAAAGCTTTAGATTTTCAGCTCTTTGCCTTCTAGTTGTATCCAATAAAAGGATAAGTATCCATAAGGATAATACTACCATGCCCAGCTCAAGACCATTTTATGCCTCTGCCCAGTCACAACTTGTGCAATGAAATGCATTACAATGTCAATGGTACTTGTTCAAATAGCACTTGGGGAAGTGGTGAACAAGATGGGCTGCGATCTGCTGCGGAGTTAGAACAAAATCCAATTAATCGCTTATTAAAATTAAAACTCTCTGTGTTGGTTATACATAAACAACCAGGCTTTGCATACACATTCATTCTTCAGATTTGATTTATGCACACGGATGGCACTCACTGGAGTATACAAAAATATATAGACTACATAAGGTTAAATAACTAATGGCACAGTTATGTTACACTTCTTGATTAACCTACTGATAAAACTAAGTGGAAGAAAAACCCTGTCACAGAGTATTTGCAACTTGCTAATCTAGGAACTAGTTTTATGGGCCACAGCTCAAGCAGCAGAAGTCATCCCTAATAAACAATCCCTAAAACATGCAAAGAAATTAAAATTTATTTAATAATGAGAATTTCCCTAACTGCTATAGGTAGTTTCAGTCAACAAGTCTAAAAAAAAAGTGGGAATAACACTTAAAACCATGAGACAAAGAAGGAGATCAACATTTGACCTGCAAATAAAGAATAATTAGAGAAATTAGTGAAAAGCAGATAAAAATGAAAAAAATAAACTTAAAAAAAAAAAAAGAAATCGTGAAGAAACTCAAAATAAAATTGTGAGGCCAGTCTGCTTAATACAGATGAAGTGATGTATAATTTTATATAAGATTGGAGATTTTTAGTTGTTCAAATATTTTAAAAGTTCATGCTTTGTCACCAATATAAGATTCGGAGTGGAATAATACAGCTTTCGCAGCAATCATCAATCCCGTCTTCATTTAATAGCAAAAAGAACATAAACAATGCAGAAACAAACTATTGAGCTCTTAGTTCCAAATATTAGTGCATCTTAAAAGCAGTTAAAATATGAAAGGCAGTTATATGAGGATTTATCAGTTATACTGTTCTATGCATTTTAGTTTTTATATTCTGGATCCATATAGTTAGATAGGGAATTGTAAAGCATAATCCCGTGCCCTGTGGCAATGTGATTATGATTAAGTACTGTATTTACAGTACTATAAATAAAAAAAATGAGTTTTGCATGTTTAAAGGTTCATCACTTCCACTTACAAATAAGTGCATTTCTATTTTATTTTTCAAAATAAAGCCCTGTTTTTGAAAAGAAGTGTTATTTTCTTATTTCATCAATAGTCTATAAACAATTTTTATGCTGATGTATAAAAATTATTTTGTCCATTTTTCTGATTAATCTCTATATAAAGAACCCTAGTAGACCTAAAAGTACCATACAGGAGAAAAATGTATCACTACAAATAAGGTACCATCCCCTACTCAGACAGTAGCTTCACACATTTTTCACATAGTGTTTCCTTAGAATATTAGTAACACTTTGCATATCACAACTTCTAACAAAAAATAAGACAGCTATCAGAGCATCAGATGCATAGAAGTTCAAAATCTCCAATTTCTTCCAACAATTGTTGAGAATGAAGCAACTTCCAACCCAAGCTATTCAGTGACTCTATAAATATGAGAAACTTCTAATTTGACCCAAGCACCAAGCAGACAATCCAGTTTCTTTTTAATTCTCTGCAGCACAGTGCATTCAATAAAAGTCAAAGCTGGAGTACAGTTCAAATCAATGTGTGTACAGATGCTGGTGTCTCCGTTTAGGCATGGCAAAGCAGTGACACTTTGAAATTCTCTTGTACGCAATAACCACAATCTACACAACTTGCCTCTGTGTACCCGAAAAAACATCTGTACCCTTTTCTATTAGTTTGTCCTTAATATCAATAAATAAATAGAAAATTCAGCAATACACATGAAGAAATTGGAGTTTGACGGAAAAATAAGGTTCAATAACCTGTAAGAGCCTTGAGAACCATCACCTTCTGTAGTAGTTTGCAGTTTCCAAGTACTTAAGACTTTCACCATGTTTTGTTTTTTAATTTTTATCACAATGACCATATGATTAACAACAGTCTTACTGCCTTATAGGAGTAAAATGAAAAAAGTATTTGCTTTCCTACACATTAATGTCAAAGTTTGGCACAGAAGAATTTATTGATGGTGGAGTCTTTCTTGCCCATGACTCCACTGCCACAAAGCCATACTACATTCTCAGCATAATTCATGAGCAATTCCCATTCCTTTCCTTGATTTGCCTACTTTAACTTAAGATGCCGTATGATGCAGCTCAGCAGCACAAGCAAGCACCTTAACATTTTCTGGTAAGTGTAGCTCCCTTATAGAAATAAAACCCTGCACCTTACTGTATCTAAGGGTTGTGAAATTCTTCTACTGACTGCATTTGTGCTCCAAAATATATTAAGACAGCTTGGAGCAGAAGCATCATCATGAAACACATGCCTTAAATTGACATGGCTGAGACACCAATAGTTTCCAAACTCATTTACATGTACTAAACTGATGCATGTCTACAGACAATACTTCATTTGACAGGCTTGGCAGAGCTGATTATACTCTGGCTCTGTACTGGCTCTTCTCAGTCACTCTCAGTTTCTGTTATCCTCTGTGAGCGATGCATGCTATTGTATAAAATCAAAGGGCTACAAAGATGGCATACAAAGTATCTCAAAGCATGCAACTTATGTATTTCTAAGGCAGCTTGTGCTACTTTGTTGAAAGAGAAAGCCCTTGCATCCAATTTTTTTCCCTCTGCATGGAAGACAGGCATTATGGTTTTTACCCTAACCATGTCAGACACAGAAGCTACTGACATAGCACCATTATTTTCCTACTTGAAGTTCATTAATAAGCCAAAGAACCAACAAATGTGATCTATGCAGAGAGATGCCTATTGCCAGTATTTTCTGGTTTAGATTTTCCATTACAGTGGAGCATATTGCTAAGATCATGATTTAACTAAACCCTGGAGTTTCACTGATGTTGGTTTTTGACATAGGTATTTTGCTATCATAGTTCACTTGCCCCAGGGAGCTGCTTTTTAAAAGTACAGGATTCGTCCCAGTTAGATGGGTAATGCATGTGGCTTCCTCAGAACTCCTACCCCAATGCCTTGTGCCTACCAGAAGCATTTTGCACTTCTAGAAGATGTGCAGAAAAAGCAGTAAACTCAATCAGGGTGAAGGCAATACTGCTGACACCAAGATGTCGTTGCTAATGCATATCAGAAAGTGTCTCTGAATGTGTTATCATGGTGTTTTTTTGAAGGATCTTTAGTCATGAATCCTCAAGCAGCTCTTCCAAAGTCTATCCTACATTATTGTCTCAGAAGCCAGGGTACAGAGATCTAAACCAGCATCAGTCTTGGTGATACAACCATACCCCAAAATCTCTTCCGGCTCTCCAGAATAGATGTACATCTGTGCTACCTCAAAGTTCATTGCTGTCCTAGGTCTTCCCAGAGGATCACCGTCACTGTCTGTAATTTTATCCACTGTTGCTCTTGTCTTTTGCATCTTGCAGTAGCCATGAGATTATCAGTTGCCTGACAGCCAATGGGTCACTCTGCCACATGAGAAATTTCCAAACCTAATAACACAGATTAGTAAGCAGCAGTATCTCCTGAAGACCCCAAGTGGCACCTTACCAGACTTAAATACGTTGACTTTCCACAGCAGAAGAGGAGATATGGGAGAAAACAGAATTTCAAATATGTTGAAGAGAGAAAACAGGGGTTCAGCGAAGGACCATGGTAACAGAAGTAAAATAAAGGAAAAAAAAGAGAGCAAGTCACACACCAGGAAAAGTGTTGACAGATGACGAAGGAGCAGAAGTTGAAACAAAGCACTGAGCGTTGCCAAAGGATGGCAAAGAGGTAGATCAACATGACATTTAGTCCTTGATACGGTGTGAGAACCTCTTCAACATGTTGCATGGGTTCTTAGTGGTTCGAGAACCTCCTGCTGCATGTTAGGCATTTCATGGTGAGGTGGCACATTTGTTGGTTCAGACCCTTACAGCTGCTCCAAAGAGGCTCTGGTGTCTGAAGAGTTATTCTGGATTAGTTTCCTCTATAAGATGTCTCATTCATATGCACCATGACCACCCTGAAAACTGAGCCCACCATACTGTAAATAGAGACAGTTGGGAGTTGCTTCAGAAACGCATTACTGCTCAAAAAACAGACTGATAATACACACATAGCCTCAGAGATGGAGATCAATATTCAGCAGTTGTTTACTTAAAATACTGACACCTGAGCACAGAGGAAAAACAATATAAATGTTTAGATGGGTACATGATAATGGACTCCCTAAACAATTAACTCCAAAATGATAATTTTATGACAATAAGTTCCCTAATTACAAAAAGAAGTGCTACAGTCTTCTAACCATGACTGAATACAGGAAGACCTCTCCATCATGCATATTTAAAAGGACTCAATCACAATCCTAAGGTACATAAATATAGATCTCATCTCTGGAAACATTTAGGGCCTATTGGGAAGGTTTAAATTACTTCAGCAGTGAAACTGAAAAATCGCTCATGGAGGTGAATCCAGCACAACAAAGGTATAAGGCAAAGCAAAACAAAGGAAACTGAAAGGTAAATCTAATGTCACTGCAATCAGTAGGAATAAAGAGAGCTGAAGAAGCTATATACTACCATATCAAAATTCCCTGTTGAAATAAAATAATACAGAATCACAGAATGTTAGGGATTGGAAGGCACCTCAAAATATCATCTAGTCCAATTGCCCTGCCGGAGCAGAAACAGATAGATGAGGTCACACAGGAAGGTGTCCAGGTGGGTTTTGAATGTCTCTGGAGAAAGAGGTTCCACAACCTCCCTGGGCAGCCTGTTCCAGTGTTCTGTTACCCTCGCTGAGAAGAAGTTTCGTTTCAAATTTAAGTGGAACCTCTTGTGCTACAGTTTTAATCCATTGCCCCTTGTCTTACTATTGGTTGTCACTGAGAAGAGCCTGGCTCCATCCTTGTGGTACTCATGCTTTATATATTTATAAACATGAATGAGGTCACCCCTCAGTCTCCTCTTCTCCAAGCTAAAGAGACCCAGCTCCCTCAGCCTTTCCTCATAAGGGAGATGCTCCACTCATCTTCATGGCTCTGCACTGGATTCTCTCAAGCACTTCCCTGTCCTTCTAGAACTGAGAAGCCCAGAACTGGACACAATATTCCAGATGTGGTCTCACCAGGGCAGAGCAGAGGGGGAGGAGAACCTCTCTCGACCTACTAACCACCCCCCTTCTAATACACCCCAGGATGCCATTGGCCTTCCTGGCCACAAGGGCACAGTGCTGGCTCATGGTCATCCTGCTGTCCACCATAACCTGCAGGTCCCTTTCCCCTACTCTGCTCTCTAATTGGTCATTCCTCAACTTATGCTGGGGTTGTTCCTACCCAGATGCAAGACTTTACACTTTGCCCTTGTTATATTTCATTAATTTTTTCCCCACCCAACTCTCCAGCGTGTCCAGGTCTCGCTGGATGGCAGCACAGTCTTCTTGCATGTCAGCCACTCCTCCCAGCTTGGTGTCGTCAGCAAACTTGCTGACAGTGCACTCTCTTCCCTCATCCAAGTCATTGATGAATATATTGAATAGTACTGGTCCCAGCACCAACGCTTGAGGCACTCCACTAGATACAGGTCTCCAACTGGACTCCACCCCATTGACCACGACCCTCTGGCTTCTTTCCTTCAGCCAGTTTGCAGTCCACCTCACTACCTGATCATCCAGACTGCACTTCCTCAGTTTAGCAAAAAGGCTGCTGTGGGAGACTGTATCAAATGCTTTCATGAAGTCAAGATAGACCACATCCACTGCTTTGCCATTATCTATCCACCTCTTTATGTCCTTATAAAAGGCTATGAGGTCGGTTAAGCAAGACTTCCCGTTGGTGAAATCCAGGTCACTGGAATAGCATCTGTTCATATCAGGAGAAGCCCTGTTGTAAGAGTTGGTCTGAAGATGGAACAGTATTTGCCTGAAACATTTGCCATCAGGGACTTGGAGAACTGAGGCCCTGACAGAAAGAACAGATGGACAGTGACTTGGAGAGAGGCCTAAGGAGAAGAACTGTGATGTACAGGTCTCTCCAACCCAGGGACGATAGCTGCCATCCAGAAGATGGATTCTCATCTGCTGCCTCAGTTACACCTGTCCCCCAACACCTCCCTGAAACAAAGGCCAACGAAGAAGAGCGTGCACAGAAGCTCACCAAGGGTCCTGAGGTCACTCAATGGACCAGCAAGAGACCCCTGAAGGTGACGCGACGCAGGCATAGATGGGTCCTGGCAAGCAAAGCAGGGACATTTCGGGCCTGCGCAGTTAAGCCTGGATTGCAAAACAAAGGTGGAGATTAGCCTTAAAGAATGGGAGCGGGGTGGGGTGAGGAAACATAAAAGTTGACTCCCGACTGGGCATCATTAAGATATTCCCACCAGAGGATCCTGGATCACAACACAAACTGGCAGGACTCTATGGGACCGGAGACCAGAGGGACACCTTTGGGACTCATTAGTGGCAATCAAAATCCTCATTTCCACCTTTTCCTTTTTTTTCCCCTTTTTCCTTTTCTTTCCCTTATTCTCTACTCTCTTGTTATTGTGTGCCACTTTACAGGCAAAATAACAAAGTAACACTGTTTGATTGAATTATAACCCCTTGGTTGCCTTAATTTTGCGCTTCGAGATCAAGGTAAATGAACCATCAAGAGTCCATCACCGAATGGACTGTGACACCTGTGGATATTGTTTCATTTTTTCAGCAGAACAGGAATATAAGACTTGTCTTTTTGCAACAGTCACTACAGCACACTAGATGTACAGCAAATATGCAAACAGGAAAATGTGTTCTGTTAAACACAATGAACTTATTAAGGCCAAATAATTTTAAGTAAGTCATTTGCACACTAATATAGACCAAAAAATCACAATTATTTTCAGCCTTCCAAATAGCTTCTCAGTTGAGGCTCAGCAGTAATATTCTTTCACAAAAAACTGTAAAGTCTGTCCCCAGGTTTTACTGGTTTGGGGTCTGGCAATGTCAAGCCCCTACTCATTTTCATTCTTTGTTCACATATCCCTGTGTGGTGTGTAGAAGGGGTTTAATGCTTCTTATAGTTCTATCAAGTCACATTTTACAAATCTGAATTCTGAGGGGTGGGGATTATAGAGGGAAAAGAATAAAATACAATAAAATATAATAAAATTTGGAACTAGGTTACTCTGCCATAGTTCAGAAAAGAAGAAAACTTTATGAAGAAATAAAAAAGTGTGTCTCAGAAGAGTGAACTAGCACAAATATCATCTTTTATTATTAGAGTTTTCATTAAAATAAGCACAATCCCACAAAGCATAGGACTTTTTGACCATACAAAAATATGTATTTCATTAAACAACTGAAATGTGCTATTCAGCCTGCATCTACTCTTAAATAGCACATAACTCTTACCAGCAGATTGTGTCTATCAAAGGGTAAAAGACATCTGGAAATGTTAGATAGTCTGCAAGACAAGGTTTTGCCTCCCCGCACTTCTTCGCCCCCAGTATTGGAGACCAGTAGAGGTCACTAAAACAGTCTGGCACTAGAGCAGATGATGTAAGGTAAAAGGCTGAGGCAGCTGAGTTTATTCAGACTGGAGAAGGCTTCAGGCTGATCTAGTCAAGCTTGAGCAGGAGAGGAGACAGAAAAGACAGAGCCAAACTCTTTAAAAGTGCACAGGAAAAGGACACAACATTATGGTCACAAGTTGCAGTAAGGGAAATTCTGACTAAATATAAGGAAGAAGAAAACTTACTATGAGATTGTTAAGAGTTGGAACAGGTTGCCCAGAGAAGCTGTGAAATTTCCACCACTGGAAGCTTTCAAAACTCACCTGTATAAAACCCTGATCAATCTAACTATGAAATTACCCAGCTTTGATCAGGAGGGGTGGATTAGATGACCTCCAGGGTTTCCTTGCAGACCTAAACTGACTTCATGGTTCTAAGTGATGAGAGTTATAGTGATACCAAGGCATGACTGTAAATCAATGTGCAGTATTGACGAATGCATATATCAAACCCATTACTGTTCACTTTAGATAGATGTAATCCATTATTACTTCATTACAGTTTCCTTTAAGGATAATAGTGTAACCCACGACAAATACCTCCTATAGCTGTGCAAAATCAAACCTGTATACACTGTTACACACACAGAGCTTTTCATTAAAAAAAAACAAAAAACAAAAAACCACCACAATTTAAGTTTCAACCTTCTAAAACAGTAAGAAAAGAAAAAGTATTCCATCTTTGAAAGCATTCTTATCCCTTCAGCTTTTTCCTATTAATAGTCTTTCTTGTCTGGCTGAAGTTTAGAGTCTTAGATCAGAAGTCTAGGCTAAAAGTCCTTGTTTATATCCTGCTCTACAGCATAGCATCTTGGATACATCAGTGGACTTCAGGGTAAGGAGAAGAGGTGAAAACCTTTGCAAACAGGCTAAACCAGGAACGCAAAGAGTCTGCAGAGTGCTTGGTGCTGAAAGGGTCTGCCACATCCCCCTGCATAACCAACATGCAGAACAAAGCCAAGAGGGAGTCTAAGAAAGAACCATGAATCCTTGACGTTCAGCACTTTAAAAGTCGTTCAGGGTTCCACAGACCAGAGCAGAGTGTAAGGTTTATGCTATGGCTTCTTGAAGAGTGCCTTTCTTACCAGTTTGTTGGATATTTTGAGATGGCTGTCTGTCAGCTTTTCCTGGTGAAGTATTACTAGTTCCACTTTATTCAAGTATTCAAATAGCATCAGAAGACGACATTGAGCAGGAATGACTTTATGAGCTAGTGGCCAAAATGCTCCCTTGAAAACGAGAACTTGGCTTCTGGTTGAATTCACAGGTAATATTTATATGTACTAAAATAACGTCAATAGCATCTGAAAATGTTTTACAGTCTTTCCTCTCTGTAGAAGATTAAATTATTCTTTTTTTTCTTGGAAGGCAGAATATGAGTTTTAAAGCCTCTTCAGACAGAGGAAGACCTGAGTCTGTGTTTTTTGTATTCTGGACCAATACTCTGAAACTTGCATTCTCTATTAGAAGGATGTTACTGTTGTCACCTCCCATTCCTGACGGTGTACATCAGTTTCTGTTTTTTTTTTTTTTCCTGGAACCTCTGCATAAATCCATCTATCACATAAGGCTTCATGTATGCAACAGGCCCAAAAGCACATTAAAGCTTCTTCTTCCCAGCACAATACCAAAAGTAGTGCCTTTTTCTTTAGCTATTATCAGTTTCTTTCACTTTCTTGAACTCTGCAACATGTGGAAAGATAAATTATGTATTGATTTTTCCCCTGTTCAGTAGCCTCACGAACAAAGAGGCACTGATGTTGGAGATGTTACTTCTGGGAGAGAATGGACATCACCAGCAGAGCATTTTGAATCATGGCTCTCTTCTGGGTGTTTTTTTTCTCAAAGTTAACAGACTTATCACCACAGAAGCACACTTCCAGAAAGTGCATTCTGCTGATTGCTGCTCACATCAGAGCAAAGGAGAGCCCTGTGCATCTATCAGCATAGTTTTTCTGCCAACGGTACAGCACAACTAATGGTCTTTTGCTGGCTATGTCCCCCTCCCTTTGCTCCTTCATATATTTTATGAGAGTATATCATCACCATCCTCAGTGCTGGTGCTTTTGTGGCTGCTCCTGTACCTAGTGTCATTAATGTGCTCATAAAAACTATTCTCCTAGTAGAACTGCCCCAAGTAATCCATCACTGGCAATTTCAGCCTTAGGTGAGCAATCACTTTGCCATAATTCACTGTACTGTGCACAACCATAACTAAAATAGGTTACTTCTTTATTGAACACTTCAAATCCCTCAGCTATAAATGGCAGAATTTTTGGCATCCAGCAGTCCAACAATATTCCATTTCTCTCCTCTTCAAGCATGTTTTATGATGGTGAGTTAATTTAGCTAAGTTAACAAACACCATGAGGATAGTTCCCTCAAGCTATTTTGTTATTTCTTATTTGTTTTCTTATTTGAAGTCCTTAACCAGAATAGAGACTAGCTATGCTGGAGGGTGTACAAATAAAGGCAAATTGTTTATTAAGACATGCTACCACAAAAGAAATGCCACAGAGTTTTAGGCTTTGCTTCAAAAACATACTAACAATGTCAATCACTGTTTGATCCATAAACTAAATAGTAACACCTATTCCATTGGAGCCACTGCATTTCTTACCAACATTTAAACACTAAAAATTTCTTTCATGTTGAAACAAAAAGCTCAAAATATTTCATAACGCACTTTTCAACAATTTAGTTTTCTGATCAGAAACTAGGAGCAAGCCAAAGACCTTAATAAAAAAGAGTAACAAAATTTGCTGAAACCGATATAGATGCTCAGGTTTTGAGAAAACAAGATAGCACATCAAAATTTTATCTCACTGCAAACATTCTGCATACGATCTTTGCACAATTTTTTAGTGAGGTAACATCTGGGTTTTTTTCCCATTCCTGTTCAGGGTTTGTTGGTTTTAGTTTGGGTTTTTTTTATTTTAATGTTTCAAATGTCTGAAATTTTCCAAATATTTCATTTGGGACACTTCCAATAGAAGTCATATAAAAAGGTCCACAGTAAAAGTCATACTTCTAGTGGAGAAGGGCAATCAATCACATTTTGTTCAGTAGCTTCATTTTTAATGAAGCTAGGAGATATGTGGATTCTTTTCCTTCTCCTCTCTGAAGAGACCATGGTTACATGTCTCCTTCCTCCAGAAGAAGACTCTAAGCAATGGGCTTAATCTTTCCCACTCACCATATCTGGCAGATATTTAAGGCATCAGTGAAAAAGAGACCTCCAGCAGCAGCTGGGGTACTATGATGCAGAGACCATCACACCTAGAATGTCCCAGCCCGGGAATTACAAAGCACTCTGGAGGTGTGGATATCAATCTACTTGGCCAGAGGGTCAGAGTGATAGTCTGTGTTTCAGATGTAGGTTAATGCCCATGTCTGAAGGCTACTGGCCTCTCCTTGACCTCCTTTTTCTGGCATTATGCCCTGTATTATGCTTGCTCTTATTACAAGTACACAGAACAAATAGATTGTTTAAGGTCACAAAAAACCTTCAGTCATCAAAGCATTTTCCTGATATTTCATTCAGCTTTTATTTATTTGTTTGTTTGTTTAGTTTTCCATTTTGATTCACTGCATTGGGTCCTAATCCCTGCTTCAGCAGCTGACTTGAGCAAAATAAAAGACTGATACACAGATTTCTAGCTATAGCCAACAAGGGAAGAGATTGCAGTCCATTCCTCACAGCTTTACTCCTCAGTCTCCTTCCTCTCTTCCTGATAGCTCAGTCTCTGTCCCACATAATAGTTCATTACTCTACTGAAGATTTTACAAACTGGGCAGCCACCATCTGGCACTGGGTCATCTTGCCTAGACTGTGCTTATGCCAAGAAAAGTTGGACCAGATGATCCTTGTGGTCCTTTCCAACCTGCTATTCTATGACTCTAGGATCTGTTGACCCCATCTCAAGCAAGAGCATCCCACAGCAAAGCTTCATATATGTCACTGTAACCTCTTTCTACTTGCTTATTTCTCCAAAGAGGTCACTCAAGGATGATTTCTTTAACACTTATAAGAAACTTGTCTATGATTTGCTTGGAGATTCTGCAACAGGCCTTGGCCTACTTTGCACACATGAAATATTCTGCTTGTCCTAAAAAAAAAAAATGTAGGCACATTGTGTGCTGAGCTAAACTATAGCCTCAACTCTGTCCTATACACATAACAGAGCCAGCTACCCTTATGCATAAAGCAACTTCAAAATCCAGACCAGATATTTTATCTTTGTGGTGCAAAGGCTGTTGGTGGCATAGACATAGTTTAAATGTAAAGCCAAGACACTGTTTGAAAATTCAAGAGTCCCTAATCTAGTTTGTTCTTTTCTACCCTACATGTCCACCCACTCTGCTCATTTTTAAGGGTTTAAATTATTGTGACAAGTGGTTTTATGTGGAATGTTCAAAGTGCAGGGCTGGCTTTCATTTAATCAATATTATGTATATAAAAGTATTGAGGTACTGAACTCTTTATTTTAACACTCATCAACATGACAGCTGATACCTGTGTCATGATGGTTCTTGTCTAGTTGTGCAATAAAGAGGCAAGGCTAGTGTTATGAGTACACCAAACATGGAGAAAAGATAGGGAAACTCATAGACTAACAAATCTCTGAACTCTGAGATTTAGCTATCAAAAAAATCAGTAAAGTATTTTATTGTATTTTGCTCTTGTACTTGAAGGTACAAACGAAGGTATTATTTTACCTGTACCAACATGTAATGTTATCAAATGTAATGTTGTAAAGAAAATGTTCACTGATAGCTCAGAGAAATGTTTTGTATTATTTTACAGGTTGAAAAGTACTTTGCTTCACAAATGACCTCCATCAGAGTAAAAAGTAAGGTACTATATGGAGTATATAAAAGCAATATATCTAAGTTCATTAAGTTACCCATTAGGAAAACTATAACACTTAAGAAACCATTGGCATAAATGATTTTTTTTTCACTCTATATGGAATCATTACTTCCTGTTAACCATGCAAAGAAAGAAATACAACAGGACAAACACAATTTTGGTTAGGTTATACAAGTGTAGACCCTATCAAAATTCACAGGAACTACAGCAAGAAAGCTGAAAGCTAATCTATTCACACTATTCCTCTCCACCCTTAGAGATCCCATATCCCATACAGTAATTCAGGCTAAGTATCAGTGAAAACTGATGGACATTTGTGACAACACAGTTTAAAATGACAGGATTCCAAGAGATTTGCTACACCCATTGACATATAGAAAAAACTCATTTCACAGAGTTTCTTGTTTACCAGTTGCTTGTGTGCTTCATGTGCAACATGATTGCACCTACCATGGAACCACAGAATGAGAAGTCATAACATCAGTATAAAACACACAATCCTACAGCATTAAAGCCTAATTTACTTTTGTTTACATTAAAGTATATAATTGTGCCACCAGCCTAGCTGAGTTTCTCTGCTCCCCACCCCTACCCTGCCTCCTGAGCACTTTTTACTTTTTTAATTTGAAAATCCAATAAAAGTAAAATAGGCTTAATGCAACATTAAGGGCAAACATTTAAATATGCAGAGGTCAGGAAAATAAAAAGTTATGGCTCCCAGAGCAATATTAATTTTACCACACTGAACAGTTTCTATATATAATTGTATGCATAATTGCTACTAACAACAATGTTACATAATATAAATCTCTCAGAATAGTCTAGTAATTGATACTATGGGAACCTTTATATTTGTCTGACTTTTTATATCTATCTTAACCATTGCACTAGAAGGATTTTAATTTAGTCATTTTCTTTATGTCATATTTTTACATTATACTGTAGCTTACTCCAATACACTCCACTATTGGGACCACTCAATATGGAGAACTGGATATTTTGGGATGTTTTTACTAGATAAAGTAAACTTTAGGAAATTTCACAAGTTCTCAGTGATGGCTAACTGGAAACTAGGAGTGAATCAATAGAAATTTTGAATTGCACGCAGGACAAATGACACTGACATTAATATAATAATTAAAACTATAGTATTTTACTTTTTTAAAAAATTCAGGTTTTACTGTTTTCTGTGATAAATCCTCTTGTTTTGTCTTCCTCTATTTCACCTGCTGAGGACCCTTAAATTAAAGAAATGCTAAAACAGCATCTTTCCAGAGTTGGACTGCATTGCTTTAAGTTTGCAGAGAGGTTTCTTTACCAAGAGTCTAACACTGAAAGCCATTTCTGCTTTTTTTAAGGCCTGATAAAATATAGCTGGCACGACCCATGATGACTGCAGAAGAAGCTTTATCCACATCTATTTTACACCATGTCTGAACTGGTGAAGTGCCATTAGTTTCAGTGGATTTATTCCCAGTCCAGGGCTGTATAAACAAGAGAAACAAGCCCACAGTGGTAGAGTATTCAAGTTCAGGAAGAGGAGGCCTTGATCAGAACTAAACACAAATCAGTCAATGAAGAAGGAAACAAATGTTTTTTTCTCAGTAGTTCTGAAACATAAAGCCAACAAAAATATTGTTTATCAACCATTTATCAACTGCAAAATAAAATACGTGTGATAAAACAATAGCTGAGTTTAATTTTTTAATGATTATAGATCAGACTAAAGATATCTTAATTAAATCAGTCTGCACATACTGAGTTTGAGTCAAGAGTCTAATAAGATATCCTGGGTCTGGTTGGGATGGAGTTAATTTTCTTCAAAACAGTCTGTATGGTGGTGTGTTTTGGATTTGTGAATTTGTGACTAAAAACTTAAACAGAATTGATAACACATCAGGGTTTTTGCTATTGCTGGGCAGTGCTTATACAGCGTGTAGGTTTTGTTTTGTGCAGCATTTTTTCCCCTTCCTTTTTCCTCTTCTGTCTTGTCCAGCCACGGGCACATAGCCTGGGGGTGAGAAAGAAGTTGAGAGGGGGCAGAGCTAGGACAGCAGACCTGAATTTACCAGAGAGATACTGCATACCATAGAACAACATGCTCAGCAATAAAAGCTCAGAGAAAGGAGTTGGAAGGGGAAACATTCGTGGCTACAATATTTGTCTTCTCCAGGAACCATTATGTGTGATGGAGCCCTGCTTTCCAGGAATTTGCTAAATATCCACTTGCCAATGGCCAGTGAACTCCACATTTTAGTTTGATTGTGCTTGCAGCTTTGCCTCACCTATTAAAACGACTTGATCTTGAGTTATCTCCCTTCTATCCTTCCACTTCTCTCTCCCCATCTCACTGAGGTTAGGGAGTGAGTGGCTAGGTGGGGACATAGCTTCCAGATGGGGTCAACCCGCTGCATAACAGTAAAAAAAAAACACAATAAATACACTTCATTCCCTATACAGAGTCCATGTAGACATATGTGATTCTAGATCCCAGCTTTTAGATTGAGAAGAGTTGTCTAGAGTGATCAAGTTATCTGAGAGTGGGAAATAGCAGAGAACCTGTCCAGCCAAGCAGAAAGTGAAATCAGATTCTCAGTATTATTCATCAGATTCATCTATTCTGATACCAAAGGCAATATACCTGATACCAAGGAGGCAATATCGGCTCCCAGGCAACTCTAACCATTAAGGAAATTAATTAATAACAAACAGAAAACTAGAACTAAGTGCAGAAAATAGTGGAAATATCTAAAGCAGGGAGATAGATTACCCCGAACATTAACATACTGATAAGGAAAAGGAGAGAACTCAAAGGAAATAGTGTAAGAACAAAATGTAAACAATTCTCTGTTAGGGAATTGACAAGAATCCCTTCACTTTGGGGCTGGCAGAAACCTTTTTCAGAGAAAAGTTGTGACCACTGCTGGTGGGATTTAGGAAGGAAACTTTGTTCCATAACCAGCTAATTGATTAATACACTAGCCATGCATAGCATATTTATTACTTCTGCTGCCAAAGTTTTGCTCTCTAGTGCAAGGACACTTAACACTCTGGGACCAGAATCTTCCAGCAGAAATTAGACTGGCACCTCAGAAATGTCCTACTGTCAGTTTATTTTATTATTATAAAAAATGTTGAGCATTCAGCAATTTGCAATTTGCATTTATACATAGGCTGAGGTTCTTATGCACAACTGATGCACGTGCATTGTATGTGCAAGCACATATATATTCAGACCTAAGCTACAAGAAGGAGAGCACAGCAAGCAGAGACCCCACCTCACAGTGCTATGTAGAGGAAAGCATTTATAATCACTTCTTCTGCCTCAGTAATAAGGGAGTTGTCAGGATTCTGAACTTCATCATTTCAATATCTAAATCAATAAGGGGTGGGGAAGGAGCCCAGAAGGCGTGTCATGCACAGGGGAAGAGGAAGAAGGAAGAGTCTTGAAAAATGTTGCACTCTTTGCTAAGAGTGGCATATCCTAATGAATAAAAATTGAAAAAGCACTGGAGATAATTTTGCAGTTCTCATATTGAAGTCTGGCTCTGATCCACTGCACTGCATACAGTGAAGAAAGATAATACAAATGTGCATAACTTTTGAGTGTCTAGTGAAAAATTAATATTAGCTACCTGAGTTGCCTGCTTCAGTGTCATTCTCCGTGAGTTCTGCTACATCTAATTGTTCTAAAACAAATGAATCGAGACATGCTCTTGGGTGTTCTGCAGTTTCTCCAGTAATTAATTCCAGCCTTTCATCACCTGCATGTGAAAGTGGAAATGAAGGTAAGAGTGGGTTTGGGGATTTTTTTCCCTAAAGCTTGTCTCATTATGCAGCTGAGTTTGATCGAGCCTGTGTTGGTGCAGTCAGCAAGCAGAACAGAACTGCTGAGCACCCACAAATGCTGCTGAAATCAATAGGAACTGCAGGGACATTGTGACTTTGAGAAACAGTTCATCCTCTTCAGGAGCCTACTTATAGGTAGAAAGGCTTACTCTGAAGCTGAGTAAGAAGATTTCAGTATTGCTGGGGCTTTTTCTGTTTTGTTTTAGTTCCAGAGGACAAAATCAGGCACACTGTGCCAGACAGAACAAGTCCCAGGGAAGAGTGAGAAGGAAAGAAGAAAATGTCTGTCTCAAAAAGATGAGTAGAGCTCAGATACATCCCTGAACTCATTTGTGCACATAAGCAACAGACCCACAACCAGATTTACTCTGTGAGCAACACATCACTGAACATTGCAAATTAACAGGGCCAGCAGAGGTTCCTAAAGAGAAAAAGTTTTCTGTTTTCTGTTCTCATGCATCAACTCAGTTGAGTGTGGAGCATTTGGTATTCAAGGACGATGCAACAAAGAAATCCTATCAAGAGCATTTTACAGCTCGTCCTTATTCCATCTCCTGTTAAGCACTGCCATCAGAAGGGCATGAGTAGTGCATAGTGGTCATAGCACAGGGGTCATAAGCACTTTCAAAGACAAAAGGCCAGGCTGTGCAGCCTTCATAATTATTACTAGAGGTTGAGATGTCTCAGTATTAGCTAGATGAGTGAAAAAAAGGCAATATTACTTGTTTAATGAAAGGTCCTTGTTTTAGAGTACAAGCACTGTAGTTAGCACTGCAAAACATGTGGCATCAAAGGAGGTGAAGGAGTCAAGAGGGAGGTCTAAGATCTGACAACATTATCTTGACCTTTTTCAGCAAGTTCTCCTGGGCTTGGATTGCATCCCTTTGCCAGCATAGAGTTTAACTGAAAAGCAGAAACACAAAATACAGTAGCCCCCTAGACAACACAAACAGCCAGTACGTGGCTCAGGCAGTTTAAAGTGGCTGCCAAACAAAACCAAAACATAATCTTTAAGATACTGTGTCGAGCCAGAAGGTGCAGAACCTGGCAATAAGCTCAAAAAGTTCTGAAGAGAAAGGCAATGACAGGATAGATAAATGAGACCATCATCTTCAAAAATGCCTGATGAGGAAATTAATAGTAACTAAAATGTCACAATACTCAATTTGCCTTATGTGTACTGTGTACAATGGAAGATAGGAAATAAATATATTCTATGTACTTCTATGGAACTTCTATGGAACTTCTAAGAGGTCCAGGAAACCTACAATGCAAATAGAGATAAGAAGCACCATTTGAAGTACAAGAAAAACATCCAGCGCATGCAAATGTTTCAGATTACTAATTCTGAAAATAAAAGGTTTTTTTCCCCCACTTATTTTAAATCAGTATGTCCTGATGTTGGAAACTGTCATCTTACACATTGCAATGTATTAGGCTACATTCAGAAGACAGCGCATTTGAAATGTTTACTGCTTTGAATTTTTATGCATTAGAGGTTGAACTTTATCAACGATCTCTAATTTTTGTTTCTTAAGACATCCAATTTCCCCTCATCCATGCATTCACATTCTTGCTGTTTCTCCAGAGCATTTTAGAAAAAAAAAAAATAAAGGTGTTAATATAGAAATGAGTATTGCATCATTCCTTAAATTAAAAACCCACATAGTTAAACCTAGTGGCTCATTTCCACTCTTTTGTCATAGTGTCCTTGTCACACCAGTCCTTCGTCCCTGATTAACTTTAGTAATGTCCCCTATTTTCCTGCATCAGAATTTATAGATATGATTAATATGCAGAACAAATGCATTTAGAAGCACACACCAGAGTATTCTAGAGTAATGTATTAAGAGCCCATGTGAAACACCTAACCAATTACTGTTTAATACAGAATATTTGAAATTGCCCTCATTTTGTAAGTGAAGAGAGCTTTTTCAGAAAAGTCGCTATTGGTTGCTTTTAGAGGAAAATAAGATCCCCAAAAGACACTACTGGAAAGACGATTTGTGTCAGGCAGCAGCAAAAACCAGTGGCTCCCCTTGAGGGGCAGCTGGGGGGCACCAGGGAACTCTCAGGTCCAGGCACTGGGCACCTCCCTGGGGATGGGGATGGGCCAAGGATGGGCTGGAATATGAGCCCAGCTTGGTGGAGCCCATGGCTGGGCAAGGAAGGGCTGTAGTGAGCTGGAGACCAGCCTTGCTGTGGCATCGCTAGGGCAGGGCTGGGCAGGGACTCTCAAGGCTGGTGGCACCTCTATGGCCATCAGGACTTGCACAAAACCATCAGCAAGAGCTGTAAACAGGAGCATATGACTGGTTTTGGTTTAAACCTTCCAAGTGTCACAGTCACCTAATAAAATTTTACCTGCTACTTGTAAATCTTGCAACATCTGGTTAAAGGCTTTCAGATTTGTTTTCCAGTATAAGAAGTGCATCAATTTACAATGGCTTCAGTGATAGGCAATGTCTCATTGGAAACTATAAAAACACTGTAAGGATGAACAAGGAATACATAGGCTGCTGAATGAGGTGAGTGATTTAGCAATGGCAGACACAAGGCCAAGCTATTGAGTGTCATCTTTGCCTCAATCTTCACCAAAGTCTACCATATATCTGTAATTAGTAGAAGGGGTCATGGAGATCTGCCAGCAGTGCATGAGGACTCAGGCAGGGAGTTACTTGAGAGAATTCAATGCACACAAGTCCATGAGTTCCAGCAGGTTGTATTCGGGAGTGCAGAGAGAGCTGGCTGACATCCTTACAAGGCTGCTCTCTATTATCTTTGAAAGCTCATGGACATCAAGTGGTTCTGCATGACTAAAGAAAGGTAAATGCACCCGTCTTCAGAATAAGCCAAAAGGTAAATCCAGGGAACTCCAAGTCTCAATTTGATTGCTGGAAAAAATCACACAGCAAGTAATTTGCAAGCATCTTTCTGGGCACATTAAGTAGATAACGTGACTGGGAAGAGTTAACACCAATTTACTAAGGGTAGATTAGATTGTCATATAAGATAAAATTACTAGATTTGTAGATGAAGAAAGAGCAGTGGATGTCATTTACCTTCAACTTTAGAAATATGCTTGACTGTCTCACAATATTCTTGTATGCAAGTTATGATGTTATGGTCTGGATTGGTAGGCAATTAGACAGGAAAAAACTACTAGGATGATCAGTCTCAGAAGACACCAGACATAGCCCATCATACTGTACCATCATATTGTACCTGGAGGCTAGTAAATAGTACCACACAGGTCTATCCTGGGACTTGTTCTTTCTTATATACTTACCAATGACTTTGAGGAAAATGATTGCATGAACGTTCATCAAGTCTGCAGATTGCACTTTCATCAAGTTTGCAGATGACATCAAATAAGGAGAAATGGCTGATATGCTTAAGAGCAGGACTTCTGCTAAAAGGGACATAGACAGACCAGAGGAGTGGGCCAGAGGGAACTTTATGAATTTCAACAAGGACAAATATAAAGCCCTGCACCTGGGAAGGAATAAGCCCTTGCAACAATGCACGCAGGGGATTGACTGGCTGGGGAACAGCTGTACTGAAAAGGATTTCAGGTAGAAAGCCAGCAGTATGTCCTAGCATCAAAAATGGTCATGTATCCTAGGTTGTATTATCAGGAGCTATTATCATAGCTAGCAGATAAAAGCAGCTGATGAATCACATCTCAAATACTGCATGCAGTTTTGCCCCCTCAATACGAGACCGACATTGATACACTGGAGAAAGTTCAGTAGAGTTCAGCGGAGAGCTACCAAGAACATTTATCCTACTAGTAAAGACTGACCTAACACGGCTTGTTCAGCCTGGACACAAGAAGGCTTCAGAGGAACAGAGTTGCAGCCTTCTAATATCTACATGGAAGTCACAAAGACAATGGAGACAGGTTCTTTATAGTGATGCATGATGGGAAGAAGAGAAACAGGAAGCATGAGTGGAAATGACAAACAGACTGGCTAAAGGGAAATTTTTTTCACCACGAGGACAGACAAGCATTGGAATATGTTATTACAAAAGGTTGTGCAGTCTTTCTTCTTGGAGATTTTTCAAGATAGAAGTGGATAAAGCCCTAAGTAACATGGTTTGACCTGATTGCTGACCCTATGTTGAACATGAGGTTGGACTAAAGACCTGTTTAGGTCCCTTCCAAACTGAATTTTC
This sequence comes from Nesoenas mayeri, assembly GCF_963082525.1. Classification (NCBI taxonomy): domain Eukaryota; kingdom Metazoa; phylum Chordata; class Aves; order Columbiformes; family Columbidae; genus Nesoenas; species Nesoenas mayeri. Next base: position 76,495,911 of record NC_137543.1, read on the forward strand.
TTATGATGCTATGATTATATTGTCTGCCTAGTGCAGAAGGTCTCAAAATCTTTCTACATCAAGGTTTTGGAGTTCTTGCAAGTACTGTCATGAGACAGTTATACAATTCTTCTCCAGAATATGCTACACTGTATATCTTCTTGACCAGTCAAAATTCGAAATCATAGCTGAATCACAGAATCACAAAAGTGTTGAGGTCGGAAGGGACCTCTCAAGATGTCTAGTCCAATCCTTCTGCTCAAATTGGGTAAGCTAGAATAGGTTGCCTCAGAAAAGCTACATATGCAGAAATATTTCCTACAGAAACAAAGTGGAACTGGTCTCTCCACGTTTTGATTTAAAGTGTCCAATCATACTTTTGGAGGCTTACTTTCTTTAAACTCATTTAAACTAACTGCAACATATGTAGCTGAAGTTGAGAACCAAAACCTTCACAGAGCAACTCAGAAATAGTGCCATGGTCCCCTAAGCTGGAATTGTCAAATGCTGTAATAGCAGAGTATATCAGGCCTTTGTTGAAATTGAAATGTTACCTAGGACTTGATACACGTTTGTACAGCTGTCTTCATATATTCTGAATGATAGTTTATGCGCACCTTAATATTGGCATAGGAGAAGGTAAGAAAGCAATTAATTAAACAATATGGAGGTAGGACTAAGAAGTTTTCCTAAAGTTATTTGGGAAGGTGAATTTTAGAATAAAATTATAACTCACTAGATATTCAGACAGTATATTTCTCCCTCAAAAAGGTTTATACTTTCCCACCTCAAGTGCCCAATGCTATTCTTAGGAAGTGATTAACTTTCAATTTCACAATCTCTAGTCAATATTTCATCCAAAATAGAGAAAGTTATAATTGTTTTTATTAAAGATCTGGAGTTTTACTTATTTACTTTCATAACTCAGGGGCTGAAATTATAATATAGATGTCAATGAATTCTTCTCTATCTACCATGTAATATAATGTTTCCTAAGTGAATTACAAATATGGACTTTATAATACTTCTAGGACTCTTTTCCAAGTTCAGTAAGTTTCCTACAGTGTCACTAAATTCCTGGAAAAATCTTACCTTAGCCAAACAAAGACTAATCTCTAGCAATTATGGAGTTATCTCTCTCACTCATTAAAATAGACGTTATCTGCACCAATAAAGCAGGTCATCCCTGCTTCTCTCCTTTGGAGATAAAATACCTGTTCTGCTGTCAGTAGAACATTACATTTATATGCCTTTGTCTCAAAGAGACTCTATCTTTTCTCCACTAACACGTATTAAGATAAAAGAGAATTGATTTTCAATAACATGAAGGACAAAGTTAATCAGGAATAGTCAGTAGGGATTGATCAGGTGCAAATCATGCTTGACCAACTTGATTCCCTTCTATGATGAAATGACTAGCTGTATGGACCAGGGTGAGAGCAGTGGATATGATACACACTGGCTTTCCTAAGGCTTTTTACACATCCTCCCACAACACTGATTTGGAAGCTGAGAAACTATCAGCTGACTGGACTGTTAGATATGTTGAAAATTGTCTGGACACCAGGTTCACAGTAATCAATGTTCCAAAGTCCAGTTGGCAGTCAATAATACAAAGAGAATCACAGAGTTGCTTCTGGGTCTGACAGCATTCCTTATCTTCATCAGCAACCTGGGTCACGAGGAAAAATGCACTTACTAGAAAACACAAGGACAGTACTAAATGGTGAGAAAGTTGATACACTGCATGGTGGAGTTTTAATTCACAGCAGTCTCCAGAAACTTGTGAACTAGGCCAACAGGAATTTCCTGAAGCTCAGTAAGGAGAATTGCAAAGCTCTGTGACTGGGGAAGAATGACTTCATTCACAAATACAGCTGGGAACTGGCTGCCTGAGTCACAGCCCTGCTGAAAGGACCAGGGCCTATGGTGGATGTCAATATGAACATCAGCCAAGGTGAAGCCTCCCTGTGAAGGTGGCAAGCCAATACTAAGCTACAATAAGTGTAGCCATCAGGTCAAGGGAGTTAGTGCATTGAAGAGACTGGATCTGGAAATCTGTGTTCAGTTTGGGGCTCTACAGGTCATGAAGGGTGCTGAGAAGTTGAAAAGCATCCAATAGAAGGCTATAAAGATGGTCAGCACTTGGCCCATTAGAAGAGACTGAGAGAGCTGGCAAAGAGGGTGATTTAATAACAGCCTCCAGCTACTTGAAAGGTAGCTACCAGTGCCAATGGAGACAACCTCTTGTCAGATATGGCTGACGGCAAAACAAGGGGCAACAGGCAGTAACTGCACTTCGGAAAACTGGGGGACATTAGGAAAAATGTCTTCAGTAGAAGGACACTTTAGCACTGGAATATGTTATTCGCATAGGTGGAATCTCTGTCCTCAGGGGTTTTCAAGATTAGTTAGACTGAACTGCAGCTGACTTGATTTAGAGTTGCTAGCAGTCACGGTTTAAGCAGGAGGCTGGACTAGAAGGCCTCCAGGGGTCACTTCCAAACAAAACTGTAATGATTCTGTGAAAAATCTGTGAAATAAATCACATTGGCTAGCGTAACTTGCTTTTTACAGTAATGTTTACAGGGGTTATGAAAGCACCTTGTTCATGAAGTGCCTTGGATAAATGTAACCACATTAGAGAAAGGACTAATCTGAAATGGCAGGATCTACATTTACATAACCTACATGAAGAAACAGTGATAATGGTTTAGGACAATACTTGACCTATTTAGGAACTACATGAATTTGCCGAATTAAAAATCAACACTGGAAGGCAATTTTAAATAGGCGGAATGTGGCCTAGACTTTCATCATAAAACAGTGTGAAATGCCATTCCCTTTCTATACGCTTAGACTAAACATTTTTTGTTTTCTATAAACATGACACCTTCAATACAAGAGTGCTAAAAGTGTCCAGTATTTGCTCAGAGAACAGAATTGTGAACATTATCCTTAAACTTTTTGGAAGCTCTTCCATGCAAATATTTTCTACTTCTTTTAAATGAGACCGAAAACAGTATGCCACCGAACAAACAAACAAAAACAACAAACCAACCAAACAAACCAAACAAAAACACACCAAAAAAATCTGAAACCAAACCAAACAAACCCCCCCCAAAAACAAACACAAAACCAAAAAACCCAATCAACTCCCATCCACACAAAACCTTAATGAATTAATAAACTACAACTTTAAAAAGTTAATTTAGATCTATAAGAAAGAAATGAGATACTAAATTTTGCTCATGTTTTTCAATATTTCAATATAAGCATGGCACGGCATTGCATTCTCACTGCCAAGTAATAAACACATACCACAGAATTTGGCTGCTTCTTCCTGACTATGAAGGAAACTCCTGGATATGATGCCTGCCCTGGCAAGCTCTCTATTAAAAAACCTGCCTCCTACCATGAGCATCATTTAATATCTGCATATTCCAGTTATATGCCAAAAGCGTAAGTGGTTTTGCCTACCATTGGTCAGCAATTTCAAATAACAGAAAAATAGAAATTTATTTGTAAACAGCATTAATTGGTGGGATCCACTTTATCTCCTTTAGGAAAACAGTTTTCTGTTTTAATCATTGCACTAAAATTGAACCATTCGTCTTTAACAAAGCCAATGAGCTACTTAGTAGCTGCTGCAGCCATTTGGTCTTTCTGAGTTCAGTGTTATATCTACCTACATATTGAGAGCATATGGGGGTAGAAAAGCCAATTTGTAGTACAAAATTGGCTCTGGGTTAAATCCCAGGAAGTCATAGAGAATACTCAGAAATGGTAAAAGGATACTCAATTCACTGCTTATGTCTACATTAATAAATTAAAGAAAGGCAGGGCAAGGGCTCAAATATCAGCCAACACTCATCCATAACATTTAACTACTAACATGTATTCTCCATCAACAGTTGGCAATTAGTACTCTCCCAGACACTAGGAGATTAAGTGCAGCCTGCAAGATAAGACAGGTCAAGGACTGTGCATTGTGAAGGCATAAATACCCTACAGTGCATTTTATTTTCTACTGTAGGCACAACTCTCAAGTCTACAAGAATGCTATTAAAGACAGGCATCAACACTGCACTCTCCCATGCCCCAAAATCAGAATGGATATCAAAACCACAGATAGCACAGGTGGCACCAATGCAACCAGTTTGGCCTTACTTCAGAATTAGTTCTCCAGTGCTCTTTATTCTTCAGCATACATTCACTACGACACTTCACTGCTCCTTCAAGGAACAATGGATATGCCTGGCATTCACTACTGTAACCACAGCTCACATAGACATTCTTGTTGAATTCAAAATGCAGAGCCTGGATACTGCGGACAATGCAGCCACAGCAAGAAAGAGCCAACCTGGGGCCAGCAAGTAGTTTTTAACCATTTTCTGCTGTGGCTTTTCTGCTGCAGCTATAATGCTGACAATACCTAAGCTAAGAAACTTCTAGCTAGCTCAGCATGTTCACCCCAGCTGCAGCTACTGTAATACAGGCAAAGTTCAGCACTTAGAAGCCACGGCAATCTTCAAAAGCTTCTCTCCATTTCTGGCCAACCCTGGAGTCCAGACTGATTGGAACTCATGGGTGGACGTGCATAGATGAGTCCACATCCCGTTCTTGCCAAACAGAAGTTAAGACCCTGCACAGGCCCCAGCTGGATTGACAGAGATCCCAGCGGCACCCCCCCTGGATCCAAACTGTACCCAAACACTGAGCACACCCAAGTGTCAGCCCCATAAGTGAACAGGCAGGAGCAAGATTCCCACCTCTGCCACACCAGAAGGTTTTTCTCCAGTGATTCTGGACAGACATAAACTATTTTACATGTGTGCACACAGTCATACAACCTCAGCAGGAAAGGTACTGAAAGCCCTCCAAAGCAGAATCACCGAATCACAGAATGTTAGGGATTGGAAGAGACCTCAAAAGATCATCTAGTCCAATCCCCCTGCCAGAGCAGGAACTTAGATGAGGTTACACAGGAAGGCGCCCAAGCCGGTCTTGAATGTCTCCAGAGTAGGAGACTCCACAACCCCCCTGGGCAGCCTGTTCCAGTGCTCTGCCACCCTCACCATGAAGAAGTTTCTTTTCAAATTTAAAATGGAACCTCCTGTGTTCCAGTTTGAACCCATTACCCCTTGTCCTATCATTGGTTGTCACCGAGAAGAGCCTGGCTCCATCCTCGTGACACTCACCGTTTACATATTTGTAAACATTAATGAGGTCACCTCTCAGTCTCCTCCAGGATAAAGAGACCCAGCTCCCTCAGCCTTTCTTCATACGAGAGATGCTCCACTCCCTTAATCATCTTTGTTGCCCTGTGCTGGACTCTCTCCAGCAGTTCCCTGTCCTTCTGGAACTGAGGGGCCCAGAACTGGACACAATAGCCTTACCTACATCCAGTATGTCCAGGCAAGCCCGAGTAGCAACACAGTAAAGGCAAATTTTTCTCAGGTTATTGATATGAATGTTCCACTCACTGATGTTATTTCCATAATAATAACGGAAAAATGGTTCATGCTGTGTAGTCCTATCAAACCAGTGAAATTTGGTAAGTGGTACACTACTCAATTTAACTGCTTCCAAAAAAATCTAACCCTGCTTGGTTTTATTTTCTGGTCCTAAACACTCTAAAGAGCTTTCAGAGTGATGCTTGTTTCAATAAACCATATCCTGCGGTTCTGACAGTAAAGTTTTTATTACTTTTCTGTAAGTAGATAAAAACAAGTTAAGCTGCTGAGTTATGAGACAACAGCAATAATGCCTGATTTTTTCATTTTCCTTCTAATAAAATAAAAATATAATAATTCTATGCAAGAATGGGAAAAAATGCCACACACCTAGGACTAGAAGTGATATCATCATACTTCTGTGAAACAGGATCTTGACTACCAGAAGCTGCTCCCATTTCACTCAGTGGAGATTCGTACTTGCTTCATTAAAAAAAACCCTCTTACTTAAGCTGACATTAAACTATTTTGTTAAGGTTTAAACAGCTGCCCTAGTAAAACATTAGTTCCTCAATTGGATCAAATTAATTTGACTTACAATAAGTGGGAGGAATGGTTTAATTAGCACTGTTGAATATACTCTGCATTAGGCTAGATTTTCTTCTCAGTATCAGGCAGAACTCATTAAAAAAGAGAACTCAACCTTTTGCTCGTAATTACCTTTGGAAGACCAGCACTTGAGACAGTTTTCTAATTGCAGAAGAGGAACTGCACAAAACTACCATTCAAATGCATTTATTAATTTAGCTTTATTTCTGCTCAGCCTTTCAAAACTAATTATTTAACACTGAGGTTAGAAAATTGGAGAGTGAGCCTCAAGAGGAATGGGGCAGAAGGTCTCCTAAAAAAATGTCATTTGAGCCTTGAGGGGGAACGAGGATTCTAAAAAATATCTTTTGTGAAATTGTGTAAGAAAAAAAAAGCCCCACCAACAAGCCCTGTAAAGGGCATGCACTTCAGCATTGATTTTGTCTTCACACAGATGTCTTATTAGATTGGAGTTACACGGCAGATGAAATTCACTGTTGGTAAATGTAAAGGTACGCATATGGAAAAATAAAAGAGGTTTGATATACAGAGTGTCAGCCTCTAAAACGACCACAACTAGCCAGAAAATACAACTCAGGTTTGCTCTACAAAAACCAGTAGCAGGCACAAAAGCAATTTTTTTTAATTGAGATTGCCTCTGATGAAGAGAAGAACAACACACATGGATAGAGGCACAAACGTAGGGTTTCCTACTCTGTATTTATTATCTAGAAGGCATGCTCTGACCTCATGGTACACACATAGCAATGTGCATATAATAAACCATATGAAGCCACTATTTTAAATTAAATCTTAAAATAGAGTTTGTGACTGTGAGGAAACTACTTTTACGCAACATAATTAATCATCAGCTAAATGGCCAGCACAAAGTTCACTCATCCATGTTCCCACTGGGTACCCTTAATCTGGATGGCACCTAGAGGAAAAGGCACTAGAGTTACTACAGTAACCCACTCAACCAAATATTTTCCATTGCAGGAAGCAATGCTTACAGCAAGTTTAAGAGTTGCTTTGGCTAGGCTAAAAGCACAGCCCAAGATGAAACTAAGGAGTCCTTAACAGGACAAAAAGGACCTCTGAGAGGATCCTCAGCATCTTCTAAGATTCACTTCTAGGTCAACAGGTTCTCTAGTGAGTGATCTCAGTATTGGCTTGCACACAAAAATGATTTCCCTTGCTTAATCCAGCTTAATCTCTTTCCTACTGTCATCACACTGTGTAGATCTTAATGAACAACACTTACTGTACTACAGCTGCATCATAGATGGGAGGCTGCTATTAAGAAATATATAGGCACCTTCTAAAAAGGCCACTTTCTCTCTGCTAACCTACTTTGATTGCATCTTGACCTATACATTTATTGACAATCAATGCTTGTTTCACTGCATAACTTCAAGTATTGGTTTCTGGATAATAGAAAGGAAGAAGTTAATATGTAACATTGTTTATTACCAGGTGCTGCAGAATCATGCAAATCTTTGAAGTTTGTTGCTTTCTTTAAATAACATGTCTAAATTAGACTTCAGTACCGACAGAAGCGCTCAATACATTTCATAGCTACAGTAGTATTACTGTTTACAATTACCAAATATATTTAATCAACTACTTTCATAGAAGCATCAATAAGGAAGATGGGCAAGGGCATCACAGAAGTTCTCTCTGAGAAAAGCTTCAAGAAGAGTAACTGTGATGGCTGTGGATCCTGTAATAGAGAAAATATTGGACAATAACAGGAAGCACAGAGATTGATGAAAAAGTCAGCACTGTGGTTGGATGAGACCACTTGAAATCCTCAGATACAGTCTCATCAGAACCCTGCACAGGAATCCTATCATTCAATGAAGTATTACCCAAGACTCACACAAATTATATAGCCTATCTTAATTGCACAAAATCAGCACAACAGTAATGTCTAACAATATACTACTTAAATTTTAGAAAATAATTCTATCTACCTTAGACAGTCAAACTGGATTTATCTTTTTCATTTCATCTCTTAAATTTTTGGTTTTCTTTACCACATCTTTCATACAAACCCCAAGCAATCCACTCATAAAATGAGAAGAATAATACTGTCCCATGACAAGAGCTTCAGATTTGCCTGGTAAAAATAACTACTAGACAGGAAGCCTATGGCTTGATGGTATTTTCATTTAGTTCAGCATATCTTTCATTTAATTTCATGGCTGAATGGACTGAAAGAGCTCTTCATTCAGACCAACATGACTGACACCAGAAGCAGACATTTTCTCCTCAGAAACAGACTTAGATTCACTTAAGCCAGGCCTAAGCTTTTGATATTCTTCTCAAAGAAGAGACTGATTTAAGAATTCACACCACAGAAAAGCACAGAAAGATTACCCTGTACTACTGAGGAGAGTAAGATTTCTTATTAAAAGAAATATGGAGAAAATGCAATTTAAGAAAACCCTAACTATAAAAAAAGGTACTGTGTTACGAGAAAACCACAGGAATTATACCTAGAAAAATGCAATTTTATAGCTGCAATTCAATTATTATGAAGTATCTTAAGGTGAGGTTTGAATGTAAATGGAAGGAAACAAGATTAAAATCTAAATCATAAAAATTACTGTATTTTATGCTGTTTTGCCAGAATTACATTCTGCAAAATAGTGAATTACATAGTTTCACAAGCATAATTCATATGAAGATTTGCTTTACAAATTTAGCCACAAAAAAACCCCTTACAGTAGAATCTAAATAAAAGCCTTTATTTTAAGTTCAAGATCATCTGTAGCACCCAAGTGATTAGAAATTAATATAATTTAGAATTGCTGAAAGAAAAAAATCTATTTAGGATTAATATAAGAAACACATTTCAGAAGTTCAAAACTGTCATCGATGAGTCAATATTGCTATCTCTCAGAGCAGCATCCACATGAACAATATTCCATATGAACAGAAATGTTATTAAATTCATATCACTATTAGGGGAAAAAAAAATATTGCTTCTTCTGTAAATGTGTCTCCCCTCCTACAAAATACTAAAGACACAAAGAAAAGCATGTTTGCAATAAATTAAAGCCCCAGATGCATCTAAAAATAATTATAATATGAATCTTCCAGCACATACAGGCCCAAAGGATTTCTTAGCTCTGAAGAAACTCAGAAAAAAAATCTTTCTAGTCTATTAACCTCTTGTAGAGTAAAGAACACTAAATGCCTGAAAGGCAATCAAGACAATTTATTTGGGCTCCACTTTCTGACAAGCTTAAAGAACATTTCTACTCAAGACACAGAACTACCTAGTAAGTAACAAAGTTTCCTAATCTTCTTAATCCTTTTGTTTGGTTGTTTGTTTTGGTTTTGGTTGGTTGGTTGTTCTAAATCTGTTCATCTCTCCTAGGAGCTTTCCAGATACAGAGGACATCTGTTCCCTTCGCTGGGTTGTGGATCTGGCTCTTAATCACAGGACCACCGAATGTAAATATTCACAATAAAAATGGTGCAAAATAACTGAGCCTGATTTTCCTCTTCCTAATTCTTTTTTTTCTTTGTAATCATACCAGTACTGTAAATCAGACCAGCAGACAGAAGCTTCAGCAGGGTTGAGAAGGAGGGGAGCAGCTGCCTGCAGAGATGTACAGGGGTCTGTGGATGTGGGGATTTGCCTCAGCCATTTGTTGCTTTAGCTTGGCAAAGATGGACTTTCTCTGAGTATACACCTGTCTGTCTTCCGATGGAACTGGTGCAAACATCTCCTCCTCCACCCTGGCAGCAGCTCCCCACACAAAATGACTGACATGTTTGTGGACCGGTTGCATCTACTTGAACAGATGAAATACAGTCCCACTCTGGGCTGGTGCTGTACAAATAGGACAGAACAACTGAAAGAAGCTTCTTGTTCAAATAGTTTATCAGCAAGTTCAATTAGGTTCTGCTTTTAATGAACTCTACTAAGCTCTACTTATTAGCAATGATATGAGACACTACTGATTTGCTGCTGACTATCTGGACACGGGGGTCCAAAACTATCTCCTGCATCTGCAGTGGTGGGGCTGCAGGTGCAGGTTGGGCAGGGGGGAACTGTTGGGCTGTGGGTTGGGCTTGGCAGAGGCAGAGCTGAGGCTGCGGCCACCAAGAACACTGCTGTCACGGAGGCACCCCGAGGTTAGTTTAAGGGACAACAGGGTCCAAAACAACTTTTATTAAACCGGTGAGAAACAGGGTTTTAGCACTCCAAAAGTGACTTAAATAAAGGTTCGGATACCAGTTGAGGAAAATTATTAAGGGGCAGCAACTAATACAACAGGTGGTCCACAGAGTGCATGCACGTGGCTTCACTCAAAACAATGCTGGAGCCGTCCCTGAGTCCCTGAGTTGCCTAAACACGGTGTGGGATTATTTTTAAAGAGATACACGTACTCATAGTGAGTACGGAAAGTGTACACTCACGATTGTGTGAGGGTTAGTTTATAATACACTCGCAATCCTGCGAGGGTTAATTTACTTACACGTGCAAATGTGCACGGAATATTACGCGTGCTTATGTGGAAGCATGGGAGGAAAATACACTCGCGATTGAGCGAGGAAATAATTTATACACGTGCTTGTATTGAGCATGGAAAGTTACTCGTGCTTGTATTAAGCACGGAAAGTACGCGTGCAAATGTGCACGGAAGGAAAATACACCCGCGATTCTGCGAGGATTAATTTTACATGTGCTCATATGGAGCACGGAAAGTTATACGTGCATATGTGCATGGAAAGTATAAATATACTCGCAATCCTGTGAGAAGTTTTACTCACACCTGTGGCGGCGAGGCAAGCGGAGTCTCCATCCCGGGGAGGGAGGCTCTTGGCGGCAGCATCTTGCTCATGCTCCGAGAGACCCGTGACAATGGGCGGAGTCTCGACGAGAGTCCTGTTTTTATGTTGTCCGATCAGATCTGACTGTGGGCATTCCAGAAGCTTCTCTGCACCCCCACACTGGCTGTGGGTGCCCCTGAAGCCTCCAAACATCCCCCACACTGGCCGCAGGCGCCCAGCGGCTCACTGGTGCCTCAGTACTCCCTTCTCCTAATGGCCCTGGCCAGGGTGCTCTGGGGCCAAACAAAAGAAGCTGTTAGCCTCAAACAGCAGAGAGAGGGGGAGATGTGCCTACTCCTTCCACACTGAAGGAGCGGGGGGAAAGAGGCGGGGTTGCATTCTGCCACAATTGCAAACCATGGCTGGCAGCCGGGAGGAAGCCCAGCCCCAGGGGCTTCTGGCTGCATGGGTCCAGAGGTGGGACATCCTGGCCCATGTAGAAAAGTTGCAGAATGTCATGGAGAGGCACAAGAAGCATAGTGGAGGCCACCTGGGGTTTGGCTACTGTGCACTGGTATAAAGAAGATGTCCAAAGGGATGAACCTTTTGCTGCCTGCTGCTCTAGCAGGCTCTGAAGTGTGGGAGTGGCTACTTGTGGAGATATATGGGCACTGCTGAGGCCAGGAGGTGCTGTAGCCCGTTGCTTGGTGGGTGCAGTGGTCATGGGTGGAGACCCATGCGAGTGCCCTGCAGGTTGACCATGTGGGCTTCAGGAGGGCTGCCTTTAATTCATCTGTGCATCCTGCCCTGATGCAGCTGGAGCTCTCTGCTGGAAGCCAACTCTTCTCCTGCATCTCTCCAGAAGGTGGGGATGCTCTCAAAGTTGTGGTTGTAGTATAGTTGTAGAGCAACTGCAAAAAGCAAAGGAAAAGAGTTAGTTGCCACCACATAGAGACTGGAAAACCCCAAGTGATGAGAATTAAGACTTGGAATTGCAAGAGACAAATATAGATATTGAAAAAGGACTCTCAGTGGTGTTAGAATTAAAGTTTAGGCTAACACATTATTAAATGGTTCTGTTAAGTCATAAACACCCTTAGGTTTTTGCCATCTGGGAGCAGAGCAGTGTCAAATTTTAAAAAGCATAAGAACTGCTTTCAAAAGTAAAATACCACTATTTTTCGTTCATCTGAGTGTGATAATAAGTGTGATCCTTAGATGTATCTTCTTGGCATTCAGCGGGTGCTACAGAAAGATTTCAGATTTGGTACCTCAAGATACATAGCAAATACTTTCAAAGAAATCTGGTTACACTGAGTCCTTCCACTGAACACGTTCAATCTAAGTAGATAGAATGAAAGTGCGTATTTTTTGTGTTTCTACTAGTCAGAAAGACTCACTCAAAACTTCCTGAAAACAACCTGAGAAGGAATTTAAAACCAGACCACTCAGTACTGTCCTCATATTGAAAGGCCTTATCATATGTGAATGTCAGCTGGTTCGTGTACAGAGCAGGTGCTGTACCTTGTTATGAGCAGAAGCTGCTGCTTCTACTGCTGGGAATTCAGGAAGTGAGGTTGATCTTTGGAAATCTTACTGCATTTTGATGCATCTATAGACACTGGCCTGTCAAATAAAACTCCTCATGCTCTCAGTTGCAAAAGTGCACAGAGGTCCTGTCCTACCCAGTCCAGCACTTCCTGTTTGAGGAAGTCTTCACTGATGGCAATGCATTTTCCACCCTCACTCCACCAAATGGATGTAAACTGGTTGTTTTACACCATTTCTCAAATCTTTTTTGTAAACAGGTGTGATGGGAATTTGTTAGCTTCACCCACTCTTACATTAGAAACAGGAGGGTCTTGTTCACTCTTGTGCCCATCGCTGCAAGGTTGAACAACCTGCTCTTCCTTTCTGGGCCGTATGGCAGCATCCCAGTGTGCTCTTTCCTCGTGTCCTGGAGGGCCAGGAGAAGTTGTGTCTGTCAACTCATGTATTGTCATCTAAATGCAGAGACCAGCCACAAGTATGTAGGAAGAAGGCTCTGCTAGGCATAGAACATTGTCCAAAGCACAGGAAAACTGTTGGATAAAAAGAGGAGGGGAATTTATGCAGTCCTCATGTTTTTCAACTGCTATAAACATATGGAAGGAAACAGCAGGAAGAAAAGATTTTCTGAAAAAAAACAGAAAGCAAAAAAAAGGAAGGAAAAATATTAGGCAAAGATGTGACAGGATCAGCATCAGCTTACACCTTTCCACTGTGGCAACGCAATGCAGAAGCGCCACGTCCAGTACAGAGAATCCTTTTCCAGACATCTCCTTCGCTAAAGAAACAAAGGTGCCATTTCCCAGCACAGGGCAGGGATTAGGGACAACCTGTTTTCCTCTAACTCCTTTCCACCGCAGACAGGGACAAGAAGGCAGTCCTCGCGTGAATCCAGCTCCATTTCCAACCATTATACACTCCACAGTCAAGAAACAACCACGAGGCATCCACTGCTCAAACCAATGCTGAAGGCAGCAACTGCATCCTTATCTTCCTTCCAAGATGGCCTGCTCTTTGCTGGGATTCAAGGAACAGGCCAGCTGGAAAGTCTAGGTTTCAAAGACTAATTTCTCCAAAGCATCTGTAGCCCAAGAAAATCTGTCAAATGCCTTTTTAAATGAGAAAATGCTATACCAACACTGATTGTTTTATATTTTAAAGAGTATGATAATTTACACTGGAGCTATATTACCAAAATTTGGTAATTAATACCAAGTGATGATATTTATATCAGCTAAGTAACAGCTATAAAAACTACCTAGTACTTCTGGCATTGATTACAGATGCAACACAAGCAGAAACAATTTATTAAGCAGTTGAACAAATGGGACATTGAGGGGAGGAGTGCATTGCTCAAGAGGAAGTAGAATGTGCAACTAGAAAAATGACAAAACCAGCACTAAACTCTCAAGCCAGGGCAAAAGCTGAAATATTGACATCATAATAATGTTATCTGACAACCACTCTAGTGCCAAAAAAAAAAAAAAAGCATCCAATTCTTGCCTGAGAATCCCAACACTCCTGTGCTTCTGTAGTGAAGACTGTGACTGTGGCTGCAGAGAAGTAACAAAATCCTGTACTGAGATACATCCAAAACACTTAGAGAAATCAAGTGTATATTCAGGACCTGAAATACACCTGGTACAGTCATTTCATACAGGGTTTTTACAAAAATACTTTTACATTATGTTTATACTATACATGACTAGACTGTTAAATGATATCTGACATTGCTAAAATGCTCATCTAAATACTAGAAAGGCAAGTGTGAACCCAGCCCGTTAGGAAGGTTCACAAATTATACAGCCCTTATCTCTCTGGACAAGAAGTGCCAGGTAAGAATGTAAGGTTTGGAAAACTAGAAAAGAGCAAAGTTTTAGGGAGTGTTTTCCAGATGTTTGGGTCATCACAAGTCAAATATTCTCAAGTGAATTTAGTCAAAACCATTTTGTAGTAGGCCTAAGGGAAGGAGACAATTTTGTAACAGTGGTACAAAGTACAGGTTAAAGTCCATAGATATTGCCATGAAAAGGAATATAGCCTTTCAGAAGGTACTTAGATGAAAGAGCAATTTTAATAAATTGATGCAAAGTTTTACATTAGCATAATTGAGAAAGACTTGGAAAAAATCTGCATCACCACAGTGCATTTGCTGTCTATAAAACATAGTTAACCTTGGTGAGTGGGAGCAGTCAATATTGTCCATAAGGATGAAGAGTAAAAAGATAACCTATTTGTATTTCACAAATCTTCTATCACCATGTTAGAAGAAAATATGAACCGTATATAAAGAAGAAAGCTAAACAAAGAATTTGAGTGTATTCTGGTTTACTTGTTTCCAGGAGAATATGCGGTTTAGTACAAAATTATTTAAAATATTTTTATACAGTATGAATATTGGGCACCTAGTGTGTACAATTTACATCTGTAAAACATTATCCGCTGTAACCATTTCATTCCAATCCTGCATTTGACTGAAATCTCTGAAGGTTGATCAAAACCTCTGGGGAATAGAACTGCCCAGCATTTCTTCCCCTTTCTCTGGGGAACATCCTCTTTCTTCTCCCATCTTTTGCCGTTGATGTTATAATAACTGAATTTTTTCAAGTCCAACAGAGTTCCAGGGAAAATTTATAATTCAGATCCACAAAAGCCTGACCTTTGTAGGAGACTGTATAAGTCACTCATTGCTTGCAAGTCCAGGGCAGAGCATGGTGATCATGGTAGTTGTTTCTGCAGTGTTGAGAGTGCACTGGGATGCAAGAACTGGGCAAGAGTATGCAGACACTCATGGTGAGTGGATGGGGCTGCTTGTATGAAATGTCCCAAACTGTCACCAAATACTAAACGCTGTGGAAAATTATAAGGAAGGATGGATTATGCAGTGAAGATGAGGGCAGGCACACCTCTCCTGGAGGTCAGAACGGCTCTCTGGTGGTAGATAAAACTGGGGTGAGTTTGTGTGCCTCATTTCTTCTCCAAGTACTCTTCACTCTGCCCTCACAACAAGCCCAACTTCCTGCCTACACTAAATGTAAAAGAAGAGTAGAGAAATTGTTTTTGCTAATGCCAGCTACATGGGCTCCCTAGGCTGCTCAGTTCTTTCTGCTCTTTCCTCTTGTGCTCCAGATGAGAGCACAGCCTAAGGGAGGAGGGGTGCCTCCAAAAGTGAGTGAGTAAGGTAGCAGAAGGCACCTACAAAACAAACAAACAAACAAACAAACAAAACAAACAAAACTAAACTAAACTAGACAGCCTCCAAAAACAGACAGACAAGCTGAAGATCCCAGTTCTGATCAACATCCCAAACACTTAAGAAATTTCAAAGCATTCAAGAAGATTCAAAATACTGACAAACTACCCACCTTAGTCAGGTACTCAGGAAGCAAGGGTCAAATTTAGGTCTTCTCAGGAGCAGCAATCAGGCTCCTGACAGGATGCAAAAACATAGCCAGAAGCAATACTTAAGACTTTCCACACAGATCTGTTTTCGCTCAGAGAGTAGTGCGGCTCAGTGGCACCACTGCCTCTGGCAGAAAAGGATGAGAAAAGAAACACCACCAACATTCAAGAAGACAGGGGCAAAAAAGCCACTTAACAGTGCAAAATTAAGAGAACTGATGAGGAATTCTGTAGAAGGACTGTCGTAAAAAATGATTAAGACAACTTCTTCCACCATGTGCTGGAAAGCAGATCTCCAGCATCCTCTGTAGCATGCAAGTAATGGTTGCTGCTGATAGGACTTTTCAATAGTCAGGTGTGGCATTAGAAAGAGTTTGTGAAGATGATATGTACATTAAATTTCCACACAGCATCTAAAAACTGTGGGGAAGGAATGACAGGAAAGAGGAATCTATAAAGGACAAAGAACAAAAGGGTTACATTTTTGTTCAAAAACTGAGCTTGCTAGTGCCTGTGTAGAAAACCAAGTCTTTTGTAACAACAACATGATAGCAACAATGAAGTCCAATAATTCAATGAAAGAGCAACTGGTACAGAGTTTACAAAATTTAAACTTAAAAAAAAAAACAAAAACAAACCACACAGTAAATTACTGAACTTCTGAAAAACGTTCATCATGTTATGTACAAAATATACCATTGAAACTTTTCTCAGCTATCTTTGATTCAATACCTATATCCGATAGCTTTGCATTTGTGGAGATCTTTCAGAACTTCATTTTGTAATTTATAAAATACTAGTTTCTAGTGTTTTAATTAAACATCAGACATGTAACAGAACTAATCTCACTTTTCTATAAATGCAGTGCACATCAATATGCCATCGACACCATTCATTTCAGTCAGTCAGAAAGTTGGGCAGCTGAAATGTGAAGTAAACATTCATTTGAGATAAAACTGGAATTGGTAGATTTACATTTTAGTCACAATGCTGCACTTCCGTACTGTGATCTTGTGCTAAAAAATACTAGTGCTCTGCTTATTTTCAAAAGTATGTGCTTCATTTTACTTTTACATTTACTGATGTTTACTCTTATAATTCAGAAATAAAGAACATGGATTTACACAGAAATGCTCAGAATAAATTTGAGATAATTTCTTGGTAGAAACATGTAGAAGAATAAAAGCAGCAGCTTCTAAGAATGGTAAGCTCCTCAATATTTTAGGTCTAAGTCAGGGGCAGCAGCATATTAAGGATCTGAAACCTGAGTTATGATTGCAGTGTGTTAATCTAGGATGGAATTCTTAATTAGCTGTTGTAAAAATTCGTTCTCAACACCATTCTGAATTAAGTATGACATTTTTTTTTCTCCTTCTAAAATACAACTGCTACTGAAGCTTAACTGATTATGGTGTTTAATATGCTCTGCAGTTGCTCTCTTAAAGACTTAATAACTGTGTGCACATACACACATTGTTTTGAGACTAAAAACTCCAGAGCTAAATGCTATACCATTCCAATACTCCTTGATAAATAAAGAGCAGACGACCTACAGCCGAAGTCTGACATTTGAGTAGCCAGTAAAATTCATTCCTTTACTGAAACTACAGTAGAAAGATCACACTTTCTAACTAAATGGCCCTCTTGTCATTATACGAGTAGTGTAAGTACTTCTGGAAAAGTAAGAATCTGTTCAGGAAGGAATGAAACCACAATATATTAATGTCAAAAATCAAAACAGCAAACAGATTGCACATTACACTATGAACATTCCAATTTTTAATCAGCCCTGCTAAAAGAGGAGTGTTCAAATGGGGACACAGAGGAAGGAGTGTTTAGGTTTAAAAGATCATTCAGAATAAACTAAACTTTAAAAATGCTTGGGAAACAGCATGAATGAATGAATGAATGAATGAATAAATAAATCTATTACTATTTTAGTCACAAAATTCTATTTATTATGCTACCTGAGAACCAACAATGTAGCATCTGATGCAGAAGAATTCTTTTTAAAAGCTGTAAATTAGAATGGTAAGAAATAACCTCTTTCCCAAATACAGAAGACTTGCAAGGACCTAATTCAAGTAGAATGGGATAGAATTGCATTTGGTTTACATGAAAGATATCTCATATGACAGCCAATAAAAAATAAGGCAGAACTGTAACTATGGATGTTTACTTTGTCTCTACATTGAAATATACAAAATTATTTAATAACTATCCCATCTAGCTTTTGAAACTGCTATTTTACTACTGCTGTGATCTCTTGTCAAAACCTAAGTGGAATGCAAAACTTAATAGTGCTCATCTGATCAAGTTACATTTCAATTACACGTGCCTGATGTTTCTATGATACAAGTTAGACCCATTCATCAATGACCTAGAGGAATGGAACAAATTCTGCTTAAATTGCAAATTGCAGGAAATTGTTTCTGCATGTAATGAATTCCCCTTTAAAAGCAGCCCTTTTTGTTTTTAAAAGCAGAGAGGTACGACTATCCAGCTAAACAAGAGCAGATACAAGAAACCGGGGGGAAGAGGGGGGGAGGCGGGCAGAAGGAAACAATCTACTACACTATTAAACTAAGTCAGTAGGTAAGTAGTGTTTCTGTCAAGAAGATAGGATCCATGCTACAACAACTGGGACTGGAGTCAGAAGCCACAGAATCACAGAATGGTTGGGGTTGGAAGAGGCCTCTGGAGATCATCTAATCCAACCTACCTGCTAAAGCAGGTTCACCCAGAGGAGATCACACAGGAATGTGTCCAGGTAGATCTTGAATGTCTCCAGAGAAGGAGACTCCACAACCTCTCTGGGCAGCCTGTTCAGTGCTCTGGCACCCTCAAAGTAAAGAAGTTTTTCTTCATATTCAGATGGAACCTCCTGTGCTTCAGTCTGTGCCTTTTGCCCCTTATCCTGTCACTGAGCACCACTGAAAGGAGTCTGGTCCCATCTTCTTGACACCCATCCTTGAGATATAAATAAGCAATGATAAGATCCCCTCTCAGCCTTCTCCAGGCTGAATAGACCCAGCTCACTCAGTCTCTCCTCATAAGAAAGATGCTCCAGAGCCCTAATCATCTTTGTAACCTGCTGCTGGACTCTCTCCAGTAATTCCTTGTTCTCCTTAAACTGGGGAGCCCAGAACTGGCCACAGTACTCCAGATGCAGCCTCACCAGGGCAGAGCAGAGGGGCAGGATAACCTCTCTCGACCTGCTGGTCACACTCTTCCTAATGCACCCCAGGATACCGCTGGCCTTCTTGGCCACAAGGGCACATTGCTGGCTCATGGTCAACCTGTTGTCCACTAGGACTCCCAGGTCCTTCCCTGCAGTGCTGCTTTGCAGCAGGTCAAGCCCCAACCTGTACTGGTGTATTGGGTTAAGAATTCTTGAGAATTATGTGTAATGGACACATGTACTCAGCTGTCACATCTAATCCACACATGCCTTCAACATAAAATACTGATATTATATAACTTTTTTAAAAAAAATAATTTTAAATTATTTCCTTAAAAAGTGGAACAAATTCACAAGAAAAGAAAGAGGCTCTTCTTTCCACTTCTGTCAAAAAATGCACTTGAAAGATAGAAGGATTCAATTACCTCCAAGGGGAGGACTCAAACCTAGAACACCTCTGGTTTTGGTGTGTGTGTCCCTGACAGAAAGGGATTCATATCTGATGCTGTTCTCTCCTTCTGTATTTTTCTTTTTGCAGAGTGACCCACATCCACACAGCTTCCACAGCAGATGTCTGAATAGTTTACTTGCAGTAACTTCAAGCTGTGGTGCCTGGATGATTTCCTGATACAGGATAATTCTTCCATTAGCTCTGCAGACTTAGGAGCAATGTTAAGGGCTGCAGAATCACCCCTCACAGAAATAAAACCAAAAGACCTGATGAAAGAGCTAGCAAAAAGATAACTGTAAAATATGACAGATTCTTACACTTTCAGTAATGCTTTTCTGCTGAAATAACATCGTGTCAAGCATTTGAGCATTACACAGGAACAAAGAAATTTTCACTGTGGCACCAAGATTAGGTCTAGCGTTCCTAAACAGCAAACTCAAGAAATTTAGGGAGTGAGCTCCTGCACACTAGGAAGATCTAGACTTGAAGAGAAACTTGACATCAAGGAAAAAAAAAAAGGAAAAAAACCCACATACATACATAGCACCATAAGAATCTCCTTGATCTCCTTGTGTGAAAATGCAAACTAGTAGCCTCAGTTTTGTAAATGGATGTAACATTAAGCCTTTCCACATCTCATGAGGGAGCAGCCACAACAGGAGTGGAGCAGGTGGCAGTTCAGCAGAAGCAGCAGCTGCTCCAGAAGGGGCACAGAAGCCATGCTGCCATCCTCCAGCGCATCACAGATCAGAACAGACTCACAGCAGACTTCTCCATGGCCACCTCAGCTACCCAAGCCACCAGGTGTTGCTTCCCTCAGATTTCCAGAGCAGAAACATGGTCCTATGAGTCTCTTCTCTGGAACAGATCCAGGCTGAAGACTTCAACAAGCACTGCAAATGTGAAAGTACTTGAGGCTGTTCTCTGAGAATTAAGTCTAGCACGAAGGCTTCTGGCAACATTTCCACTGCACACTCTTGTAGCAGGGCACAGCAGATCTTGCAGTCCCTCGGTTCAAACCTCATGTCTGGGCAGGAGTAAAATTCTTGGTTGTGTCACTATTGACAACTAAATCCAATGGATCTGGAATGTGTCCAAATGTGCATGGGGTAAAAGGTGTCAAACAAGCTACTGCAAGCAGCCATATCCTTTCATTTTTCCTCATAGGATAGCTGTGAATGTCAATTGGCTGGAACTGACCCCAGAGCCTGCCAGATGAGCCAATTTCAAGGGATGGGCTGTGGTCTTTACTTTTATTTCATTTGGATAAACGAGCTGCCAGGGAGGTCAAGATTACACTTTGTAACGGAGAGTTCAGACATTATTTTAAAGGCTGTATAGGTTCTACATGCAGAATTAAGTACAGTGCAAATGCAAAATGAGGCAGGATTTTCTCCACCTAGACATACTGCAAACTCAAGGCATACCATCACACTCAGAGCTGACTGACAGGATTTTTTCCTAATGTGTGTTTGAATAAATTCACATACACTCCAGAAGAAACTGAAGGTGTTTTCTCTAAGAGGAATACTTTACTAAATTGCACTTTAACAGAAACACAATACACCAACTACTGTGGAAATTCTTGCCAAAACATTTTAGCATTAATTGTGGAAGGCCTGGCAATAAGAAGAAATGGTGAACTCACACCAATTTACAACATTTGCATTACACTGCAGCATTGCTTGGCTATCGGAGCATTGCTGTATGACTGCATCAAGTTTGACATCGCGAAGACACCAGCTACAATGCACTATTCTCTTTGTGTCACCTTGTGGCATTTTGGTGTTGAAAGTCAAATACATGAGAGCACTAATCAAGCAATTGACAGCGCTAATCTCTATCTGAGTTTTGAATAGAATATGCATTTTTAATGTGTTTGGGCTCTCAACTTGATTTTTTTTTTTTTCAAAAATCATATGTGAGACACTATATTGTTACCTGGAACTGTCCATGTACACCAAATAAGTGTCTGTTTTATAATTTGCTCTTAATTAGCTTACAGAGAAAGCAGAGTGTATTATGCAAGAAAAACTATATTTAAAAACTTACAGTAATTTACTAGTATAGTATCAAGTTGATAATTAAGCCTGGAATAACAGCATAGCATTACTGGGCTGTAGTGAGGCCTTTACAACTAAGCTTCATCAGAGAATTTAGAAACCAGCACAATACTGTTTAGTAGACAAGCAACTAACCTTCTACATGGAGTTCCCAGTTGTGATACAACAGAACTCTGGACTAAAACTTGGGACACGTGGGCTCACCTCATGACTTTTGACAACTTCATGTTTATGTAGGTAAATACTTGGCTTCTTCTGAAAGATAAACAGCAAGAGGGTTGCTACACTTTTCTAGCTGAAACATCCCTCTCACTTCAATAAAAAATACTGCCAAACTTTAAACAGTCTATTGGCATGCTCAATTTCTGCTTCAATCTCTTGCATTTTCTGTTGTCCCCACTCTTGTATGCAATTCTGATGTGGTATCATTCAGTTTTTCTGTACCTTCTCTAATTCCAGATGACTTTTTCTGTGCACAAGATGAACAGGTTTCTCTCCTGGAGTCACCCACCCAAGTGGCCTTCTGCCTGTGGGATGCTTGCACCCCTGGTTGCAGGACTTGGGAAGGGCATACCGATGAGCCCCAAGACTGCAAGAGACAGAGGATGGTCATGTAGTTAAGGCACCTCAATGTATTCCTGGGGGACTTGACTGATTTGATCTTTACCTCATTACTCCTGGAGCTCTCAGTCTTGGCAAACTAAGCTTCTCACAGCTGCTCACTGAACATTCTGTGTCCATCTGCTAAGACATGCAGAAATGTTGATCATGCAAAAAGGTACAGCTGAGGACACTAGGAAGTCCATTTTAATAATAGTAATAATAATAATAATAGAAATAATTCCAAGTACTCTGAGCCTTTAAAAAAAATACAAAATTAGAGAATATGATAATTTCAGCTTTAAATCTCTCTGTACTTTTTTTCCTTCTTGTTGAAATTAAGACAAATTATTTCTTCTCTTAGCATATTCTATTCACAGCATCTCTGTGATACTGTTGTGTGGGGGGGGATTTGTTTAGTTTTTAATTCTGGCCATTCAAGTGTATCTATCAGTGCAGAAACTACAGTCCTATTTGCTCAACACTTTAAGGTTTGTAGTTAAAGACTATCTTAATGCATTTCTATATTTACTCGTTTCTGCAGATTCACACTGCCTCTCTGTTGTCCCAAAGCTCAGCAAGCTTTATATCACATCAAAAAAACAGATATAAAAGGGCATGAAAATGACAAATATTTTTTTTTAAAATTAAAAACTACTGAGTTTGGTTTCAAGTTCAGATTGAACTTTCACAATAATTCACATTTTATGTGCTCCAGCTCATTCCTTCTCAATTAAAACTTGCACATTTGCCAATAAAGATTTAGAGATCAGTAGTTCATTCATCATGTTTGCTTAAGTTACTCATTTCTAAATCATATGTCTATCCCAGCTACTTAGCACAGAGCAGTGTTGGAAGGACTGATTAAAGACCATGCCTTTTGTTGCCAGTGACAACTATGATAAAAGGGTGAGTTAAGAAAAGATGAATAGCAAAATACCTGTTTCAGCTGAAAAATGTTAGCTAATCCAGTAGCTGAGATGCAAAAAGACTTCACAGCTTGTTTACAGTTTTCTAAAGAAATGTTGTCTTCATGTTCGGATTAAGCAGCAAAACTCAGAGAAAGACACAGCAGGGAACACAGAAATAACATGTAAAGGGAAACAAAACAGACTTCTGCTTCAGGGGCAGGCATTCCTGCAATTATACTGATGAAGTAGCCTGAATCTGCTTGCTTGCTACAGAAAATTCAGTGCTTAGCTGTGAACAATTCATCCTTCTTATTTGTAAGAATAACATTTGAAATCTAGCTCTTATTTATTCTGCTGTAGGTTTTTTGTTTGGTTGGTTTTGGTTTTGTTTGAGTTATTTTCTTTTCTTTTTGATTTGGTTTTGGTTTGTCAAATTTGACAAAACTGAGTAGTGATTAACAGTAATAATATACTGGTCTCTAAGAAGTAACATAACAGCTTTCTGAAAGTAACTTAGCAGACATGCAAAATCACCATCAACACCAATAAGTATTAGTCTGGTCACGTGTTTGTCCCATTACAAGTGGCACTCTATAAAGGATGTTGAGCTAAAGGTATGAGCTTCATGATTGTACACACAACCTTTCAAATGTACCACACTACATAAAACCAAATGGTAACTTCTTCAGCCTGCAAATCCATTGTAGAGTGAGGGTAATGCAAGATTTGGATAGCCATGATCATCTCAGAAACTTTAATATTAACTTTGTATTCCACTGCTAAATTTATGGCAGCACCAGTCCTATTCAGTGCTACTAAATTTATGGCTGATAATTCAGTACAAATAACACATCCATTTGTTCTGTTAGCCAATAGTAGAATATGCAAGTGGGTGCACTTGCAACTTTACAGAATGTGCAATTGAGTCCAGAGTCCCCAGATGTCACAAAACAGCTCTGTGTTCATCCCATATGGGAAAGGAAAAGGGCATTGCATGGGCCAAAAGCCTTAACTGACCCTGAGAACGCGAGATCCGAGATCTGGTCCCAGTGATCACATCTACTGTTCCCTACACAATTACAGAAGTCCACAGCTTTTCCCCATACTTGCTCCTACAATGTAGCTATGGGCTGTAAACACAAATATCCATGACAATTTGAAACCTAAACTGTTCAGATAAATAAGAAAAAAGCTCCATAATATAAAGCTATAACTACTACTAATATTGATACTAGTTCCATTACCTAGGTTTAATAATTAACTTACAGTTTTTAATTATAATTTTTAATTGACACAAGCTTTACATTGGAAAAAAATGATACTGAAATAAAGCAGCTAATGCTTTGCTTATTTTACTGTCTTTATTACTGAAAGCACTTTCACCATCTCCAGGCCATTGGTGAAATTCAATAGCTGAGGAAACAGAGGTTTCTAAGGAGTCTAAGGTGAGATAGTGTAGATTATAATCACATTCAACAAATTCCCCCCACAGGGACAGTATCAAGCGCTCAATATCTGCCTGTGGGGTTTAACTGTGATTTGGAAAATGTTTGTGTGGATTTTTCAGAAATTACATTTTCTCCAGTCTTCAGAACTTTCAGACTGTCATACACAAGAACTTTCTTTTTATGAAGTAAACTACTGTTGTGAACTACCAACCAATTGAATCTACTACTAGAAGATAAAATAAACAGCAGATGCCAGAAAACACATTCAGAGTGACTGGTTTGTATTCTGATATTTGCATGATGGTTTAATATTTATTCTTCTGATCCATCAGCTGGCACAACGTGCCACACAACACAGAGGCTATATTCCACATCAAGACTATTGCAGCAAACAGAATTAATTGCATGCCTTTCACAAATCTATTTATTTGGCTTGACCCACTATGCATTAAGTTAAATCCAATATAGAGATATATAACAGAAAGATAGCTCAAAGAAGCATCATGTCGAAGTAGGCAGCATAATTATTCAGTATATAATCAGCTTGATATATTTATACTACCTAGCTTAGAGCTGTCTCCAGAAATGGAAGAATTACAGGGAATCTGGAGGGTAGCACAATGTTCAAATAATTTTTTTTTTTTTAAATAATGCAAAAATATGCTAGAAAAAGGCTTCTATGTGTTAATCTAATTGGAAAACTATGCACATTGCCTTTGTATTATGCCAGCAATAAATTATTGCATAAGAGCTATTAGCTATTACTGAAAGACATTGTTTTCACAGCATACAATGTGGTGATATAACGATTCCATCTTTTTTGCTGAAGTCATAAAATACCTCATATTTTCAAACAAATCTGTTTCTAAATTACCTGAGTACAAAAACTGCAGGCATCTTTTCTAGCTCTTCCCATATATCCATATTCAAGTACCCATTTAGAGAAAAGATGAACAAATTTTTTCTGAAACTTTAAAAGAAACATGACACCAGTCTGAAAGCACATATGAATCTCAAAGCAAACCTACCCTTTTGTGGAATTTAGAAGTTTTCAAGTTAGAAAATCATATTCTCTTCACCTAACATTATAGTTTATACCAGCAGTGCCAATATCTTATGCTTCCCAGCAGCAACGGCAGGTCTTGCTGTGGCTTGCAAACGTGGGTGTCACAGACAGGATTTTGAAACATACAGGAACTTGGGAGGAAATTCCTGATGGTTTCATAATCTTCCTTGAAGCAAAGAAAGATGACTGAGAAATATGAGCTCTAAAACACCTGAAGGAGACCACTAAACGGTCTCCACATACACATAGTAGGTATAAGAGAAGGACTGGAAAACATTAAAAAGATAATTTAGATTAAAATATACATGTTTTTGAGGAAAGAAGGCATTTTGGAAGACCAGAATTTAGAATCTAAGTGAAGAACACAGAAATAGGTAGGAAGAGAAATTACGGGGACACAAAAATATACTGTAAAGAATCTGCAGGTTTAGAAAGGGTTCTAGGAAAGACAAAGCACAAAGCCCCTTTTCTTTCAATCTGAACATTGGATGTAAGCAAAATGAGAATATGAGAGATAAGGAAGCTAAATCAGGCAAATTCATTTCCTCCTGAAGTACAAATTTACCTCTTCTCACCAGCTCAGGAATACTGAGGTTTCTGCAAACCCTCTCCTATCCCACGGACTCATAGTGATTCAAAAAAGCCCAGTGGGCTGGGCTGCGGCTGCTCTCACCGTTGAGCAGGAAGGCAAATGAAGCCTCAGGCAATGGAACTTCACTGACAGGAAATTAAATGAAAACTGTTGTATTAATTACCATGAAACAGATAAGCGCAGGGAGTCAATGAAGCCAGCAAGATCCTGTCATTTTCCAGTCCTACACAGTTAACTATGCTTCAAAGAGCTGAGTGCATCTGCTTTGTCTCATGCCAGCTACCACTGGTAAATCTTTCCGCAGCCCTCTAATAAAGAAAACACAACTAGAACATTTTAGTTTTAAAATGAAAACCGAACTTAATGTTTCAACAGCACAACATTCATCTGCAAACCTTTCAAAGAACCTTTCCCCTCTCCATGACATCTTCAGAAGAAAAAAAACACCAGCTGAGCTGGTCTAAAGCTCCTGTTAAAATTGGAACCTTTTTTCTTAACACAAGACTATATACAAAAAAGTAATGAAACTACCAAAAAATATAAAAGCATTTGATAATCTTTGATGCTGGCTCACTCAGATTCATTGCTGGACATAACACGGTGTTTTATCAGTGACTTTAAGACCTGGCAAAAGGACACCAGCCTCAGACTAGGCCTGGCCTGGTTTTAGTTGTCCCATTGTCCCAAGATGCACAGCAAGGCCACAAAACACTCAGCTACTGACTAGCAGTGCTAGAGGCTCCTTAATAAAAGGCAAACCCTTTAAAGGAGGAAAAACAAAAGCTAAAACAATGAAGAAACAAATAAGAAAGGAAAGGCAGAAAAATTCAGCAGTTGAATTCCTGTCATCTGGAATTTAATTAAAAAAAAAAAAAAAAAAATCAGTGAAATGGTGGTTAGAAATTTCACCTTAAAAAGTATTATATTATATAAATGCATGAAATATTTAAAGCAGAAGATGGAAGAAGACCAAAGTTTATCTTCCGTACATTTCATGGAATAATCTTAAACCGAGACAACAGGTTTTACTTTCACAAATGTTTTTTTTTCAGATACCAATGTTTTTACTGAGCTTGAAGGTTTGCCTGGTTCAGCAGTTCTTCCCTCTTGACTACTCAAATTAACCCTGAACCTGGTTCCAATTGGAATTTAAAATTTATAAAATCGGTCCCTGCGGCTCCAGGTAGGGTGATTGGACTAGATGATCTTCTGAGGTCCCTTCCAATCCCTAACATTCTGTGATTCTGTGATATTCAATCTGTTGGCAACACAACAGTATTATAGAGTGGGTAGCAGAAACTTTTGAGTAGATTTTTAAAAGACCAAAGAAAGAGGTTTCCACAGAGGAGACTGACGGGACTCGTATCATAAGCACACTGCAAACTGACTGCTGAAATACTTGCTAATAAGTGTAATTTGTGTTGGATGTTCTATCCAGATTTTTTTACAGCAGTCAGAAGGAACTGTGAAGGGTTTACAGCTACTGTAAAATCTCCTTTGATGCTTAGAACTACTGAAGAGGATGGTTGGCCTTTCATAACTCTTTGTGTTCTCCAGTTTTCTACAAGTACCTCTAGAGTTCACAATGTCCAAAGAACTGCCAAGTGTCCTGACAGAGGTCCAAGTAAAAAATTGTGAATAAGAAATATTAATACCTGGGATTTTTTTATAACAAT
Organism: Nesoenas mayeri; assembly: GCF_963082525.1. NCBI lineage: Eukaryota > Metazoa > Chordata > Aves > Columbiformes > Columbidae > Nesoenas > Nesoenas mayeri. The sequence goes on from NC_137543.1 coordinate 76,523,663, forward strand.
TTCTAACACTAATTCTGATTCTAAAAAATGATGCAAGTAGTTAAGTATTCACCCTTCTCATAGATGAAATTTCAGCCTTTAAGAAATAATCTACTTAAGAACTTCAGTATACTTTCATCCACACTCACATAATTAAATTCCAGATATATGAATAGTAATTATATTTTTTTTAATTAATAACTCATTACTCTTCTCCCTGACTACAAATTGCTAGACATGGCACTATCTAAGTAATCACCTGAATACTTTTAATGGCTTTTTTGAAGTGCATTCACCTCCCTGAAGTAACATAATCTTTTATCTTCATCTGTTAAAATAAACTGAACATAAACTCAATATTCATGGACATTATTGGCAGATAACTGAGTTTAGCTAATGACCTCTCTTCACTTTTCCAATAACCTCATGCAGTTCTCTTTATTTACCTATATGCATTTTTCTTTTCAAAGACTAAACATACTTAAAATTTCCTGATAATTACATGCAAATATATAACATTAATGCAGACAGAACTCTCTTCTGACACCCAGCTTTCTGAAAACAAATGACATCTCTCACTGGCTAAGCTTAAGTCTCCAAACTATTACTAAAAAAATTAATTTCTTTTTATATCAAAGTTTATTTTCAAATGTATTAAGAAAACCATAGTTTCTCTATCATTTGCATTATTTAGAAACTATTGTGATAACCTTCCATGAGGTCAGGGGAAAAAACCTTAAAGTTCTTATTTTTCCCTTATAATAATGTCATCCCTATTTTGTACAGTAACTGTCTCTTAGGTTTTTTTAGGACTTAGCATACTTTCTGAAAAAGTACAAAATTTAACTTCACAAAAATTCAAAGAAATCTAATGTGGAAGCTGATATTTAAACTTCACCTCTTTTCAAGATGCATTCATTGATTTTTCTGCAGTAAGGAAATCAACAGCTCTGTTCCAATTGTTGTGCTTACATGACAACTTAACTCTAGCTAGCAAAATCACTTTGAAATTGCTCTTCAATAATAAAAATCCTTTGTTTTCCTGTGGCAACATCAAAACAAAGACTTTTTGTTATGGAACAGTTTTGAACACAATCTGTAAATGATGATTTTGTTCTATGTCAACACAGTTTCACTTTTCCATTGCAAATCAACTTCTAAAATCATAGCTAAGCAGGCAAGTAGTTAGGGACTTTGTACAAGTATAGGCATGTATGACCCAAAATCATTGTTAAGGCAAAGGTTTCCTAAACAGCTCATTTTTTGAAACAGCTATTTATCATAGGATTAAATCATGAGGTGATATACTGCGTGAAAGCTTTTGATTTTATCAACACCTTCACATTTACTGATTTGCCATTTTAAAGAAAAACTCCTTGAAAATCTTCCAACTACAGATTTTTATCAACAATTACAGGAAAACTGACTCTGCAAACAAATCATCATTTCCTTTTTCATGATGTGCAAACACAACGAGAAAGTATTTGCTGGGATGAGCAAATGACAAAAAAAAATATAGGTATGCTACAAATGGATTTATATAGGAATCTTTCCTAAGAAAAAGCAAGCACTATAGCACACATGAACTGAGCTGCTAAATTTACTTTCAAATTATAACATTCTTGGTATTATTCCATTCTGTCTTCTTACAACTTAGCTTGATATGACTAGTAAATTTACCGCACCCTGAAATTCTGTTTGCTTTACAAAGTCACCTCATTCTTACAAGAATTGCAACTTGAAATTTAAACATACTTTCCATGGCTGCTTTTCTTTCATTTTTTGTCTCAAATTCTTCTCCTTAGCATCTAGCTTTATTAATTTCCACATAACACCCGTCTTCACAAAATACCATCATAGTTTTGAGTGTCATTCAATCACAGATTTTGAATTCCATTTGTGGAAAGAAATTGATGACTGACTGTTGAAAGTTTTCAAGTAAATGACATTAAATATGAAATACCTTATTCACATTCTTGGCATGAATGTAAGATGCAAACATGTTAAAATAACAAAACAGGCACCCTAGTTCCATCTACTGACCAAATATTCTCAAGTAAAAGATATCACTCTCTTGTCTTAAAAAGATTGTTTAGAAATTAGTTAATGTTTAAAATAATTTTGAAGACAAATAAATTTTTTTCATTAATTACCACAAATAGTAACATTTCCAGTTGCAACACTGTAGTAGTTAAATCTTTGCCAGGTTTTTGGTTTGCTATCCCAAGGCACATTTAAAAATAAAGTATTTCAAAAGGGAAATAAAATTCCACATATGTAAAATATAATGGACTACAAAAAATATATTAACCTGGTAATGTACATGTTTTCACTCTGTTACAGGACTGCATATTAAGAAGCTGTTAATTATCCTCCACAATTAAGTTTTTGTATTATTTAGTTTATCTATAAGACAAGAAAATCAAGACAGCCTTTCCAGTTTACACATACCATGTAATTGGTAGTCAGAGCTAAGGACTTAGGGCATGGTCCAAAGTGACACTTTACTGGATAGCAACACAAGTATCTGTCTCTTGTTTGTCATTTAAGTCCAAAAAGAAAAGATTTACAATGAGAGAAAAGGAAGCCTTAGTGTTGCCCGAAATCTTTACAAACAGAAAATGAAGAGGTTTGTCCTCATCAGCAATGGCATCATCAAAATCTGGGGGTTGGGTGAAGCAAGGAGAACCATGCTCAATGTCAGCAATGACCTTTTCCTGCACCCCTCACTCTTCATTTGGTTGAAAGTGGAGACAGCAGAGGAGACAGGAGTTCCTCAGTGGGGAAACGCTGGGGCAAACCTCCCTAGGACACGGAAGTTTCCATGTCACTTCTACACCATGACAATGCACAGAAAATGCTGATTTGCTGAAAATATGGGAACATAGGGAGTACAAGAGGTAAGAGAAGTTTTAAAAGGAGTTGCTACTTGTGCCACTCCTCTGATGGCAGAGAAATTGCTTCGTCGTTGGTTCAGATCTTAATGCCAACGCCATCCTCCAGTACTGGTCACTGAGATGTAGCACTCCCAACTCACAGCCCCTGCAGCAGGGGTTGCTTACTCATTTATATAGAATGAAACAGTTGTGTGACCCAGCACTAAGGGGCGCAGACCTCAAATTCCCTCAGGCAGAGAAAGAACTAGAATGCAGGCAACTAGACTATTTTTCTCTGAAAAACAGAAGACTTTTTTACATTTAATTTCAGCGAGGAAAGATATTTCAACTCAGTTATATCTAACATAAATCCAAATAGTGTTTAGGCTAAAAACTGGGAAAATTATGCAACGTAATAAAAAGATCTGACGTTTACATAAATGAGACATGAATATTTCCATTATATCAAATAGTACTCTCTCAAATAATACATTACCTGGATAAAAATAGCCACATAATATATGAGTTCTCCTTCTCAGCTTTTGTAAAACTAGCAGCTACATCCACATATTTTAGAAATTCAAAGAACCCAGCCAGAGCAGAATTATCTATATGCAGCTTTGTATGGGATGTTGCAGAGAGATCTGTGCAGTATTTATCAAAGCTCGTTTACTTACAGAAAATACAGTTCCAGTGTCAAAGCTATTTGTGAATTAGGTCACAATTCAGTGAATAGATTTAACCAAGAAAAAAAAATACAGAAGTCAGAATATTTTCTTTCAGCATTTTCATTCAAAAAGTTTAAATCCAAGAACATTTTGTTGCAGGCAAGCTAAAGTATCTGTGTTATTCTCAGGATATCTACACTTCTTTTATTTAACTATATAAAACCATTTTGGGTCTGCTCTTTTCATGGCCTTTATCATATTTGGTGATCAAAGACTTAAATCTCATTGCATCATTATAATTTCTTCCTACTGCATACCTTTAGCAAAAGGCAACGTAAGTGCATGTGCCCTAAATTCACCTTTTAAAAATATCCTTCACAAATAAGAGTAATTTCAGACACATATTGTCTTAATGACAATAAGTGTCATTAAGGACATTTGCAGAAAGCAAAACACGTTCTGTCATCTTTTCTGGGTCAGGTCCCAGCAAATCAGTGTTTGTCTCCATACAGTGACTAGGAACAACACCAGAATATACAGGAAGAGGCAGAAGTTAAACATTTAACATATATCATGAACAATTCTGCCTTTCACAGACATGCTACCATTCCCATAATTAATGTAACAAATTAATTATTAAAAAAATAATCATGAAAAATAGGTGAAATCCATGAAAGACAGGTACCAGCTCAAATATCAGATTTTCTAGGAAAAGGAGCAAATGCTGCAGAAGCAAAGACTGTGAAGATGTCAGGAAGTCAGTCGCTGTTTTTGCGGAGAAGCAGCATTACATATCTCCATTGCTTAATCTTAATTCATCTGATGAAACAGTGACATGAAGCCTCTCATGTTACTGCCCAGCAAGTTCTGAGTATAGAAAGCAATGGCAGAAAACACAAAGTCTATGCACTGAACAGGAAAAAGAAAAAGTAGTTTATTGCAAAGCAGATGAAACACAGCATCTCATCTAAAACATAAAAGAGATACTAATATAAAAGTTTGTTGTGATCATTGCATTTGAATAATGGCTTAAGAGTCAAAAGTATTATTATAATGGGCAACTTTTATTTTGCAACATTGAACAGTCAAATTATGGTGAGGGTTTCAAGCAAAAAAGCCTCAATCTATATGGTTATCGTGACAAAACCAGTAGGAAATGTACCCAGAACTGTGAAAATATGGACAAACACACAATACAAAGGAACAGCTAAACAAAACAGAGGTTTGCAATTTAAGTCTTTTGAAGAACATAGTTTAGATAAAAAAAAAACCTACATTTTTTTTTTCAAGAGAGAATTGTAACACCATAAATGTCTCAAACTAATGAAAAGCTCAAAATTTTACTCAAAGCAAACACAGGGCTGTGCCTCGCCATTAGCTCTTGTTACACCTGATAAATTGATGGCTTATGAGAACCACACTGAAACACCAAGTCTCAATAAACTTTCAAGTCCTTGTTAACCAATCAGTGCTGGCAGAGGTCAGTCTGGCAACCATCTCCCAGGGCAGATGGAAGTCCAGGGCCAGGAGGGAAGCAGACAAGGCAGATACAGGCTGATAACAAACTGGGACTGAGCACCATGAGACAACACCAGCAGCCAGGTCATGAGGAGCAGACAACCAGAATGTGGGAGCCCCCATGAATCCCATCTACAGCCCAGCGCAGCGAGCATCAAGAAGCAGAAATCTCTTACCTACAGAATGGATAAAATAAAACCACGCATGAGACCAACAGGCCCATTTCCAGACAGTCACGCTTGAGCCTTCGGATGCAGGTCAGGATGGGAAATCACTGATACTCTCGTGACTGCTGAGTCCATGCCCCTGACATCACTAAGCAATCTGAAGTTTCCTTCAACCATTCAGAAACACAATTAGCAGCCTACTGCATTATAAAAGATGACCCACATCGTAGCTGCCCAGCGAAGTTCACTGACCAAATCATGACTTTTCATTGAAAAGAGCCAAAGTGGTTACCAAGGGCCTCTGTGCTTACTATAGCTGGTTAAAAGTTGCACCCAACTTAATTATGCCAACAAAGTGTCTTCGCTTATGCATAAAGATTAAAGAGTAAAACAGGCTTCAGTCACAGTTCGGTCTTCCAGTTATTACTGAAATACAAGTTATACTTGATAAAAGAATTTAAGTGTGGCCATTTATCTAGAGAATTCTGTGATAGAAGAGTTACATCTGCCATGCATGTAATTACTTCCAATATCTCAGTCTTCTACTTAAGGAGACAAATTGCATACTATGAGAAAATTAGTATTTTGCTACCTCATCATTAATAATTTGCCTAGGAAGTGAGATTCAACTACACATAGAAAAGCTTAGAAGCAACAAACTGAACATGCTCTATAAGGATTATAGTGTAAAACATATGCTGCATTACAAATATTGTGACATGCAATACCAACCAGTAAAAGGCTAAGGACTGTTTTTCTGCAGTTTAATTGAGTATCAATAAAAAGACAGTCTTCTAGGTATAAAGTTTACTATTGATTTTAAAGTCTGCATATCTCAATTATTGTTTCCATTTTCTTTTGAACAGGTTCAAATGTTACTCTTTTAAGTGACCTCCCCTAAGATTCACATATAAAAAAAGAGGGCTGCAACCAACTGAAAGAGGTCATTTATTTCCTGTATTTTTATGTTATCCATGCTGAATGAATACTAACAATGGAGAATGTGTAAGTAATATCAGGAACCAGGTAAGCAGAATAATCAAAATGAGACTTCTAAATGATATAAATGCATGTAAAAATCAGACATAGAATATTGACCCGAGTAAAATTAATTCAGGTTTTGTTTTTGTTACAGTTTCATTAAATTCTAAGTAATTTGAGGAATTCAGAGTAGCTCAGTAGGACTCAGCACATATAGATCCTCACCTGCAGAAGCTGTCGGCAACCTTGGTGTGGAGATCAGCTTCATCCTTCATAGGCCAAAGGACAAGAAACTGTTCGATCAGCTAAGAGCCAGCAAATATAGAAGTGTAGTAGGTCCAAACCAATTACACTTCAGGGGGATCTATCACTAGGAAAGGCTAATTAATATCTTTATTCCCTCCATCTAAATTTATTTTAGGAGACAGAAAGTTAACTCTACTTTGTAAGTCAGAGGACGACTACCACTATTAGTGCCTTGCCAAGAGCAAAAAAAAATCTCTGAGCTTCTTGCTGTAATGTGCAATTGCTATCCACCTCTGCAGCATGCACTTCAGAAAAGGCTGCACCTTCTCTTCATGTCTCATAGTATCTCAGTCCTTGCAACCAGGTCTCCTGTTGGCATGTGGCATGCTGGCATACACTTAGCCAGTTTGTTTCAGAAAACACCAGGAGATAGTGATTAGAAGAACCTGATCCTCCCAGAACAGGCAGAAGCCCATGTGAAAATTCCCCTGGGTGAGCATCCAGGTTCTCCTCACTTGTTGGACACGTGCTGAGCTGTGGCTTTGAGCTGCTCTAGCTACAGTTCTGCCAACGCACAGGTACAACTGGGACCTCTGAAAAAAGGGACAAACACCACCTCCTCAGTCTGTTTTGCAGATGGTCTCTGATGCTCATATTCAGGAGAGCAAGAGTGTTTAAGAAAGAGTAGTATTAACATGAAGACCATTCACTACAGCTTGTATATTCAACATTTCTCTCTTCTCTGCAAATTTTTGATGGACATATGGTCTAGCAATATTCAGGATAGTAATAATCTGATTTTTCAGTCCCTGCTTTTATGCCCACCTTCTTTAATTGATGCAATCAGCAACTGCAGCCTGGAATATATTTTAAATATTCATTTTGGTCAGGTATTAAGACAGTTCTTTATAAACTTTGTTCTCTAGAAAATACCATCTACTTTACTGCTTTTTCAGTCTGGCACCTCAAAAAATATTTGCCATAAGGGGCTTTTCTATCCAGAAATAAGGCTGCTTTAAAATACAGTTCAACCTGCTCGGTGAAGGCACTGACTGAAATCCTCCTATTGGTGTTGGAAAGTAAAATGTGGGAAAGCAAGATGTGTGGTTCCAGCCACCTGAATGATAAAGAAAGATCAATACTAACATGACCATTTGGACAGTCTAAGACATAATACTAACATAATCACATATAAAGGGCCTTGGACAGATTACTTTGAAGTACGTTTCTCGTAATTGTAAAAAGTTATAGCCCAGACTCGTGAGAATGGTATCTCGGGCCGGATAACTACGCCCAAGTGCATGGGATGTGTGAATATCCTTGGGCCTGGTCTGTGAATGAGTGAAAAAAAAAGTGAGACAAACATCACATGAGTTTAGTGTGTTCTTAATAACAATTAGTGGAAAAGCACCTTCTTGTAAACATCTTAGTCCAGGCCTGTACCTGTAAATCCTATTGAAATAAATAACTTACGCTTTTTCTATGGATAAACAACGTTTAATCAATTTCCTTGTGTTCCGTAAAAACGCATTCATTAGAGCATAAGCAAAACAGCGCTGGGTGCGCGAGGGATTCACTCCGCCCAACACGCACACTTTTAACAATAAGAAGTGTGCTTAAATACAGTATGGTATTACATATTCATAATGACCCCAGAAACGCCTATACATATTCATGACCTTTCCCGCTTTTTATTAAAATGAGTCTCAGATAACCATTTACATATTCCCCTCCTTGACCCTCCCTTGTTGCGCCTGCGCAATGTCACTTGGTGAATTTGAGGAAGGGTCTTTAGGGGTCTTTGGATGAAGGCTCCTTCAGCTTCATCACAGTGGACTTTTTACCTTTGGCTCATTAGGAGGAACTGGCTGGAACCCAAGCTACCAAACTGACTGAAACCAGACTGGCGCCCCCCTTTTTGCTGTAAATCTTGGCTATCTTGTCTCCTCAAGGTTGCAGCTGGTGCTGTAGAACTTCTTATCTCGGCATTTAACGAAGTCCTGCTTTTTTTAGCACAATTAGTTACATATAACTCTAAACTAGATATTAATAATGTGGTTTAAAATGTTAGCTTGTTAGTAGGCCCTTATTATATAGTTGCTTAACCCTTAAAGTGTTAGTTCCCTCTATCAATATAACTTCCTAAACAAGTTTCATAACTTTACATAGAACTTAAACACCTTTCCCTTTTCCAAGTTCAGAGTCTGTGCCTCATTTGGTTATACCTGTAAACATTAAACATCTTAGCACAAATCACAACTGCATTTTTCACACTATAAACTGTCAATGGTGAATAAAGAAGGCAGCCTAGGCCTAGGTCAGCTCTCGGCTTGGCCAGGCTCTGTGCTCCTTCATGAACAAGATCTCTGCCTCTGCGTGAATTTCTGTCTGCGCCCTGGTATGCGTCATTTCTCATCGCCGCATATTGGTATCTTCTAAACCAAGAAATTGTATCTAATTTAGAAATAAAAACTGTGCCAATTGAGCTAGAGCTGCACAAACATAGCACCTAGGAGGGGAAAAAGAGGGTGGGTGGGGAGGCAGCAAATGGCAAACAGGGCACTGCTGATATACAGGTCAAAGTCTGACCCCTCTCTGGAGAGCAGCTGACAGATTCTGACCCAGAAACTGGAAGAGAAGTGAAACTAGCATGTACCAATCACATGCCTAGTCTACTACATAGAAGAAAATAAATTTTTATGGAGAGTAACTAGCATATGGTATAAATTCAAACTGCTCCGTGCAGTAAATGAACTTAAAAGTATTATATTTGATCAGATTACCCATCTAAACATATTGAAAATTGGCATTTGCAGTACAGATATTCGAACCTCGAAAATTAAAGTTCCATTGTATAGTTGCTCAGGAAAAACAAACAGTTTGCTTTATGGTGAAGCTACACTACAGATAGGCAAAGTTTTTATCAGTTTCCTACATTCTTTTCACCCTTAATGAACAAGTCTCATTTTTTTTTTTTTAATACAAACTGCAGGACAAATGTTTTCTTTCAGATAGTTTCTACCACCACCATGTTAATATTAAAGCAGTCTATGGAACAGGTACTTCCCAATGCATAAGGATATAACAGATGGTATAACAACTCTGTAATAAGGAAAGCAATTTAAATGAAAAGATACATTTTTCCTCTCTATCATTTTTCAATAAACATTTTGAAAGCAGGTAGCACCAAGGCTTCTTGCTCCTCAGAAGCAGGTTTAATCTTTTTCAATTCACCTGGCCTTGCTCCAGTGTTCATTCCCTTCCCATCCCCTGTAAAAATGTATTGATTTTTACCTAATCTTATGGCTCTTGCTGTACCATCAATGTAGCATGACAGAAGTAGTGCAGGCTGAACATCCAAGTGCTATTATGGCTAGGTAACACTACCTAATTGGTATTAATTACTGTTCTCCCTAGCACCTCTTCCTGTTTCATGTAATTCTAGTGGTATAAATGACAGACATCAACATATTGAAGTAAAATTGTATTAATAATAAGGAAATGCAGAAGAAAGTCCTTCCATCCCAGGGCTGGGGAAGTGCTGTCATTAATCTTTCAACTAGGGGAAATAAAAGAAAAAAAGAACATGTTGCCATGCAGAAAATTGTCTCAAGCAGCCTCTTCTGTATATCCATTCTGAATTGCTTTTCTATTTGACTAGTCTGATTTTGTGATCACTTTTCATTGTTCAGTTATAAGAGACAGAAAGGAGCAATGTTTTTTATTGCTTTGTTCCTGGACTAACAAACTTCAACTATATTTACTTAACTGGTGATTAGATTGCCATGGTGGAGGTAGTGTATTTGTTCATACATTGTTCAATATGGACTTTACTGAATATGATCAAGTATTTTTGTCTTAGGTTTGTTTATATTTAGAGATGACATCGAGTTGTTGCCTCTTACTTTAGAAAAAAAATAGAGAAAGCAACTAACCTAGGAAGATCTACACATCATTTTAGGAGCTTGTTTTCCAAGCAGATAAATATAACATGCATTGGTTCTGGTTTTCAGCTGGTTAAGCTGATCACTATCAATCAGCTGCTTAACCAGAAGATCAAGACAGTAACTGTACTGAAAACTTATGGTTGTGTCAGGGAAAAATGAGTTTGGGCTTGTCAGGACAGAAAGTTAAAACAGCAAGAGCTGTTGATGTCTCACAAAACCAGGAAACTTTTTCATTCAATTTTACATACCATTTTGATAAAGGTTAAGTTTTGAAGGCCTAAAGAAAATAGCTCTTCTCTCAGTTCATCTCATTTTTACCCATGAAGAATTACAAACACAGAAATAAAAGTGAGAAATGAGAACATGTAGGCTTACTAACATAGGCCATGAAAGATCAATGTGATGACTTCACCAAGAGAAAAATCAAGTTTAATTATATTTAGTTAAGTGTCCTCGGGGAATTAAGACATAGACCATGCACAAAAATTAAAACAAACAAACAAAAAGTAAAGCAATAAGATACAGAAGTCACAATACCTACCCTGGATTGCAGCCAATTTATATTTAATACTACCAGTAACAACATATTTAAGTTGTCCAAAGATCTGAATTTTTCTGCCAGAAAAAATGGAAATAATTAAAACAGAGAAGAACCAGACTGACTCTTGCACAAAAATAGACTAATATGTAGTACATGATGCAAAGTTGTGTACTTCAATACAAATCATGTGTTTTACTCCCAAAGTAGTGCCTATAAACAGTGACAGACATACCCAAATACAGTCAAAAGCAGTGTAACCATTATACATCAAATGTAGTTAGTAGCTAATAAAAAGGTAAGAGTGAAGAAAACAAAACCAAGATCATTAACCTGACAGACACAACCTCTGTAGGCAATATATCTTACAGTCATAGCTGCTAAAAATGCATTAAGTGGCACATGTGAGCATCTGACCTTTATACCTCTGGCTCCACCAGTTGTTAAAGTGCACAGGTATTGCCATGCTCCAGAGCAGCCAATTAAAAAAAATACATTCTTCCAGCTGTCAAAATCAATGTGCAGTTGCAGACTTAAATAATTTTAATCAAAGCATCGCCACCAATTATGTCTGTGGCTTGAATGAATTATCTCTTTGCTTTGTTTTTTGCAGTTGTAAAGCATGAAGAATACACCAACCAACCCTACAAAATGTTGCTAGATTTATCATTCAGTAGCAGTTTGAAAATGAATACTGGTGCATAAACACTACATTTTATTGCAGGGCAGAATGTACACTAATAACTAGCATTTCAACTGCCATCTTCTGCCTCTACTTTGTTGTTGTTGTTGTTTACACATGCACAAACAAATTCCCTCGAAGTTGATAGGAACAACATATGCTTACTGAAGGCAGAACAGACTTGTGTCTCTTTCTCCAACTTAGAAATCTCTACTTAGTAACATTCAGCTTAGTCTATCACCAGAGTATTACTATATGATTATTCTTATATTTTCATTTCATCAATATGATATTTTTACTGACATATAAAAGAAATTTTGCTGCTGTAAAGAGCAAAACATTCCACAAAAGGCAGGCAGACAGAGTCCTGCTACTCCAAGCCTCTGTACCAGATTCAGTATCAACCCCCTTGAACTAACCTTAAGCCCTAAGTAATTGTATCAAGTCTTGGTGGAAAACCAAGATGTTCCTAGAAGTGGTCCTAGCAAATGGTACTTGTATCAGCAACAAGAATGTGAAAGAAAACATTCTCCTCTCTACTGGTACAGGATCTTCCCGCTGCTGAGAGACAATCCAAAAGGGAAGCCTCTCAGTTGGAGAGCCTTGCTCTTACATTTGTGCTGCAGAGGGAGGACACTGGTGTTAGGTCTTTGCCTCAGCGAAGTTTATGATTAGCTGTACCAGAAACAAACAGCAGTGTAAAACTAAAGAGCAACATTCTGCTACTATCAGGCACAGAGAAAAAATGGAGTGAATTTATCCTCTGCTTTGCAGAGTTCTTTGACTGGGGGAGAGATCAAATTCAGCAGCACTAAAGTAGTATTTATAAAAGCCTGCCAAAAAATATGCTGTATCCCATCATGCTAAGACAGCAAGCTTCAGAAGCCTACAGCACCCAGAGCCCACTTGTTTCAGTGCCTTCAGAGACTATGGGGATTTTTTAGGCAGACCTGTGAGGGGAAAAAGATGAAGCTAAAACTGAGCCTGCTTAGCCTGAAACAAAAGCTGAGAAGGCCTCAATAGGCCCATGGCCTAGACAAAACTGGAAAGTAACATGGTCATTTGCACCAGCAGCCGAAAAACAAAGAGTGCATTCTGACGGATAAGGCTTGGGGGGGGCTCTTTATTTTGTGTGTGGGACAGTGATTATGGAGGAAGAGGTTATTAACAAGAATAACTGCAAAGTGAAGCTCAATACTTTTGATTGGGTTATCTGCTATGGAGCTTGAGCTCCAGTATTCTCGGGTTCAGCACCGCTTGGAGCACACCCCAACACAAGAGCTGCATCATTCACAACCCTGGTACTGACAAGTTCAGACAGTGAATGACCTGCACATCCAAGACTAGGTGGGAACAAGAGTCTCACCACAGTGATGAAGGTGTTTAATGCTCATAAGACATCCACTGCACATTTTGCACAAAAATGGAAAGAGACTTGTATCACCAAGATAGATTCTTCAGGCATACAACAGAATAGAAAGATAAATGAATCGTAAGCACTATCTAGTTTTGCACCTGTGGAAATGAAAATTTTACCACAGTCAGATTAAAAAAAAAAAAATAACATAAAAGAATCACTTCTGGTTAGTTATTCTGAAAGGGATTAAATGTATGCTTCTACCTCTAATTTGTCCTTTGTCTTTACACACTAAGTATCACCCAAGCAGAGGAAAGTCCCCACTCCAATCATTCTATTGTTTACAACCATCCAAAGTGCAGACAAACATGAAGAAAACACCTATAGGCAATGCCTCATGGAGAATCCAGTGTCCAGGTTTCCTGTTTCCTGAGAAGTACTCAGACTACCTAATTTTCATGCAGCAGACAATCCTGAGAAGAGTGCTGTTTGATCAGCATTTTTATTAGAATGAGCACAACAACCTAATTCAGATTGCATTTCCAGGAGGCTTACAAAAAGTGCTAACTTCTTCTAAGAAACTTAAATCATTTGTTAAGTCAGTCTTAATCTGACCTACATTGCAGTCAACACACTCTGGTAAATACAACCCAGTTGCTGAAGCCAGCAACATTTTTTACATTAGAAGCTGCTTCCTAATCTTTAATTACTAAGGGTGAATAAATACATTTTAAATCTGTATTGTTGTCACTCTGAAGGTATTTTGTTGGGAAAGAAGAACGGGTAAATAAAGAAATTATCTGAAAGCACTACAGAAAACATTTCAAGATGTTCACTAGCTGTATTAGTTCAGCTCATCATGCTCTCCCACCAACATACCCTTTATCAGAACAATGACAGTACTTCACAATTTAGAAGAAACCAGAAGGCTGCCTCTGATTGTAGTATAAGAAAATTAATTTATTTAAAAATAGCACACAATAGTGCTGCTTTGCTACGTGTCTTTCATTCCCTGTTTTTACTTGACACATCAGACTGACAACTGAAATTAAAAGTATGTGAGCAGCAGGAGACCTTACTGTCCCTGTCACTAAGTAACATTAATATTTTCATGTCATGGCCATTACTTTGTTCTTTTCCTGCTCGAGATCTTTTTAGAACTGTTCATGTGAGATCTGTGTTTGCAAACAATCTTAATTGGTACTGATTGCACCCAGAAAGCTTATTTAGGCATTATGCATAAAGTCAGAATGTAAATTTGGCTTCTACATGCACTGAAACAAAAAGGAAGAAGCCAGAAAATATACATGAACACAGATGATGAGGGTCTCTGTAGACAATTTAGAGAACAGTCCATATGGACATATAAATGATTTTGATCTGTGTGTACAGTCTGAAAAGCTTGAAAAAAATTGGAAAGACAGAAAAATATTTTCAATAAGAGCTACATAATCTTAGGGATGTTCATTTTGTGTGCTCTCCTCACATTTCCATTTCCAGTCAAGAATCAAGAGAGCTTATGCCAGAGCTAGGCACATTCCTTTAAACTAAATCTATCAAAAGTAGAATTAGTAAAACATAATGGGAATGTGCAAAACCATGCAGCTGTTCTCACATAGTGAAATATGAATTTCCATGCATGGAAGAGGCACAGAG